>NW_026996879.1:0-362809 GCF_035044405.1 Drosophila montana
AAAATTCCAAAATCGGACATTATTTTGCCGAGATATTCCAAAAAAGCATCAAAATAGGTTGACTTTACAAACGAATCGGTTTTTGGTCAACAACTTTTTTTAACCCATCGATTTTTAAAATGTTTGAATGCAAATTTTTAGTAGGGATCCGTACGAATTCAAAAAGGTATACCATTTAAAAATCAGGCAATATTTACCCGAGATATTCAAAAAAAATCATCAAAAAAGTTTAGATTTTCGAAACGACCCCGATTTTTCGAAAAAACGTGATGTAACCCCTTGCCATTTGGCCAATTTTGGCCAAAATTTAGATTTTCATTTTGTTAATGCCAATCGATAGTACTGATCCTTACGAGTCCAAAATGGTATAAAATTTCAAAATCGGACAATTTTTTGCCGAGATATTCCAAAAAAGCATCAAAATAGGTTGACTTTACAAACGAATCGCTTTTTGGTCAACAACTTTTTTTAACCCAACGATTTTAAAAATGTTTGAATGCCAATTGTTAGTAGGGATCCATACGAATTTAAAAAGTATAACATTTAAAAATCAGGCAATATTTACCCGAGATATTCAAAAAAAATCATCAAAAAAGTTTAGATTTTCGAAACGACCCCGATTTTTCGAAAAAACGTGATGTAACCCCTTGCCATTTGGCCAATTTTGGCCAAAATTTAGATTTTCATTTTGTTGAAGCCAATCGATAGTACTGATCCTTACGAGTCCAAAATGGTATAAAATTCCAAAATCGGTCATTATTTGGCCGAGATATTCCAAAAAAGCATCAAAATAGGTTGACTTCACAAACGAATCGGTTTTTGGTCAACAACGTTTTTTGACCCAATGATTTTTAAAATGTTTTTAGTAGGGATCCGTACGAATTCAAAAAGGTATACCATTTAAAAATCAGGCAATATTTACCCGAGATATACAAAAAAAATCATCAAAAAAGTTTAGATTTTCGAAACGACCCCGATTTTTCGAAAAAACGTGATGTAACCCCTTGCCATTTGGCCAATTTTGGCCAAAATTTAGATTTTCATTTTGTTGATGCCAATCGATAGTACTGATCCTTACGAGTCCAAAATGGCATAAAATTCCAAAATCGGACATTATTTTGCCGAGATATTCCAAAAAAGCATCAAAATAGGTTGACTTTACAAACGAATCGGTTTTTGGTCAACAACGTTTTTTGACCCAATGATTTTTAAAATGTTTGAATATAAAATGGTATAAAATTCCAAAATCGGACATTATTTTGCCGAGATATTCCAAAAAAGCATCAAAATAGGTTGACTTTACAAACGAATCGCTTTTTGGTCAACAACTTTTTTTAACCCAACGATTTTAAAAATGTTTGAATGCCAATTGTTAGTAGGGATCCATACGAATTTAAAAAGTATAACATTTAAAAATCAGGCAATATTTACCCGAGATATTCAAAAAAATCATCAAAAAAGTTTAGATTTTCGAAACGACCCCGATTTTTCGGAAAAACGTGATGTAACCCATTGCCATTTGGCCAATTTTGGTCAAAATTTAGATTTTCATTTTTTTGATGCCAATCGATAGTACTGATCCTTACGAGTCCAAAATGGTATAAAATTCCAAAATCGGACATTATTTTGCCGAGATATTCCAAAAAAGCATCAAAATAGGTTGACTTTACAAACGAATCGGTTTTTGGTCAACAACTTTTTTTAACCCATCGATTTTTAAAACGTTTGAATGCCAATTGTTAGTAGGGATCCGTACGAATTCAAAAAGGTATAACATTTAAAAATCAGGCAATATTTACCCGAGATATTCAAAAAAAATCATCCAAAAAGTTTAAATTTTCGAAACGACCCCGATTTTTCGAAAAAACGTGATGTAACCCCTTGCCATTTGGCCAATTTTGGCCAAAATTTAGATTTTCATTTTGTTGAAGCCAATCGATAGTACTGGTCCTTACGAGTCCAAAATGGTATAAAATTCCAAAATCGGACATTATTTGGCCGAGATATTCCAAAAAAGCATCAAAATAGGTTGAATTTACAAACGAATCGGTTTTTGGTCAACAACTTTTTTTAACCCATCGATTTTTAAAATGTTTGAATGCCAATTGTTAGTAGGGATCCGTACGAATTCAAAAAGGTATAACATTTAAAAATCAGGCAATATTTACCCGAGATATTCAAAAAAAATTATCAAAAAAGTTTAGATTTTCGAAACGACCCCGATTTTTCGAAAAAACGTGATGTAACCCCTTGCCATTTGGCCAATTTTGGCCAAAATTTAGATTTTCATTTTGTTGATGCCAATCGATAGTACTGATCCTTACGAGTCCAAAATGGTATAAAATTCCAAAATCGGACATTATTTGGCCGAGATATTCCAAAAAAGCATAAAAATCAGGCAATATTTACCCGAGATATTCAAAAAAAATCATCAAAAAAGTTTAGATTTTCGAAACGACCCCGATTTTTCGAAAAAACGTGATGTAACCCCTTGCCATTTGGCCAATTTTGGCCAAAATTTAGATTTTCATTTTGTTGAAGCCAATCGATAGTACTGATCCTTACGAGTCCAAAATGGTATAAAATTCCAAAATCGGACATTATTTGGCCGAGATATTCCAAAAAAGCATCAAAATAGGTTGAATTTACAAACGAATCGGTTTTTGGTCAACAACTTTTTTTAACCCATCGATTTTTAAAATGTTTGAATGCCAATTGTTAGTAGGGATCCGTACGAATTCAAAAAGGTATAACATTAAAAAATCAGGCAATATTTACCCGAGATATTCAAAAAAAATTATCAAAAAAGTTTAGATTTTCGAAACGACCCCGATTTTTCGAAAAAACGTGATGTAACCCCTTGCCATTTGGCCAATTTTGGCCAAAATTTAGATTTTCATTTTGTTGATGCCAATCGATAGTACTGATCCTTACGAGTCCAAAATGGTATAAAATTCCAAAATCGGACATTATTTGGCCGAGATATTCCAAAAAAGCATAAAAATCAGGCAATATTTACCCGAGATATTCAAAAAAAATCATCAAAAAAGTTTAGATTTTCGAAACGACCCCGATTTTTCGAAAAAACGTGATGTAACCCCTTGCCATTTGGCCAATTTTGGCCAAAATTTAGATTTTCATTTTGTTGAAGCCAATCGATAGTACTGATCCTTACGAGTCCAAAATGGTATAAAATTCCAAAATCGGACATTATTTGGCCGAGATATTCCAAAAAAGCATCAAAATAGGTTGAATTTACAAACGAATCGGTTTTTGGTCAACAACTTTTTTTAACCCATCGATTTTTAAAATGTTTGAATGCCAATTGTTAGTAGGGATCCGTACGAATTCAAAAAGGTATAACATTTAAAAATCAGGCAATATTTACCCGAGATATTCAAAAAAAATTATCAAAAAAGTTTAGATTTTCGAAACGACCCCGATTTTTCGAAAAAACGTGATGTAACCCCTTGCCATTTGGCCAATTTTGGCCAAAATTTAGATTTTCATTTTGTTGATGCCAATCGATAGTACTGATCCTTACGAGTCCAAAATGGTATAAAATTCCAAAATCGGACATTATTTGGCCGAGATATTCCAAAAAAGCATAAAAATCAGGCAATATTTCCCCGAGATATTCAAAAAAAATCATCAAAAAAGTTTAGATTTTCGAAACGACCCCGATTTTTCGAAAAAACGTGATGTAACCAAAATTTAGATTTTCATTTTTTTGATGCCAATCGATAGTACTGATCCTTACGAGTCCAAAATGGTATAAAATTCCAAAATCGGACATTATTTTGCCGAGATATTCCAAAAAAGCATCAAAATAGGTTGACTTTACAAACGAATCGGTTTTTGGTCAACAACTTTTTTTAACCCATCGATTTTTAAAATGTTTAAATGCCAATTGTTAGTAGGGATCCGTACGAATTCAAAAAGGTATAACATTTAAAAATCAGGCAATATTTACCCGAGATATTAAAAAAAAATCATCAAAAAAGTTTAGATTTTCGAAACGACCCCGATTTTTCGAAAAAACGTGATGTAACCAAAATTTAGATTTTCATTTTTTTGATGCCAATCGGTAGTACTGATCCTTACGAGTCCAAAATGGTATAAAATTCCAAAATCGGACATTATTTTGCCGAGATATTCCAAAAAAGCATCAAAATAGGTTGACTTTACAAACGAATCGGTTTTTGGTCAACAACTTTTTTTAACCCATCGATTTTTAAAATGTTTAAATGCCAATCGTTAGTAGGGATCCGTACGAATTCAAAAAGGTATAACATTAAAAAATCAGGCAATATTTACCCGAGATATTCAAAAAAAATCATCAAAAAAGTTTAGATTTTCGAAACGACCCCGATTTTTCGAAAAAACGTGATGTAACCCCTTGCCATTTGGCCAATTTTGGCCAAAATTTAGATTTTCATTTTGTTGATGCCAATCGATAGTACTGATCCTTACGAGTCCAAAATGGTATAAAATTCCAAAATCGGACATTATTTTGCCGAGATATTCCAAAAAAGCATCAAAACAGGTTGACTTTACAAACGAATCGGTTTTTGGTCAACAACTTTTTTTAACCCATCGATTTTTAAAATGTTTGAATGCCAATTGTTAGTAGGGATCCGTACGAATTCAAAAAGGTATAACATTTAAAAATCAGGCAATATTTACCCGAGATATTCAAAAAATCATCAAAAAAGTTTAGATTTTCGAAACGACCCCGATTTTTCGGAAAAACGTGATGTAACCCCTTGCCATTTGGCCAATTTTGGTCAAAATTTAGATTTTCATTTTTTTGATGCCAATCGATAGTACTGATCCTTACGAGTCCAAAATGGTATAAAATTCCAAAATCGGACATTATTTTGCCGAGATATTCCAAAAAAGCATCAAAATAGGTTGACTTTACAAACGAATCGGTTTTTGGTCAACAACTTTTTTTAACCCATCGATTTTTAAAATGTTTAAATGCCAATCGTTAGTAGGGATCCGTACGAATTCAAAAAGGTATAACATTTAAAAATCAGGCAATATTTACCCGAGATATTAAAAAAAAATCATCAAAAAAGTTTAGATTTTCGAAACGACCCCGATTTTTCGAAAAAACGTGATGTAACCCCTTGCCATTTGGCCAATTTTGGCCAAAATTTAGATTTTCATTTTTTTGATGCCAATCGATAGTACTGATCCTTACGAGTCCAAAATGGTATAAAATTCCAAAATCGGACATTATTTTGCCGAGATATTCCAAAAAAGCATCAAAATAGGTTGACTTTACAAACGAATCGGTTTTTGGTCAACAACTTTTTTTAAACCATCGATTTTTAAAATGTTTGAATGCCAGTTGTTAGTAGGGATCCGTACAAATTTAAAAAGGTATAACATTTAAAAATCAGGCAATATTTACCCGAGATAGTCAAAAAAAATCATCAAAAAAGTTTAAATTTTCGAAACGACCCCGATTTTTCGAAAAAATCCCTTGCCACTTGGCCAATTTTGGCCAAAATTTAGATTTTCATTTTTTTGATGCCAATCGATAGTACTGATCCTTACGAGTCCAAAATGGTATAAAATTCCAAAATCGGACATTATTTTGCCGAGATATTCCAAAAAAGCATCAAAATAGGTTGACTTTACAAACGAATCGGTTTTTGGTCAACAACTTTGTTTAACCCATCGATTTTTAAAATGTTTAAATGCCAATCGTTAGTAGGGATCCGTACGAATTCAAAAAGGTATAACATTTAAAAATCAGGCAATATTTACCCGAGATATTCAAAAAAATCATCAAAAAAGTTTAGATTTTCGAAACGACCCCGATTTTTCGAAAAAACGTGATGTAACGCCTTGCCATTTGGCCAATTTTGGTCAAAATTTAGATTTTCATTTTTTTGATGCCAATCGATAGTACTGATCCTAACGAGTCCAAAATGGTTTAAAATTCCAAAATCGGACATTATTTTGCCGAGATATTCCAAAAAAGCATCAAAATAGGTTGACTTTACAAACGAATCGGTTTTTGGTCAACAACTTTTTTTAACCCATCGATTTTTAAAATGTTTGAATGCCAATTGTTAGTAGGGATCCGTACGAATTCAAAAAGGTATAACATTTAAAAATCAGGCAATATTTACCCGAGATATTAAAAAAAAATCATCAAAAAAGGTATAACATTTAAAAATCAGGCAATATTTACCCGAGATATTCAAAAATAATCATCCAAAAAGTTTAGATTTTCGAAACGACCCCGATTTTTCGAAAAAACGTGATGTAACCCCTTGCCATTTGGCCAATTTTGGCCAAAATTTAGATTTTCATTTTTTTTGATGCCAATCGATAGTACTGATCCTTACGAGTCCAAAATGGTATAAAATTCCAAAATCGGACATTATTTTGCCGAGATATTCCAAAAAAGCATCAAAATAGGTTGACTTTACAAACGAATCGGTTTTTGGTCAACAACTTTTTTTAAACCATCGATTTTTAAAATGTTTGAATTCCAATTGTTAGTAGGGATCCGTACGAATTTAAAAAGGTATAACATTTAAAAATCAGGCAATATTTACCCGAGATAGTCAAAAAAATCATCAAAAAAGTTTAAATTTTCGAAACGACCCCGATTTTTCGAAAAAATCCCTTGCCATTTGGCCAATTTTGGCCAAAATTTAGATTTTCATTTTTTTGATGCCAATCGATAGTACTGATCCTAACGAGTCCAAAATGGTTTAAAATTCCAAAATCGGACATTATTTTGCCGAGATATTCCAAAAAAGCATCAAAATAGGTTGACTTTACAAACGAATCGGTTTTTGGTCAACAGCGTTTTTTGACCCAATAATTTTTAAAATGTTTGAATGCCAGTTGTTAGTAGGGATCCGTACGAATTTAAAAAGGTATAACATTTAAAAATCAGGCAATATTTACCCGAGATAGTCAAAAAAATCATCAAAAAAGTTTAGATTTTCGAAACGACCCCGATTTTTCGAAAAAATCCCTTGCCACTTGGCCAATTTTGGCCAAAATTAGATTTTCATTTTTTTGATGCCAATCGATAGTACTGATCCTTACGAGTCCAAAATGGTATAAAATTCCAAAATCGGTCATTATTTGGCCGAGATATTCCAAAAAAGCATAAAAATAGGTTGACTTTACAAACGAATCGGTTTTTGGTCAACAACGTTTTTTGACCCAATGATTTTTAAAACGTTTGAATGCCAATTGTTAGTAGGGATCCGTACGAATTCAAAAAGGTATAACATTTAAAAATCAGGCAATATTTACCCGAGATATTCAAAAAAAATAATCAAAAAAGTTTAGATTTTCGAAACGACCCCGATTTTTCGAAAAATCGTGATGTAACCCCTTGCCATTTGGCCAATTTTGGCCAAAATTTAGATTTTCATTTTGTTGATGCCAATCGATAGTACTGATCCTTACGAGTCCAAAATGGTATAAAATTCCAAAATCGGACATTATTTTGCCGAGATATTCCAAAAAAGCATCAAAATAGGTTGACTTTACAAACGAATCGGTTTTTGGTCAACAACTTTTTTTAACCCATCGATTTTTAAAATGTTTGAATGCCAATTGTTAGTAGGGATCCGTACGAATTCAAAAAGGTATAACATTTAACAATCAGGCAATATTTACCCGAGATATTCAAAAATAATCATCAAAAAAGTTTAGATTTTCGAAACGACCCCGATTTTTCGAAAAAACCCTTGCCACTTGGCCAATTTTGGCCAAAATTTAGATTTTCATTTTGTTGATGCCAATCGATAGTACAGATCCTTACGAGTCCAAAATGGTATAAAATTCCAAAATCGGACATTATTTTGCCGAGATATTCCAAAAAAGCATCAAAATAGGTTGACTTTACAAACGAATCGGTTTTTGGTCAACAACTTTTTTAACCCATCGATTTTTAAAATGTTTTAATGCCAATTGTTAGTAGGGATCCGTACGAATTCAAAAAGGTATAACATTTAAAAATCAGGCAATATTTACCCGAGATATTCAAAAATAATCATCCAAAAAGTTTAGATTTTCGAAACGACCCCGATTTTTCGAAAAAACCCTTGCCACTTGGCCAATTTTGGCCAAAATTTAGATTTTCATTTTGTTGATGCCAATCGATAGTACTGATCCTTACGAGTCCAAAATGGTATAAAATTCCAAAATCGGACATTATTTTGCCGAGATATTCCAAAAAAGCATCAAAATAGGTTGACTTTACAAACGAATCGGTTTTTGGTCAACAACTTTTTTTAACCCATCGATTTTTTGTTGTTTAATGCCAATCGTTAGTAGGGATCCGTACGAATTCAAAAAGGTATAACATTTAAAAATCAGGCAATATTTACCCGAGATATTAAAAAAAAATCATCAAAAAAGTTTAGATTTTCGAAACGACCCCGATTTTTCGAAAAAACCCTTGCCACTTGGCCAATTTTGGTCAAAATTTAGATTTTCATTTTTTTGATGCCAATCGATAGTACTGATCCTTACGAGTCCAAAATGGTATAAAATTCCAATATCGGTCATTATTTGGCCGAGATATTCCAAAATAGCATCAAAATAGGTTGACTTTACAAATGAATCGGTTTTTGGTCAACAACTTTTTTTAAACCATCGATTTTTAAAATGTTTGAATGCCAATTGTTAGTAGGGATCCGTACGAATTCAAAAAGGTATAACATTTAAAAATCAGGCAATATTTACCCGAGATATTAAAAAAAAATCATCAAAAAAGGTATAACATTTAAAAATCAGGCAATATTTACCCGAGATATTCAAAAATAATCATCCAAAAAGTTTAGATTTTCGAAACGACCCCGATTTTTCGAAAAAACGTGATGTAACCCCTTGCCATTTGGCCAATTTTGGCCAAAATTTAGATTTTCATTTTTTTTGATGCCAATCGATAGTACTGATCCTTACGAGTCCAAAATGGTATAAAATTCCAAAATCGGACATTATTTTGCCGAGATATTCCAAAAAAGCATCAAAATAGGTTGACTTTACAAACGAATCGGTTTTTGGTCAACAACTTTTTTTAAACCATCGATTTTTAAAATGTTTGAATTCCAATTGTTAGTAGGGATCCGTACGAATTTAAAAAGGTATAACATTTAAAAATCAGGCAATATTTACCCGAGATAGTCAAAAAAATCATCAAAAAAGTTTAAATTTTCGAAACGACCCCGATTTTTCGAAAAAATCCCTTGCCATTTGGCCAATTTTGGTCAAAATTTAGATTTTCATTTTTTTGATGCCAATCGATAGTACTGATCCTAACGAGTCCAAAATGGTTTAAAATTCCAAAATCGGACATTATTTTGCCGAGATATTCCAAAAAAGCATCAAAATAGGTTGACTTTACAAACGAATCGGTTTTTGGTCAACAGCGTTTTTTGACCCAATGATTTTTAAAATGTTTGAATGCCAGTTGTTAGTAGGGATCCGTACGAATTTAAAAAGGTATAACATTTAAAAATCAGGCAATATTTACCCGAGATAGTCAAAAAAATCATCAAAAAAGTTTAGATTTTCGAAACGACCCCGATTTTTCGAAAAAATCCCTTGCCACTTGGCCAATTTTGGCCAAAATTTAGATTTTCATTTTTTTGATGCCAATCGATAGTACTGATCCTTACGAGTCCAAAATGGTATAAAATTCCAAAATCGGTCATTATTTGGCCGAGATATTCAAAAAAGGAATAAAAATAGGTTGACTTTACAAACGAATCGGTTTTTGGTCAACAACGTTTTTTGACCCAATGATTTTTAAAACGTTTGAATGCCAATTGTTAGTAGGGATCCGTACGAATTCAAAAAGGTATAACATTTAAAAATCAGGCAATATTTACCCGAGATATTCAAAAAAAATAATCAAAAAAGTTTAGATTTTCGAAACGACCCCGATTTTTCGAAAAATCGTGATGTAACCCCTTGCCATTTGGCCAATTTTGGCCAAAATTTAGATTTTCATTTTGTTGATGCCAATCGATAGTACTGATCCTTACGAGTCCAAAATGGTATAAAATTCCAAAATCGGACATTATTTTGCCGAGATATTCCAAAAAAGCATCAAAATAGGTTGACTTTACAAACGAATCGGTTTTTGGTCAACAACTTTTTTTAACCCATCGATTTTTAAAATGTTTGAATGCCAATTGTTAGTAGGGATCCGTACGAATTCAAAAAGGTATAACATTTAACAATCAGGCAATATTTACCCGAGATATTCAAAAATAATCATCAAAAAAGTTTAGATTTTCGAAACGACCCCGATTTTTCGAAAAAACCCTTGCCACTTGGCCAATTTTGGCCAAAATTTAGATTTTCATTTTGTTGATGCCAATCGATAGTACAGATCCTTACGAGTCCAAAATGGTATAAAATTCCAAAATCGGACATTATTTTGCCGAGATATTCCAAAAAAGCATCAAAATAGGTTGACTTTACAAACGAATCGGTTTTTGGTCAACAACTTTTTTAACCCATCGATTTTTAAAATGTTTTAATGCCAATTGTTAGTAGGGATCCGTACGAATTCAAAAAGGTATAACATTTAAAAATCAGGCAATATTTACCCGAGATATTAAAAAAAAATCATCAAAAAAGGTATAACATTTAAAAATCAGGCAATATTTACCCGAGATATTCAAAAATAATCATCCAAAAAGTTTAGATTTTCGAAACGACCCCGATTTTTCGAAAAAACCCTTGCCACTTGGCCAATTTTGGCCAAAATTTAGATTTTCATTTTGTTGATGCCAATCGATAGTACTGATCCTTACGAGTCCAAAATGGTATAAAATTCCAAAATCGGACATTATTTTGCCGAGATATTCCAAAAAAGCATCAAAATAGGTTGACTTTACAAACGAATCGGTTTTTGGTCAACAACTTTTTTTAACCCATCGATTTTTTGTTGTTTAATGCCAATCGTTAGTAGGGATCCGTACGAATTCAAAAAGGTATAACATTTAAAAATCAGGCAATATTTACCCGAGATATTAAAAAAAAATCATCAAAAAAGTTTAGATTTTCGAAACGACCCCGATTTTTCGAAAAAACCCTTGCCACTTGGCCAATTTTGGTCAAAATTTAGATTTTCATTTTTTTGATGCCAATCGATAGTACTGATCCTTACGAGTCCAAAATGGTATAAAATTCCAATATCGGTCATTATTTGGCCGAGATATTCCAAAATAGCATCAAAATAGGTTGACTTTACAAATGAATCGGTTTTTGGTCAACAACTTTTTTTAAACCATCGATTTTTAAAATGTTTGAATGCCAATTGTTAGTAGGGATCCGTACGAATTTAAAAAGGTATAACATTTAAAAATCAGGCAATATTTACCCGAGATGTTCAAAAAAATCATCAAAAAAGTTTAGATTTTCGAAACGACCCCGATTTTTCGAAAAAATCCCTTGCCACTTGGCCAATTTTGGCCAAAATTTAGATTTTCATTTTTTTGATGCCAATCGATAGTACTGATCCTTACGAGTCCAAAATGGTATAAAATTCCAAAATCGGTCATTATTTGGCCGAGATATTCCAAAAAAGCATCAAAATAGGTTGACTTTACAAACGAATCGGTTTTTGGTCAACAACTTTTTTTAACCCAAAGATTTTTAAAATGTTTGAATGCCAGTTGTTAGTAGGGATCCGTACGAATTCAAAAAGGTATAACATTTAAAAATCAGGCAATATTTACCCGAGATATTCAAAAAAATCATCAAAAAAGTTTAGATTTTCGAAACGACCCCGATTTTTCGAAAAAACGTGATGTAACCCCTTGCCATTTGGCCAATTTTGGCCAAAATTTAGATTTTCATTTTTTTGATGCCAATCGATAGTACTGATCCTTACGAGTCCAAAATGGTATAAAATTCCAAAATCGGACATTATTTTGCCGAGATATTCCAAAAAAGCATCAAAACAGGTTGACTTTACAATCGAATCGGTTTTTGGTCAACAACTTTTTTTAACCCATCGATTTTTAAAATGGTTGAATGCCAAATGATAGTAGGGATCCGTACGAATTCAAAAAGGTATAACATTTAAAAATCAGGCAATATTTACCCGAGATATTCAAAAAAATCATCAAAAAAGTTTAGATTTTCGAAACGACCCCGATTTTTCGAAAAAACGTGATGTAACCCCTTGCCATTTGGCCAATTTCGATCAAAATTTAGATTTTCATTTTTTTTTTTGATTTTAGAGATTCAAGAGCTATGCTTGAGAAAGTCTTTGTGATTTGATGTATTATGACTGTTAACCCGACGCAGGGCCTAATAAAAAGTGCCTTAAAATTCAAAGACGACATAAAAGAACTTCAAATCCTTTGATTCTAATTATGTGAGTATGTAGGGTGATTAATTTATTCAATAGGCAGCACACAAACAAATGTTTAGATTTGTATTTATGTACAAACTCTGTCACTCAAAAGGGAGCCTCTGTAAGAGTCAGCCTCTATGCGCACGCTCTTCGCGGAGTAGAGTCCTATTCCAGGGCCTGTCCCAGGACGGGCACCTTGCGTTCGGCCTTCTGCTTCTGCTTCTCCTTGAGCAGGGCGTAGCACTCGGGCACTTTGTTGTAGAAGTCGCAGAGCTTCGTCTGGGCATTGAACGCCAGATACTTGCCGCAGTTGTAGAGGCGCGGATGTCCATTGACGCACACGAAGTACTTCTTGCAGGTCTGCGGGTGACGATAGTAGCGCAGCTCGCCCTCGGGACTGACATCGACTTCAGGAGCAATGCCATCGACCAGCTCCGGCGCGGGGCAGTTAAAACCGAGAAAAGCCTCAGCATTGCAGCTGCCCACCAGATCGGGCCAGTCGCATTGATAGGTCTCCTCGTTGAAGGCTAAGCCCTCAGGGCATTTGGTCAAGCTGGCCACACCATGGGCGCAGTTACGATAGACACCGCACTTGGTCTCATCCCCATTCGGATAGAAGCCGAACTGGCGCGGACACTCGTCCGTGCCATTGGCAGGCTGCAGACGCGAGCGCTCCTTGCAGCTGGAGTAGGGCGCATAGGTGCATTCGCCTGTCGCCTTGGTGCGTTGGTGGAAGAGCAGACCATCTGGGCAGAGCTTGGCGACGGGCACATCGTCCTGGCATTCTGTGTAGGCGTCGCACTGGTCGCCGGCAGCAAAGCGTCCGTTGGGTATGGGGCACTCGGGCGAGCCAAGGGCTGAAATGAGAAGAGAGAAAAGGTTAACGGGCAATCAATTGCTGGGACATATGCTAAGCAAAACGAAAGACTTAAACAACAAACTCTTTACAAAAATTATTTGACTTTTTATTGGCAAAATGGCAAAAGTTACAATAATAAACGGGCACAAGGCCCTTAACTACAGACTAGAAAACTCGAGCAGCCCGTTGGGCGTGCTTTACATATCCGCAATCTGATTTAACTTTAGCTCCTACACCAGTTCCCCTCCCACGCTTAGATCTGCTTGCGACGACCGGCAGCTGCGGCGGCACGTGCAGCTTTGATCTCGGCGCCCTTCGCTCGGATATCGTTGCTGCAGTTGGGCACATTGTCGATATCGTCGCACTGCTTCAGCTCCTGGTTAAAGGCCTGGTCCTCTCCGCAGCCAATGCGACGCGGCTGACCCGCAATGCAGATGAAGTACACTTGGCAGTTGTCCGGCGACGGATGGAAAGTGTAGTCCGCTTCCTGCTCACCGAACAGTTCCGACTTAACGGCAGGCGCAGGGCAGCGGAAGCCGAGGAACGCCTCGGCATCGCAATCCTCCACCTGATCGGGCCAGTCGCACTTGTAGGAGGCCGGATTCCAGGCCAAACCCTCCGGGCAATCGAAGACGAAGCCACGGCCCGACGCGCAGTTCATGAACTGGCCGCAATGACTCGAATCGCCCATCCGGTAATAGCCAAACTGATGCGGACAGTCCTCAGTGGGCTGGGCGGCCTGCAGACGCGCCTGTCCCTGCGCGCACTCCACGTCGATGGGGTAGCCACATGGGTAGCCAGTGGACTTCTCATTGTAGAGCAGCCCATCCGGACATATCTTCTCCTCGGCCACGCCGTTCTTGCACTCGATGTAGGCATCGCAGGACCCGGAGACGGGAGCCGTGCCATTTGCCTCGCGGCAGGCGCCAGCTGCTGCTTGGGCTGCAAGAGAGGCGGATAGGTTGGGGGTTAATAGGGTCGGGCTTGGGATTGGTTCGCGCTTACCTCTAATGATTTATGATGAAAACTGATGCTTCGATTATCCCTGCATTTTAACTTTTCAATCTTTATGCAAATGAACGAACAACTCAACGGCTTTAAGCAAAGCCAATTCTTATTCTATCAAATATATTTCGAATTTATATTTTGCGCGTATTAATTGATTTGGGTACGACCGATTTAGTTGCAATAAAACAAAAGCTTGATATAAAATTTCACTTAATAAAAGTCCAAAAATAACTCGGTCAGTATAAAGATTGTTGTTTCATAACAAAATATGTTTAGAAGGAAACTAAAGCTATTAATAATTTATATTAGCATTATTAATAATTATATTTAAATTTAAATGTATCATCAATATTGTTTTTATAATAAAATAATACAAAATAAATATGAAAATGTGTTTAATTCAGAAGTGGGCACAGCGCATTTCTTATTAATTGTGTATACAAATTTAAAACCAATTTTGCCCACATTAAGCAATAATTAATTAATTACTTTTAAGCAAGTCCTCTTATTATAAAAGACATCTATTCTGAGAAATTCAGCTCTGGAGCTCTTTCGCTTTGGGTCATGAATCATATAACCAGTTTTTTATTTATTCACATATTCGATTTAAAGATGCAGGGTATTTTCTACATTCACGCTATTACCTGCTTATCCCGAGAGAGTGGCAGGCAGTCAGAAGGAGAAAGAGTACAGTCAAATATTGGGCATTAATTAATTATTTAATGAGAAAATACAACAAGATCTTCGTCTTACAACAATCTTCGGTTCATTGAATATTTAATGCCCTTGTAGAAATTTGCCTTATGGTTTTTGCATACATGTGAGAACAGAGAAACTCGTAAATGCAGAGCTTGGTCAAGACATCTTGAAAAACAGCCAAGTTGTTATTTATATGGTTTTACATACATGTAAGGCGCAAAGTGGAACTAATAAATGTCGAGCTAAGTCTAAATATTTCGTAACACAAAAGCAATATGATGTAGTAGTCCGTTACGGCCGGCTCCAACATATGTATTGCCTGCAACAGAAATACGGACCTATGCTAAAATTAAATACTATAAGCCTTAAAAATGAAAGACTTGTTTGCATAAAAACAGACAAACTGTCAGGCTGACATGACTATACAAACTCGGCTGTATACATTTTATGGGGTCGAAGATGTCTTCTTCTATGCATTACACATTTCATGACAACATTATAATACTCTTATACTCGACAAGGGTACAAAAACCCTATTCGACAATACTTCTTAGTTACATACAAGCCATTCGAAAGATTTTAATGATTATCAGACCCATTCCAATGGGCGCTCACAAGTCAAATCTTGGCCAACAATACGCGTGCCAAGAGGCTAAGACGCGTACAAGAAAACAACATTAAATTGTCAAGACATGAACATATTTGGCTAAGTCGGTTCGTCGGTCTGTCGGTCGTCGGTCTATGTGACGCCTTTGTGACGCCTGAAATTTTAATGAGTTCGCGGTTATTAAATGTTGGTACACACCCCGTTTGTTGAACCCGCGTGGGCATCCATTGTGTCTTGGAATTCGAATTATGTTTTGTATACAGCCGTGCCAAAAGACCACATAACACATTTAAGCTATTTATTATGTTATTTCAAAACTGGGCTGGGGAAGTCCCTGCTGTTTTGACTCAGCAATAATATAAATACCAACAAAGCTAATGAAAAAAATGCTTATAAATAAATTAAAAGAATATTAAAAATATGTAAGCTACTGCTACTAATTTGTCAAGCGAAAGATATTCTCAATAATTTAAAAAAAATCTGAAAAAAAGTTTGATTCATAAGAACTTTTAAATTAATTTAACTAGATCAAAATCAACTAATACTATAATATTTCTTGATAATCGGAAGATAACAGGGAAATCGAGCGACATTTAATTTGTGCTCGTCAAAAGCCTAGTCTTTGGGCTTAGTTCTCCCGCTTCAGCTTGACAAATGGCTTTTCCATCTATTAAATCTCATCTGGCAAATTCAGTAGCTCAACATTTTCCCACACATTTGAAGTCAACAACATTCACTTGATTCCGCATATGCGGCTGCATACTTTGATTGCAGTGCAACGCAACATTTTAAAACGAATTCAATGAGGTGGCCAAAAAAAATAACACAACAAAAAGCTGCTGAATGCAAAAGCTCTCAAAGGTCACATCAACCGGCTGGGCACGCATCGAGATCGAGATTCATATAGCAGGCCGCTGTCCAGTTCGAAAACGAGTTTCTGGGCACATCTATAAACAACGTGGTCCAAGTAGCAGACGCAACAGCAACAGCAAACACAATGCCAGCATCAGCAGCAGCAGCAGCAGCAAATGTTATGTAATATTGATTTTGGGTACTAATTTATATATGCGACGCTCGAGGCGTGTGAATTTATTGTGAAAGAGCTGCCATGTGGCCTTGAAATGAGATTGATTTAACATTTTAAATGAAATGCAATCGGCGCTTTAATAAATTTGCTAATTTGCTATGCGCCCTATGCGGAAATCTAATTCGTTGTAGTAGCACTGTTTTTTGACAGTTTTCATCTCATGCCATTTCCTGGTATTGTTGGAAAATCCATTCAACATGGGCTGGCTGCCAGTGGCAGTTGCCTAATTGCGCGATGACGCTGCTCGATCAACTAAACTACCGTCACATAGGTATAATTAAAGCGAATTCCGTGTGCAGCTGGGAAAATGCGTTGGTGTTGCGCGTTTGTTAGGTGTCTCAGGGGTTGGGACTTAAGTGCGCGGCGCGTTCATTTCGAAATTTTAATTGTGTCGCCTCCAATTGATGCAATTACTATTGTTTTGAGTTTGAGAGAGAGTGTGGCATTTAAATCTAGCTAATCGTTTTATTAGCATTTGTTTCAATAATTAAAAACGTAACTAAATAAAATTATGTTTAATTTAATTTTAAAAATTTGTAATTCTCAAAATGCTAAAATATAATATAAAGACAATTTTAAATGTGAACAGTTTCAGCCAATAATAATATAATCTGATATACGTTAATAACGGATCCCAAATCTTAACTAGGCTCATCTGCGTTTAATTAAATATATTTTTTAAAAAATACGTTTCGATATATATATATATATTTTTTATTTTTTTTTTATGTTAATCCGGTATTTGATTTAAATTTTTATATGAACAAATGGAATAAATTAAAATACCTCGTTAAGCTCAAAATGTCACTTCTGACGAGTTTGAGAATAACCTGATATGATTATATTTTTAATTTGAATAGTTCATTTTGTTACTTTGTTTCATCTTTTTTTTTTCTTTTTCACAATTTTATGACGTTAAATAATTTGCCATCTTGCACAAGGCGAACACTATTTTGTATTTACTCTTTAATTATTTGGGCTTACTAATAAAACGCATTCGCTTAAAGTGTACCCAAAACCAATTTTAGTTCTGACAGATGTGCACAAGTTTGTTGCCTAAGTCTTTCGTTTCGCTATGAAATGTTTGTGTATGGAATTTTATTGTCACTTACCCAGCGAGCCAAACATGGCCAGACATAACAAAGCACTGATGATTATTTTCGCCATATTAAACGTAAATGAGTGTGTGTGTGTGTGTAGGTGGTTATCCTTCAAGTGTAGTCCTTAGGCACTACGTTCCGTTTAGAGACGGGAAGCGAGCGCGATGTGCAACCAACGAGCAGACAATTTCGACTGTTTTGCGATAGATACGAGACGCAGATCTTAACTGGTAAAATGGCAAGCGACGCCGACAGCAACGCTGATGAGCATGAGCTGAGACTCGGGCTGACGCAGTTGCTGATCTTCTTCTACTTCAGTTACGTATACGAAAGCGACAACTTTTGTCGCCTCGGCCGTTCGCTGGTGCTGTTGCAATAAAAACAAATATGTTAATAAATAACCAAAGCGCATAACAACAACAAAAAACGAGACGAGCGAGCGAGCGAGGCAGCCGGCAGCTTCTAGCAAAGGCCCAGCGCCATCAATTCGACAAAAAAAAGCTCGTCTCGCTCGAGATGAGTCAGTGGCAGAGCAAGATACCAACAGGTTGTTTTAGCTGAGCTAGCAACTGCGTTAATATTAATCAAAATTTGTGCTTAATTTATGTTAAATAAATGCTTAAATGCTATCTATCGTATTTGCATTTTTGGCACTCTTATTTTCGTTTAAAGCCACAAAATGAAACAGAAAAAAAAAGATCTGGCAGAAAACCAGAAAAATTCAAGACAGCTCTTAAAGTCAAGGACGGGGACGAGCTGCGCCCATGCCCATGCTCGAGCCTACGGCTGTGCCAAGTGCGGGGCTACACCATTGTCTCAGATTCGGCACGGCGCTGTCTTGGCTAATCTGGTCTTGAATTCAGCTCTTAACGTGAGCAGCTTTGGAGATTTTTCTTCAAAGATTCAAAGAAAACCAACAATATGTTTGCTAGCAAGATTAGCTAAAAAGATATTAGCGTGTCTTGCATTAGAAATTGATTCTGTGATGTTATTCATTAAAAACAAGACATAATTATTTTAAATTGCAAATGAATTAGTCTTGGGCCAGTGTTTGATTATACTAAGTTAGGATAGTTAGATCTTACTATAACATGTATATGTATATAAATAGATAGAGTCAGATAGAGTCTAAAAACTTCTTAGAAAAGATGATAGAAAAAGAATTAATATTTGTTAGCAAATATTAATAAAAAAAGATTTTAAACAACTCACCTTGCAGTTATTTTATTAAATACGCAAATCATGTGTTTCATTTTAAACTGTTTTTATTTTTATTTTTACAATACTTATGCGTAGATATATTTCACATCAGTTTGTGAACTTTCTTACATTTCAGCTAATAGTCCTTGCTCAGCAATTGTCGCGTAGTTCACGCCAAAAATCTTAGAAATCAAATAAAGATTGAAGCGATTAAATGCTGTGCTCAAATGAATATATAAAAGGCCTAGGACTGTAGTGGACTTTGTTATATTTATGGCCTAATAAAGATTTACGATAATGAAAATACTTCCTAGTGCTGGACAGTAATATGTAATATTCAATTAAATAAAAATAATAATATTGTATAATAATAGTTTTTTAAACATAATATTGGCAGGCTAGCTATAAGAAGACTCATTCAATAGTGCATGACTTCGACTAACTGCAGCTTAAATATCAAGTCGTTCTGAAAACCATAACAAAACGTTTTGTTTAAGTAAATCAATTGTTGTAATTCTCACACACATACATATATGTACAAATAGCTTAATTCACTTTGATGTACACAATACATGAATTTATATATAATTAATTACTATTAATTATTTACATACAAAAATAATGCTCTTTGTTTCTTACGAAAATCGTGTTACACTTATGTAATTTGGCCTGAACAAAATGCCGATAAGCCAACACAACAAAAGGTGTCTGTGAATTATTTATAAAAATACAACGAAAATACAATTCACTGCCGCATTACCTACGTTTTTTTTTCTTTTATATTTTTCTTTTTCTTATTTCTTTTCGATCTCTAAGGCACTTTAATACTTTATCAATAATATATGTTTTTTTTTTTTTTAATTTTATGTTTTTGTAACAGTTTTGTTTTGGGTCTATTTAAGCTACTTTCTCAATAGTTTTTATTTTATTTATTTGATATTGATTTTTAATTTATATTTATTGGGATTTTACTTTTGTCTGGCTAATTGAAATTTATCTGGATGTACTAACTTTTTGTAACAGTTGAGCGCATAAAATTGTTTAGCGAATTGAAAAGTTACTGCTAACTGATTTAATTGTAGACTTATAGATAGACATACAATAGATACAAACACCAATTGATTTTTTTCTTTTTTTTTTTGTATGTTGTTCCCAAGACACTCTCAAAAATGTTTTCACATTTTCACAATTCACAATTGCTTCGGCAATTGTCACATTTCCAACTGTCAACTCCCAACAAAAAAGCGCCCTTTAATTTCTATATAGTGGGTTTAAGGCCTGAACAACAAACCCCTTATGCCAAGATTTTAGCATGTGTTTGTCTATATATTCCTCGTTATGTTTTTAACATTTATATGTGCACAAGTTTGACTTTAAGTTCAACACTAAAAAAAAAAAGCATATACAAAACTAGTTTAATGCATATGATTTTCAGTATGTTTTTAGCTTGATTTCAATTCGGTTCGTCTCTTACTGCTTAGGTTTTAATTAAATTTAATTAATGCTCAAATTAATCTTCGCCTTTACTAGTACAAATATCACGGTTTGCATTTACGCATTACGCTTTAAAACGTATTTTTAATTAATTGTTTTGTTAATTGTTTAATTTTAGGCATTAACTTGAACTTCATTCCCAAGATTTGTATAGTTGTATTTTGTTATATTCTCTTTTAGTTCTCTAGATACTCGTAAGTCTGTACGCATTATACGTATGTAATTTTTCATTTTTCAGCATTCTAAGTTTAAACGTTTTTAATTCTTTTTTGCAATTTCTCAAGTCTATTTAATTCTTGTAATAATTAAACCTTGGCTGTCTAATTTTGAAATTAGTTTCAACTAGTTTCTAAACCTATTTGTTGCCCATTCTATTCGCTTTGAAACTTAAGACGGTAGACGGTCCAGTTGGTGACCCACATACAAATATAAATGGTTAGACTATTGTGGCTAGGAATCTCTATATATAGTATGTAAATATCTTGAAGAGCTAATCCACCTAACAACCATTTGATGGCAGCTGGTATACAAAAAATGGTATGTTCTTCGTTACGGGGACAATGGGTAAAAATACTTGAGTGTTCCAAGAAAATTGTTGAAGGGAAGCAGAAATTAAGACATAACTGTAACTAATTGTAATGAAATTCCATTCACGATAAATCTGCTAACTAACTTAGACAGGACATAAATTAAATGGCTTAAATAAAAATTGGAAGTAGGACTTAAACTAAATCATAATGACTGCCCGTGAGCACAAGGGCAATGCAGCCACTGGACAGCAGAGGCATTTTTTGCAGTCCCAATGGGATTCCTGCCTCGGATCTGTGTGGATGGCGCATTGCTTGAAATGATATGAGCCAATGTGAAGATCAAAGCGCTTAAGAAAACTCTTGAGCTGTTTCCGGTGAGGACTCACCCATTCCAGCTGTATGGCAGCTCCTGGCTAACTAACTTTAATCAGCATTTACAAAAAGAACCAACAACTAGCTACGTTTAACGTACTTAAGCCGTGCTCCTAAGGCTTCGCTTATGCATAGAGTAGAAAAACACCCGCTCCGAACTCTTCTGGTCTATAAACCTAAGTAATTCTCTAAACCTAAGCTAACTAACTAACACTAACTAGGCGTTAAATACACACACCCACACACACACACACACACACAATGCTAATGCCATTAGGAAAGGCCTCCGAAATAGTAGTCTATAGAAGGGCTTCGACATCGGCATCGGCATCGGCTTCTATAGCATTGCGAATATAAATTGTGTGCTTAGCTGTTTTTGTTTTTTCAGTAGTTGTTGTTGTAGTCTTTTCGCAAACGTCTCGCTTGAGGAAGTCGGTGCTCAACTGTGCTTCAGGATTAGTTACTATATCGCACAGCCCTTGCGCATGCCGTACATGATCTTCAATTCCGGATATATGATCTTGCGTATCAACTGATTCGTCTTGCCCGCCAGCATCGCCCGCCGATTGTCCTTTTTCAGCACTTTGATGCCCGGCTTGTGCACCAGAAATGCATTGTCCAGTATGTGGAACTCGTAGTCCAGCACGCACAGCGAGTAACCCTGAAGATCCGATTAGACACAAGCCCAAATCTACATATATGAACCAGCAAACTCACCTGCGTCATCTTGTCGCTCTTTCCCTCCCAGCTGAGCCGCTCATCGTAATGGGGATCCGCATGGGTGCCAATGTAGATGGGCTCCCAGTGCACATAGTAGCCGGTGCGTTTGCCTATGTGAAACACACTCAGCTCGTCCGTCTCATTCGCAGCCATCCATTCCTTGGACTTGGGCACTCCGTGGCAACTGGCGCACACTCGCTTGTGGAAGGGTATGGCCTTGCCGGTGCGCAGAAACTCCTGCAGCTCTGTTTTATCGTGCGGCACCGGTGAATTCTCATCCACCTCGAATATGCTGAGCGGAAATACTCTGCGGAATGGAAAGTAAATTAAATTAGTTTATTTAGTTATTTCCATAAATACTAAGTACTTGATAACTACTTGAAACTGACTTTCAAGTAGTTGGGATAAGTTTTAAGGAACGATGAACATATATTAATACAATTTTAACTAATTTGTGTCAATATTTATAATCCTGAATTTATACTTTATTGCTTTGTGTGAGATAGTCTCTAATAAATTCTTCCTTTTATTCAAATTTTTACTCAACATTTTCTGAATTCACCGATATACCTTCAGAAATATTAATTTCAGAAATATTTCATATCTGATATTAATTATTCAGATTTTCACAGCATTTATATGCCTATTATTTATCTAGTCTAGTCGGAAAACAACAATATGTTTCAGAGGTAAGAGTTTTCTCTTTCTGTTTCGTCAGTTTGTCAGTTTTCTAATACTCAATTTTGGCATAATAAACCGTTGTGTTGTACATACATTTTAGATAAAATATTTGACGTTAAATTGATTTTCTATAATCGCACTTGTTTTGACAAATAATAAAATTTCGAAATAAATAATTGCAGTTCCTTTTTAATCATTCCAACTATTTAACAAGTTTAATAATACTCATTAAAGAAAGTGTAATCAATTTCTAGTAAATCGCAATTGGATTTCAAGTCGAAAAAAGTGCAAAAGTTTGAAAATTTCTATTAAAGCAAATCAATAAGCTGCTCGTCTTCTTATATATTTGGAGTGCTTCGCCTACTCGCAAATGCCCAGCATATTAAATAAAAAATATAAAACTTACCTGGGCGCCTTCCGCCGCAGATACTGCTCGTTGCGAGCAATCATCTCAAGGAATTTCTTGACCAGTCCGGGATTCGGATACAGTTCAATATCCGAGGCGAGGATAAAGTGTGTGAGCGCCGCATCGCGTGCAATGTTGCGACCCACGTTGACTGGGTAGAGTAGCTTCTTCTGCGCCTTGTACAGATGCCCGGAGCTGACATTGAAGTACGGCGCAGGCAGCGAACAGTTGTAGCCGGTCTTGAGCGCATCCTGTGCCTTGGGCACGCTCTTGGGTATGTGCTTGGTGCCAAAGTAGACGTGAAAAGTGGCAAAGGAGCGCACCAGCTGGTTGCCAGGCACGCAGTCCCGCAGATACTTGATGGAGTCCAGTGTGGGCTGGAAGTCCGTGCCGGGCGCATGCATTGCTATGCTAATAGGTGCGTTCCAGCTGTATGTGTGCGGGTATGTTAGTTCAGTTGGATAGAATAGACAATGATAGGAGGGCTTACCGTTCCAGCAGCGGCACCAGATTGTCCAGAAAGGTGTAGTCCGCGTGCGTTGTGTAGGTAATGGACTCGTGGCACTTGAGTTCGCCATGATCGGCCCTCACATAGTTCTGCAGCACCCAGAAGTCACCGCGTTGTAGCGTCTGCTGGTTGTAGTCGTGCTCAAAGCAGTTGAGCAGCGTCCGCACGCGCTCGTCCAGCTCCTTCTCGTCGCCGGTGACTATGTAGCTGTCCGGCTGTGTATTGTTGAGCTCTGCGGCAGCGCTGCTGCTGCTGCCGCCGACTCCGATGTTGCCCACAACCTGACCAGGATCAGCTGAATTGGGCTGCAAGCCGCTGCCACCTCCACCGCCACCGCTGTCGTTGACCACTGGGGGCGGAGGAGCCGCAGCTGCCACAGGCTCCGAATTGGCATTGCCTGTGGCTGCTGCGAGCACCTTGTCCTCTGCAAAGGCCGCCTCTGACTGCACAAGGAATAAGACAATTTTAAATTCATTTTGCGTTTTTATAACTTGAGTACTTACATTCACATTTTTCGGCGTGGGCTGCTGTTGTGGCAGCAAGGGAGAAGCCTGCAGGGAGGCTGCCGCTGGCTGTTGTTGCTCCTGCAACATGAAGCCGCCGCCGCTGGTGAAATTGTTGCCTCCGCCATTCATCAGAATGCAGCCTATGTACAGTAGGACGGCTACGTTGATGAGTATGCTGCAGCGCAACAGCCAATTGCGGCGTGTAAACATTTTCTGACCCAGCGGCTCAAAGCGCATGTTGAAGCTGCAAGCAGATAATTGTTAATTAATTAATTTAATTGAAAACATTTCAATTTAAATTAATAACAGTCTGCTGTTAACAAAAGCGCCACCTATACTGTTATCTTGGTACTAATGCTATTCACAAGCGTTGCCAACTGTTCGCAACTGCGTACGCTGTTATTGCCAGCAATCCAAACACAACTCGTGACAAGCGAAACTGCTGCATGTTAAGTGACTAGCAACTATAAGGCAAGTGCCTGTGACTGTTACCCTCTGTTAACTCTCTGTTAACCGTCTGTTCCAGCTATGCTATGGCAGTAACGAGTACTTCTGTAAATATCGCGCATCTCTATACTTAGCCATTTTGAGTACAACAGCTGTTCAGATCGGCGCCTTTTTACTGCGGATGGCGCATAAGTTGACAAACTAAATACAATATTGTTAAATACTTAATATATTCATAGATACGCACACAAAATGTCTTTGCAACAAGCTCTAGATGATTGCCTAATCGACTTCGACAGACGTGTGCTGGTCACCGATTTGCTGGAAGAGTACAAATTAACATATAAAGAAACTCACGAACTGCTCGAGGCGCACATTAAACAGCAAGAAAGTGCAAGTGCCACCAAATACGAGAAACGCTTTCTCGTCCATGGCATGCAGGCAGCTGGGGACGGTGAGCTGTATACGATTGTGCAAGGCGAAGATAAACTGAAGGAATGGCTGACCAAATTACAAAACGCGCAATCCCAGCTGTATTCAGTGGAAGTGGCTGGCGGCTCCAAGAGCGCTGCGCCTATTTTCAAGCCCATGCAGCATGTGGAGGTGCAGTTGGCTAAGCTGGAGCAGCGAGCGGGCGCCACGCCGAAAGGAGTCACCAATGGCGTGAGCAATGGTGTCCACAATCCCTCAGATATATCAAAGCCGTCCAGCATTAAGGTGGAGCAGTCAAGGCCTAGTGCCACCAAAGTGGAGTCTGCCGCGCCCGCAGAGCAGCATAACAAAACATCACCGAGCGAGCAGAAGAGCAAAGCAAAGGCACCAGCAGCAACTGCGAAAAAGGGTAGCATCGGCAGCTTCTTTAGCGCGGCTCCGGCGGCTAAAACGCAGCCTGCCAAGGAAACCAAAGCAGCTGCCACCAAACCTGCCGCCGGCAGTATGGAGAACTTCTTTAAGAAGCAACCAGCGCCCAGCAGCAGTCAGGCAAAGGAAAAAGAAGCAACGTCTGCCAGCAACACCTCCGTTCAGCTGTTTGCTGAGGAGAGCGAACCCTCCTCCGACGAGGAGGAGAAATTGGATAAGCTGCGACGCAAGGTGGTCGGTTCAGGGGACGAGTCAGACGAGGCGGACGCGAAGCCAGCAGGTAGCAAGCGGCGTCGCATTGTGGACTCCGACGATGAGGAGCAGCCACAAAAGAAATCAGCTGAACCGCAGCAGGAAAAGGAGGCAGAGGAGCCAATGGAAGTGGAGGCGGCGACAAATGAAACCTTTCTAGATGATGATGGCTTTGTTATAACTGTAAAGGCCAAGAAACCAATGCAAGCGGCCAAGAAAAAGGCTTCGCCGACAGCAGCAGCAGTAGCATCAGCAAAAGCTGCAGCTGCATCTGCACCAACTACAAAGAAAAAATCACCGCCGTCGGCACGCAAAAGCACAAAAGAGACGCCTAAAAGCAAACAGGGTAGCATCACGAGCTTCTTCAGCAAAAAGTGAATGCGCCCCCAACTAGTTTCATGGCTTGATTATATGTAACAATTACTGAGATTAACAAATCAAAATGCTTGCATTCCCGAAATACACACGAAATACTACAAATTATTATATGTATAATTTATATTAAATTAAATTTTTTTTCTTAGTTTTCTCCCATTGATTATGTTACACAAACTAAGTTCACAAATAAAAATGCTTGCATTTACGAATTACACACGAGATGCTAAAAAACATTTCAAGTTTTACATTAAATTGAAGGTAATGAAAAACTTTAAGGTTGTTTTTAGGGTTTTATCTATTTAAGTCTTAGTCACCCACAATTTGTTATTTCAATTATTTTTCTCGCTAATCTCAACACGAATATAAATCTCCAAACACAAGTGGAACTTTTTTTTCTGTTTAATTTGCGTGATCTTGCCTTTTTTTAGTGGCTTCCATTATCAGACCGTCTGCCCTTACGGACGTCGTACTCGAACTGTTCCATATCTGGTCAGCGAGTGTTCTTATAAATTTAGGCGTCCTACTCTGCGCTATTTGCATTGACGCTTGTTGTTTTTTTCTTTATCGTGCGTCATGAATGTTGCGCTACTTGTTGCCTCAGTAAATGACACTTGTTTACTCTTGGAGCCAGCTTATCAATTTGCTACTTCCGATTGCGGAATGATAAGCGCTGTTTAATTAGTCCACATTGCTACAGTAAAGGTAGATTCTATCCTTACTGCAACATTTATCATTCCTTTTAATGTTGCAATTTGAGCTTTACAACAAAAACAAGTTTTGCATTTATTTTGCAACCTAAAATACGAGTGCAACGACTTTTCGAGTCAGACCAACGGGCGAGATGTCATCAGCATTACTCGGAGTGGCAAAAAAAAATAATAAAATACCGCAGAACAGGAAGCGCGAAATTAGCTGTTTCTGTTTTACTCTTATTTTTATTATTTTTTTTGGGCACTTTGCTTAAAGTGCCGCCAGAAATTTAATTAGTAACGGCATCAACAACAATTAGTTGAGATTCCCACATTAATTACGCAACGCTCTTAACTGTGCCCCAGGTGAATCATGTTCTTAAAACACACATTATTCTATAAAATTCCCTTAAAAATGAAAACTTGTTGAAATGAAGCGAAGTTTTTCACTTTTTTACCTAATTATTTAAAAATATTTATAATCAAATTCTTGAAGTGTTTTAAAATTCATAGATTGCAGTTGCAAAAAACATCTAGAATTGGTAATCGGCTTTTAATAGATGTAAGGAGGCAGTGTTTAAATTAATTCGTTTCCCAAAACAGCAACACAAATTTAGTTAACCCTTAAAAGAAAAACATGAGGTTTGCAGACGATATTATTATTCTAATTCATTCTTGATTAGCGTCAACAGTCGGGTTGATATAGTCAAGTCCGTCTGTCCATCTGTCCGTCTTTCTTTTTCAATGCAAAGTAGTCTAGACACTTTGCATACGTCCGTCTTTCTGCTGCAGGCAGTACACATGTCTGTCGGATGGGAATACTATATAGATGGCTTAGGAATGATCGGTCGAAAATTAAGTTCCTGCCATCAAAAAGGTCTGTTTTTTTCTAGATACCGCGAAAATGAAGAATTTGTATGAAACACTCTTTTGTTAAACAAGATTTCTTACACAAACTGAACATTTATAAGAATCGCTATGCTGCTTATATGCGCCTATCAAGGTATATCTTTAGCGGAAGTTCGGTCGGTACTCTGTGCTGTATTTTGATTTCCAAGATATTTTTAAAAAATTCAGCAATTATGAGCTACACTAGTCTCTCATATCTGCAAGACATAAGCCAAATGTTTACAAGGCTTTTATATCTTCGGCGTAATATTTATGTTATATAAGATCAAATTAGGGTAGAGTTATGACGAGCAAAGGTGGAAAAATAGTAACTGAAAGAGGGAAATGGATGCACACTTAAGGTTGGAGAGACAGAGCTTCTGAGAAGAAAGGATCGACACAAAGACAGAGTGGCAGAGATTCCCGAAGAACAAGAAGCATAGCAAAAAACTGGGTCAAATATGTAAATCATTGGCAAAAGCTCAAAGAAATACAAATATTGATTATTAAATAAACAAAAGTGAAGATACGTAAATTTGGCATAAGCTCGGACACTTTCGAAAGCGTACGCACAACAGTTAAGAGATCTCGGCTGCAATTGATGTGCTATTATTTTAGTAATTCATTCTTTTCTTTATATATTTTTTGGCACTTGCGTGTGCTCATTAGCGCAGAAAAAGTATCATTCGAATACAAATTGAACGGTCGCTTTCGAGCTAGAGCTGCTCCATTCATTAGGGGCTCCCCTGGGGGCACACGCGCGCCCGGGCATTTTACACGCATCATTGGAATCGCTGCCGTCGCTGTCACCGCCGACGGAGTTGATGGATTGGAGTGAAAACTGCGAGATGTTTCAAGTTCAATGCACCGTCTTGACTGATGGCCCACTCCCCCCTCCTCCTCCCGCCGCCACGAAAGGGGGTCTGCGGTAGGTGATTTTATCAGATACTTCTTGGCAGGTATGCGGAAAAAAAAGTGCCACTGGTTTTTGTGTGTTTCTGGGACACGGGGCTCAGTATGGGACTGGATTGAGTATATGTGCTGGATAAATTTGCATAGCCTGCGGCCAGTTCGAGTCGAACGCCTCGGGTAATCCGCACTGTCGCATCAGCAAGCCACGCGCACAGGAAACCAACGAGAAATCAGCATCTGAATCAGAATGAGAATCTCGTCAAGCTGCGCACTGCCCGCCGGGCAATTTGATAAAAATCTTTTGCGCGCGCTTCGCAACAAGTCTCTTCTGGTTTGGAGTTAGAGTTCCTCTCTTTTATGGTCACATTTGCCATCATAATAATCGTGTGCAGAGTTCAATGGCAGGCACTTCTAGCGTTCCAGTGGGTTGCTTGGCGGGTTCTTAAGCATGGCGTCGCTTTTATGGCCCCGCTCGGCCCACTCAGTTGCTCTGGTGATTATGCAAAACACAAGAGCGTTCCATAAAATTTGGAGCAAAACGTGAGAATTTTTATGAGTTTTCAATTTGCCAATTGCACAGACCCGAGCGGCCCAGAAGTGCGACACACGTTTTTACCATTTTCGATTGTTTTTAATTGTTTACTTTTTATTTGCAGTTCTTGTCTGCCTCAAAATGTTGCCTGGCAACAACGTCGCGAGAATGACTGATGAGGCATGGGTTAAGAGTTTGGCAATCGACTCATTGAAATATGAATATTTAATTAGGTTTCTTAATGAAACAGGTTAAGAGTATCTTGGGGCGAACAATTGATAAAAACAACATCTACACATGACTAAAAGGAATTCTATTTTTGTGCTCATGAGCCGATAGAAATATGCTGATTTTTTGTTTGTTGTCTCCAAATTAAAATTCTTAATAAATGCGGGATCTTCGAATAAAGACATTAGAGGCAAAAACTCTATTTTATAATGATTCACGTGTTCTTAGATACCAGTATAAGCTTTATTTTGACTAACTAAATTCTGATCAGCTTGCGTGCAGCTCTAAAATTATAATTCTGTAATTCATATGTGTTGTGTTAAATTACGAATATATTTTTTTTACTACTACTTTAAACATATAGATTTCTACAACGTCTTATACGAAAAATGTTCAAAAAAGGGGGGAAAATCACAATTCTCGGAAGTTAGAAAAAATGTAATACTGCGCTAAAAAACTTTTAACTTGTATTTTAAGGTACAAGTAATTTAAATATTGTACACACTGTAATTATTTGTTTCCTCAAAAAAATGTATGACAAAAGAAATTATTAAAAAAAAAAAATTTGTTAATGTTGAATATGTTCTTTATAATTCTAATCAGCATAGTTCGAGGTCGAATCTAACTATAATTGCAATCGGTAATTATCGAATACATAAAGAAAGACAATATAGTCTTTGTTCAGTATCTGTCCAGTATCCAAATTTCAATCTGGGATTAACTCATTGTGCCACCTTAGATTAACCCCACTTTCAGCATCAATTTTCGCCCGAACGCAGTCATGAAGTCAAAAACTCTTTCAAGAAATGCCAGCGAAATCTAACAATAAAACATTCCAGCAACAACAGCAACAACAGCAGCTGCCAGCGCAATCTAATTAGACATAATAAGCCGCAGAGCAAGCAACTGAGAGACGAAATTTTCTGGCCAAAAGGTCTGGTCAACTGTTTGTTTGTTACCAACTCGATTCGGGCTGGTTGCTGGCCAAACGATGAGCAACAAAGCAACCGAGCAGCAAATCGACTCTGACTCCAAGTTCGACTTTGGCTCTGGTGCCGAGTTTTTCCGGCCAGCGCTATTAAAATATATTACAGCAGCAATTTCACTCGACTTTATTTTTGCGCTTTAGCGGGAACAGGGAATGGGGACCAGGGACCAGGGATGGGACCAGGGAACAGGCAGCAGGCAGCAGGCATCAGCTTGAACCACGCTCGGGAGCAGTCCCGCCGCCGCTCGCAGTGCCTGCTTTTGGTGTATATAACTTAATTTTTATGGTCATGCAAGTCAATTGCAGTTTGGCATTTCTTCGATGAATTTTGCTTGGCCAGCCTAGCTGGCCGTTGAGGCCATCATCTTCTGCTCTGCACTGGTTGTTATGCTGTGCCAGTCGTAACAACGTAACATGAAACGCAGCAAATTGTTTGCACAATGGTTAAAGACTCTGAGCCGAGCAGTAGGCGCACCTTGGGACCAGGGCGTCTTGGACACAGGCACACCAACTGCCCGGCCAGCTGGCCAAGTTGCAAGCAATTTCTGTGCAGCAGTAAATATATATCCATACTTTACATGTAGACTTAAAATGTAACCTATTTGAAACTTTTTGGCATTGTGTTACATTTCACATCGCTGCTCTGTATAGAATTAATTTCCTCAGATGGTTTAATCTTGAGAGTTGGTTTTTAAATAGAATAAGCCCAACTATTTCTATGTGGGCCTTGCTGTCCGAAGAGGAAGTCAACTTTGTACTTAAATACATTTTCCATGTGTTTTCTAATTATCTAACATCATTGAATTCTTTGTACGCGATTTAGGGATTCAAAAAATAATAAAATAAAATCTTGAAGTAATAGAAATGTATTCCGTATTAGAGATTTTGGCATGTTCATCGAAGTGAACGAAATTAGCAGATAAGCTGCACATAAACTAAGACGTCAATCCAATAATGTTCCCTGCACTCTAATTACCACACAAAGAAATACATTAAGAAAAATATTTATAAGAATGTATCCTGTATACACATACTTGGTCTCGGCAAACAGGGCAAAGTTCTGAGGGATTCAAACGACCCCAAAGACACAATAGGCAAACAGATAATTATCGATAATTGAACATTAATAAATATCAACATGGACACAAATCGACCAACCGAGCGACAGGGCCAATGTTGAATCTTATGTGCCATTAATGATGATACTTTGGCATGTTGGTCGTCTAATGGCCTCTATAAATAGGCCGGGTGTTGGCCACAGTGTGATACTGGGCACCTTGTAGACACATTAGCGACACATTTCCAACTGACAATGGCTCAAAGTAAAAAGGCAGCCGAGTAATTGATGAATGTCCATTGCTTGTTTGTGACAGAGAGAGAGAGGCAGAGTGTAACAGAGCTAAAGAGAGAGTAAAAAGCACCAGCAGAACGGAAAACATACTCATAAAATATTGAATTTATATTGGTTCATTTGGTTAGACAACGGAAATGGCAGCGACATGAATTACAACTGTTTAATGGTCTGCCACGTCAATGGGTGTGGCCGCAGGGTGTCGCCTCGGAGGTGGCCCGACATGTCTGCCCCGAAAGATTTATGCCGCATCATAAAAGTTTTATTTATTCGATCCCATCCTTTGAAGACCCCGGTTCAGGTTTGCCAGCTAACGGCAGTTGGCCAAAGTTATCTCTCATACCTCCCCTTAGAACTGATGCTAAGATTAAAACAAAAACGCAAACTCTGCTTAAATAGTTTTTGATTTTCCACTGATTAAATGTGCCTTAAAGCAACAAAATGGAAATAAAAACCGAATCAATCATTTGATTTAGCAACAATAAAAATATTAATACATCTGGTAAAATTATGTGCATAATTATTAGAATTTTATTGTAAGAACTCGTTGAATACTACTAAGCTACAAAAAAAACAGTTATAACAATCACTTTATTCAGTACTTTCTTTTCCGAATTGGAGATAGAGAGTACTCAATAAAACTATCGATACTTTTATGCTTTATACCGAACTGATTCTACTGCATTTTTGAAGTTCTTAAAATGCAATTTAACGAATCTATTGCATGACTTTTTGTAGTACGTCAAACTGATTTCGTATTGTAGATAAGATATTAATTTTATTATACACCAAAATCTGGCTGATCGTTTAAAAAATTGTATTTATTCCAATAGAGTGGAATTGATATGTTGTTCCAAGTACAATTGATATGTCTGCGAATAGAATCTAAGTTGGGTGAAGGAAAATTGAATTTATTTATCTGCTATACTTTTTACCTTGAAATCTAAAAAGTCTTGCCTTACAAAAATAAAATTACATTTTTTTTATGAAACTTATAAACATGAATAATCAAATTTTAATCGAGTTGTGATAATCAGGGCATTACCCAAAAAGTTTACTAATAGCCTGTTCAACAAGAACGTTAAGCAACTATTTGATTAGATAGGAACACTAAACACTTATTCGTACATAATTGGCATGAACATTTTTGATGATAATAATGTAGTATAGACATTTTGGTAACTACCTAACCTTTATCAATGTTTTTTTTTTTTGACGGTTCTTTAAAATGGCAATTTAATTAAGTAGAAATCTTTCATTGGCCAGAAATTAAAACAAAGGGAATAAAACTATTATTTCATGTGAAATAGCTTTCAGTAATAAATGCCCAAAGACAAACATTAACAAATTAAGTATGGTATTAGATCTAATATAGGTAACATTCATGTGGATATACTGCGTGGACAAATGTTCGACTGATAAAGAAGGAATTAACTAACTATCTAGGCTAATTGAGAGCTGAAGTAAGAACGTGAACATTGAATATGACTCACAAAGCGGCTAAAGAAAATACAATTGAATTGTCCATTGACATAAATAAATAATGCAGAAAGCTGAGTAACAAAACTACTTTCCGACAAGTACGTGTAGTTCGAACTGGAAACGGGTCATGTCGACCAAACACGCTACATTAAAAGTATCTGAGGCTACGAGGCATATTAACTAATCCCAAAAATTGCATTAAAACACAAAACAAAATTATAGATATAGTTATGTAACTATTGAGAAACAGGTCCAGCTCAACTTTCATTTTTATGAAAAAAAAAATATTAATATATATATATAGGAATTGTCATTAATTTGTATGTATTAAAATTATATTTATGTGCATGTTTATATGTATAGGGATATAGATACTCAAACAACTGCAGACACATTTTTGTACTTATAAAACAACGCCAACACAATATGGCTATTATTATGACCACAAATATAATTACATTGGTCACGGAAATATCAAATTAAGCTGCCTGCCCATATTTACATGCATACATACCTATACAACAATATAGATTATTTTTGTTTGGCTTGTAATTGTTAAATTGCGTTCCCATAAGGCTAAAGTTTCACAATTTTCGACTTAAAGCTTTAAAACTGACAAACTTTTGTTGGTCTAATCCCGTCTTGCTGTGACAGGCACGTGTGCGGAATGTTTGAAAATTTCCGTTGCATAAATTTAAATAGGTTCAGGAAAGGCAAAAGAATTCTTAAAATTGAAAGTATTATCCTGATGGGCGGTAGTTAAAAAGTGTGGCACAATATTTAGACTGCTAATGCTGAAATTGGCAGCACAACAAATCTAAAAGTGTTACAGTTTCCGACATCTTTTAATTTTATAGTTATTAACTTTTGAGCAATATTTGCTCATTTCGACTAAGGTAATTTTCTGCTAAGAAATAAAAACCAAATGTTTTACACCTGAAACAAAAAGCTAATTACTTACACCTGCATGATTAGAAAATCTCATAGAGACAGCTGACAGTCAGAGCATTACTCATACGCAGCGTGTGACAAGCATATATATGTATATATTTGTTTAAAGCATTCGCCGTGATTTCATAAATAGTTTTTACTAGCAGCACGTGAGCCAAAAACGAATCGGGCCAAACAAAAGAAAAAGTGACAAAAAGAAAATGAAATGAAAATCGATTGTTTTTGACCTCATAGAGGAATAGCACACATTTGGAGCGTTGGGGCATTAGGCGACAGTCGGCCAGTGATTCTTTATGCGCGTTCCTCTTTTCTTGTTTTTCGATTCCAGCCGGGTGCAATGGCACTAATGAAGAGAACAAGAAGGGAAGAGGGAAGAAAAAAAACAAAAGAACAGCCACGACACGGGCAAAAGCGAAAAGCAAACAAACACGCCATGTCTCCGCGTAGGTGTCTGGCTTATTCCCAGCCCAAGACCCAAAACAAGGCAGACAGCTTTAATTATATTCTATTATATATGTTGTTTTTTCGCTTTTAAGCGTTTGCCTATTTACAGGCGAATGTAACACGCGAACTAAGCCCAGAAGCACAAAAAACAAAAACAAAATAAAGTAATGCCCGCGAAAACCAATAAATTTGCACAACACCCAGGGAAAAACAAGTAAGAAGGCTCTGGGCGGGAATGCCCGACTTCGAAATACCCTAAACCGTCTTCTAGCAACGCTCGCTAACACTTTACACTTTTGAAACCAATTTATTAATGGGTAAAGAAGTATGATAGTTTTATTGATCCAAAGCAAAGTACACATGATCTTTATATACCATACTACCTACTAAATATCAAATTTGGTGATATCAAACTAGTAGGACCTACGTTAAAAGATTCAAGTCTCTACCTTCTATAGGTGGACTAGGTTAGATAGACTCAACTGTTTATGCTGACCAAGAACATATATTATTTATGAGTTCGGAGGCGCTTCCTTTTGCCTGTTGCATACATTTCCAAAGTCATATTACCTCCTGTACCCATTTTAAATAGGTACAGGGTATAAAAAGGAAAGCAAAATGATAAAAGCGCATAGATATAAGTAAATATACTTTGAGTTGAATTGGATTTCGGGCTAAATGCAGTTCACGAGCGTAAATCGCGTCTAATGCTTCCAAAATGTTATCAAGCCAGTTTAAAATGTTTTCTTTAATGGCACTCAAAGTGGAAAAAAGCCTACCTAAAATATATAATATTTTTAAATAAAGGTTAAAATATATAACACATTAATATGGATAATGAGCGACAGTCCTCGGCCTGCACCGAAATGACACGGCCAAAATGTCAGAATAGTTAGCAAGCGTCACGCCCACAACGCCCACTGAAAGGTGTTTTTGGGGGTAGGTGAGATTATAATCGATTGTCTTGTGCCATGAGCATGCACAACACGGCAAAACTAAAATGCAGAGCATTCTGGACAACAACCATGTGAGACTAAGCCCCAAATAAGTGCAAACACAGTTACATTTGTATATATGTATATGTATACACATATGTATAGTTACCCAATCATGCAATTACACAGCCACACATACACACACACCCACTAAGTTACACTCGTTTGCATTTGCACGCGTAATTTCATTAATTAAGTTTTTTTTTTTCTGTTTCCCCTTGTGGCTCTGCGGAATGTATTTGCATCCGCAGCAATGTTCGCGTTGTTGTTATTGTTGTTGCTGTCGTTGTTTTCGTTGTTGTTGTTGTTGCGTGTTACTCTCGCAAATGTCATTTTCATTATCGTTTACATGCATTATGTGATTTGGCCATTAATTGATTGGTTAGCTCTTTGGGCGCGTTACAAATGACGTAATCGAAAAGTGAATGCATTTGCATTGCCCACACAATACACTGCGCTACATAATATAAACATTTGCCATATAAGCAAATTTCACTTCAACCTAATGAAATTTGTCGCGCGTTTGTTGACTTACATGTTAAAACACCAATTACGAAGTCGTCGTTGGTCAAGGTCGCCACATACCTGCAAATAGTAGAGACAAAACAAAACAGTTAGATAAACTAAGCAATTACTCCTTAAAAGAAAAAAACAAATAAGTAAGAGTACTCCAGTCGGGAGTGACCGACTGGGAGATACCATAAACCTTCTTCTAGAAAAACAGGAAGCAGCTGCAGGGAAAGGTTCCCTTGCTCAAGCTTTGTGTATACTATATATACACAACCTACATGTGGAATTTTGTGACTTTAGTTCTTAGAACCTAAGAATATATGTACCTTATACCTTCGCAGATGCTTTCTTTTCCCTGTTACATACTCTTACCCAAAATATACAATGGCTATCAAATATATAAAGAACGGCTATCTTTAACACTATGAAAATTAAATACCCTTGTCGAATTATGGCTTGCTGCTTACCAGATATGTGAGTAGAATTGTAAAGCTCGTCATTTCTTTTATTTTATTTAAAATATCTAGAAAAATATCCAATTTTCATTAGGATAGCTTTAAACTTACGAAACTAGTTTGCCGAGAAACTGACAGACGGAGATGGATATATCAAATCGACTAATTTCTCGAGAGTTCTAATCTTGAATAAGTTATGTTTGCCGAGCTACTAAATATCAATGAAAAAGAAACCATAATAACATTCTTTTAAAATCTCAATGTCTTTTTGAAAGTCGCTTTAAAAATATGAAGTTTTTATTTTAAAAACAAGAACTCAAACTCAGTATTCATCAATATTGCAAGTGCCTTTGGTTCTATGTTCACATTCATTTGTATATACTCTAACATTATTACATTTTTCCATTAAACAACATTAAGTTAATCGAAATTGAAAGATATTAACTTAAAGCCACTTCATTTTTTTCTACCATCTTGATAAGCTCCAAGTGTGAGCAGAAGCACTGCTTTTTCAATAACTTGAATCATCGACACATTAAATAAGACTTAGCTAACGTTCACCCCAATACCTTCTTAAAGTGCGGCAAACAATTTCAGGTACTACGCACACGCAATGTGAATATAATATGAGAGATTGAATGCGTCGGCGGAGCGGGGAAAGGACGAAGGACAGCAGAGGAGCGAGGAGAGGGACAAAAGATATGAGGAGTGGCTGATGGGCTGATGGGACCGAGACGCCTTTAAGTAGGTAACAAAAGACAGGCGCTAAAAGTTAACAGCAGCAAGCCCTCAAAATGGCCCACACACATACGCACACAGACAACACACCTGCATAACAGTTTTATATTTATTTATTTATGCAAAAGGCAAATGGCAACACGTGCAAAATGCGCGCAAAATTTCGCTGTTTGTGAACTGCCTTCATATTCCTTACTTTTCCCCCATTTCACAGACTTCCCTTGGCGGGGTTTGTAGCCATCGCTTGTGGGCTGGGAAAATGGAAAAGCCAAAGCTCGGAGTAAGAGAAGACTCTGAATTTTGGAGCATTTCGCTTAACGAGCATATTCAATAGCACTTGTTGGTCAGGGCAAACGCTTTTGAGTGCCGGCTACTTGTGGTGAATGCAATGAAAACCGAAAATTACTTTAAGGATGGTAAATAAATGAAAAGCTTATGAATATTCTGTGGCTCAAGCACACTTTCAACATTCTGAATTGGTTATGTAAGTTAGAAGTTCTCATGGGCAGATGCAGCTCTCTATTTACTCAAGTCTACGCATTTTAACTTTATTTTGGAACTGGTTAAGTGCAAGTTACCCCAGCTGCTTGAAAACTTTAAGATATATACATACTTAAAATAACTTTTGAGTTATTTGCAGACATTCGATTTTACATTTCACACAAAGATTAAATATCCTATTGGACATATTGCTTAGAAATAAAATACGAAAACATTATTTCCTACCGATTCTTCAATACGATATTCCGATATTGATAGAAATTTGTCTTGATACTTACAAAGGCTACATATATATACATTTACTTAATTATATCAGAGACGTCTCCTGCTATGCGTTACTTATTTTGCGACAAACTTAAAGTTGACAAAAATATCTCGTAAATGCAAGTTTGATTGGAGTCACAAGTTCAGCGTACACTTTTTTTGTCAACATTTACAAGGTGCCCTAATTTCTAATTTTCCATTAATAGTAATAATAATCGTTAACTGTAGTTTAAGACTCAATGGAGAACTTTAAGTTTCTACTTTTACCCAGACTATACCTAATCAATATTGGTTTATTTTATTTATTATTATGTATAAAGCGCGTGTTAGGTAGTCCTAAATCGTGTTAACATACTCAACACGGACTCTAAGTTTACATCGTGCTGAGTCGTGCGTGTTCCTTCCAAAAAGAAAACACACACTTTCATTCAAGATTAAAACTTTTCCAATATAGAAGGTAAAGTTAACTAACTTCCTGCAGTAATATTTCGAAATTGTAAAATATGCCGCACGTATAATAATTTTATCCTGATGCGCTAGTTCCTTTGATTAAAAACTTGTTAAGAACAATTCCTCTTTAATTTTCATTACAAAAAGCATATATAAGGGAACACAATTATTTAACAAACAACGCGTAGCCTTCCTTTGTTGTTCACAAATACCCATATAATCCTTCCTGCCCATTGTTGTTACAAGCTCGCCCGCAATTCCCCAATGAGAAGTGATGCCCCAAAAATAACCAAGCATAGCCATCAAACAACAAAACTAAATACCAAAATACAACGTACTAAGCAAAACACACTCGTGTACAAGCATTCTACAATATTTGTATAACATTTTGTGCACATTGTTCATCCTTATGTTCTTTGGGTTCCTCGGTTCGGTGGCTGCCACAGGCAAAAACAGGGGGCATCATGCAAAAAGCAGCGCGGCGAGTTTTATGTATTTTGGCATTGGTTTTGTATTTTTATTATACTCTATACCCATTGACAATGTGTAAAACAGGGTATTATGATTTCGAGCAAATGTATGTTAAAGGCAAAAGTATGCATGTTCTACCTTATAAGATACGTATAATCATAGTCAGTATCAATAGTTTTAATTTGTATTTTATCTACCCATGTTTGATTGTGTGTCCGTCGATATCGGATTCTAAAAGAGTTAGAGACTTGAACTTAACTTCTCCTAATGCAGCGTACCTTGGAGTATATATATAAATACAGATCCAAGTTATCTATTTATTTATACCTCCACACGACAGCCAAATTAGACGAAAATGCAATTGCAGAGAAATAGCGCTGAAAATTTCAAAAAGATCGGACTATAAACCCTGAAGTTATAAAAGACTCCACTTTTCATCGTGTTAAACCAAGGAAAGAAAAAGCACAGCTCCGGAATTAAGAGCGCAGCATGTGAAATACGTGCTTGTATTGATTTATGTATAAATAAAGGAATACCGAATACAGGGTATCTACTTGTCATACACTAGCGAGCAAAACGTTCCCTCTTGTTATACCCTTGCAGAGGGTATTATAATTTTGTCGTGAAATGTGTAACGCATAGAAGGAGACATCTCCGACCCAATAAAGTATATATATTCTTGATCAGTATCAACAGCCGAGTTGATATAGCCATGTCCGTCTGTCCGTCTGTCTGTTTCTATGCGAACTAGTCTCTCAGTTTTAAAGCTATCTTTATGAAACTTTGCAGAAGTCCCTCTTTCTGTTGCACGCAGTTCATATGTCAAAACCAGCTGGATCGGACCACTATATCATATAGCTGCCATAGGAACGATCAGTCGAAAAGTAGGTTCTTGTATGAAAAACATTTTTGTTTATAAAGTTATCTTGACTAAACTTGGTATTTATTAGTTTTACTACGCTCCCCATATATATGCAAAATCCTATTAAGATCGGACAACTATATCATATAGCTGCCATAGGAACGATCGGTCGAAAATTAAGTTTTTGTATGGAACATTTTTATGTTTTTCAAGATATCTTGACCAAACTCGGTACTTATTAGTTTTACTAAGCTTCCCATATATATGAAAAATTCTATTCAGATCGGGCAACTATATCATATAGCTGCCATAGGAACGATCGGTCGAAAATTAAGCTTTTGTATGGAAAATTTTTATGTTTTTCAAGAAATCTTGACCAAACTCGGTATTTATTAGTTTTACTACGCTCCCCATATATATGCAAAATCCTATTAAGATCGGACAACTATATCATATAGCTGCCATAGGAAAGATCGGTCTTAAGTTTTAAGTATGCAAAATTTTTATGTGTTTCAAGATATCTTGACCAAACTCGGTATTTTTTAGTTTTACTACGCTCCCCATATATATGCAAAATCCTATTAAGATCGGACAACTATATCATATAGCTGCCATAGGAACAATCGGTCGAAAATTATGCTGTTGTATGGAATTTTTTTTGTTTTTCAAGATATCTTGACCAAACTCGGCATTTATTAGTTTTACTATGCTCCCTCCACTTTTGCAAAATCTTATTCACATCGGGCTACTATATCATATAGCTACCATAGGAACGATCGGTCGAAAATTAAGTTGTTGTACGGAAACCTGTTTTGTTTTTCATGATATCTTAACCATACTCGGCATTAACTACTTATTTTCCCTGTGCTTCTTAGATACGGGCAAAGCACTATAAGCATTTTGAAAAGGTTGGGTCTGCAAGGGTATTAAATCCTCGGTGTGCCGAAGATAGCACTTCTTTCTCGTTTTTGTTTTTACGTTGTATTGTGATGCGATTGTGTTCAAATATGCGCTTGTATTTGTGTGCGTTGTTAATCCTATCAGCAAGGATGCTGATGTTACTTTAACTCTCTGCCCAAGACAGCGAAAAGATAAAATTGGCGAGCTCGAGTATTCGAAATAGTACAACAAACCAATGAAGTGGAATCCAAAACTGGAGAAGAGCAAGAGCTGTACAAATATGTCTATAAATATTTGTCTGAATGCGCCCGTTCTGGTATTAGATCCACCCGAGCGTAATCAAATGTAAACGAATCCCATTATGGGCTTTTGCTACAAGTAAATGCAAATTGTTTTAAATGCTAAGTAATACTTTTTCCCCTTTTGATTTTTAGAAGTACATTAAATGCCAAGCGCTTCATTATTTTGATAAGAATACGATTTAAAAATCTTTTAATCAACTTTAAAATTATTTTAATATTCTATAATAATCAAAATAATCAAAAATCTTATGAATACATTAAATTAATATTTCACTACTGACGTCCTTGGGAAATAGGTAATTTACCTTTCTTAAAAGCAGCTAAATAATAACAAACTATTAATTAAAAAAACAACACCCTTTTTAAAGGGCTAAGATAAAAACTGTTCTATTTGGATTGAAAATAAATGTCGATTGTTTTAAGTTAATAAAGCGATTTATCGAAGAGAAGCTATTCGTTTTATATTAAATAAATAAAACTAAATTGAAGCTTGTTGAGAAGCTCGTAGGATTTTTTAAATCGAAATTAATGCAACTCTTTAATTATCTTTATGTATAACTAATTCTTCTTGACGAACTCTCAAATTTAAATGCCATAGAACTGTTCATTTGTACTGATACTTATGTTATTAAGCATTGAAAATCTTAAATTAATATTGTCAGCTTAAACACGTTACCTTCAATTGAGGTTCATAATATAGATCTTCATTCGACGCACATTCGAAAAACTATCAGAAAAATTACATAAAGTAAGTCATCAATCCCACCATTTGAAAAGAATCGATCCAACTAAACAATGAACCTAAATTTGCACAAGATTCAGAATCACGCGCAGGCACATAATTTTAAAATTCCAATAAAAGTACATAGCCACAACTGTTCACAGCAATAGAGCTTCCTTTGCTGGAAGCTCCAATATCATAGATCTCATTTACAAGCTCTACAATCAGCATACCAACGGACAGACCATGCGTGAGACTCATCAAAGGCATGGAGAGTCCGAAGATTGTGTGGAATAATGGCAGCTAGTTGCCACTTCTATTTGTTGCATCGCAGATTCGGGGCGGCACGTAGCAGCATCAGCGGGGAAAATTGGCACTTCGATCCATACAAATATTGTGATTTCTTTTTAATTTCTTTTCCTCAGAGGTTTCCCATGATTGCGAAAAACTGCGTTTACAGCGAAGTTCCTTGCGGTTCGCCATGCGGAAGAGAACTATTCCTGTTCTGCTTAAGGAAAACGAAAAAAAAAAGCAACTACAGCTATTCGATTAACGACTGTGAAAGGTGTGGGTGTACGTAAAGTGTGTGGCCTGTGTTGACCAATAATGGGAGTGTCATTATAATAAATACTCCTTGGTCATTTAGAAAGTGTGCAGGGGAGTTCGGGGAAGCAGAGTATTTTGTAATTCGACTACCACCATCCAGAGCTAAACAACCACAAATTGCTTGCTATCATAAAAGAATTTGCATTAATAAAATAACTTGAAATGTAATTTTATTCGCTTCAAATAATGTGCAACTTTTCAAATTTGTGGTTAGTGGTTAGAAGACATTAGTAAGGTGTTCTAAAAAGTTTTGTGTTTCACTTTGAAATTAGTTTTGAGTGATGTTCACTTCAAAGTTACGAATGGAAAAAGTAAACTGTTTAAGGGAAAAACTCGTGCGTTGCAAATTCCGCTTTTAAAGTAAACTGCAGAATTGTCAGTACTTAAGAGATTATTACTATAATATGCCACGAATACTATGTACTAAAAAATTTCAATTTTTCATATCTACCACTCAATGTTGATAAGATATAATTTTACGGCTTACGGACTTTCCCAATTATTGACACACCTGTAACGAACAGTTCGTATAAATTTAAATTGAATTGGGCTGCGAACTCATTTAGAGCCGAAACGGTTTTTCAATGTATTTTTACTACGACCCTAATTTTAAACTAACCTCGTATCAACGGAGAAAAAAACCCGCACTAAAACCCGAACTTAATCAAATTTTGTTAAATATATTTTTTAGATTTGAGAAAAACCAAACCTAAAATCATAAAGAAAGTTGGTTCGAACCACAGACGATTTTCCTTGGGTTTTTCAGATCCCTTTTTGACTGAATTCTATTTGTTTCTAAATTTATAGAAGTAAAACTTTTAAATTACCTTTGACTTAAATTCAATTAATTTTACTCGATGAGATTTTCTTCCCAGGCGTTTAAATTTTAATAAGTTGGATCTGCCTAAAAGAGTCTCAGCGTGTCCACAGTAGTATGCCTATGACAGCGGGCCAAATTAATGGCCATAAAGTGAGTTGACTAAATTAACTCATTAACAAGAGTGCTATCATAAAGTTGGGAAAAGGTACTAAAGTTCATTTCAAGTTCGCCATGAGAACCGTGAGTATAAATACATTTTCACATACATATACATATGTAATTTTGATCCAACTAGAGGAGAGTAACACATAAAAATGATATAATTTTTAAGGCCAGTTACCGCGAAATGGTTGAGAGAGTTTTAATGAGCATAGCAATTATTTGAGGTTGTTTTATTATCTGTGAGGCGGCATCGACCCCACTTAAACTTGACCTTTGCACTGGACAGCAGCTAATCAGCTGCATGCAACTGACAATTACAACGCCTATTAATAGAAGCAATTTGCGCGTGTTTAAAAAGCATTTTAGCCGTCATCTCGCTTGAGGCAGAGTAATTGCTACACCAGATTATTAAATGAAGACATTATGGCAACGCCTTAAGACCTGCGAGCTCTGGCTCTGGCTCCGGCTCTGGCTCTGGCTCTGGCTCTGGCTCGGGCTCTAGCTCCAGGTCTTTGCCAGCCCCTATATGGCCATAAAGCCAAGTAGGAGGCAACACCAAGACGGCTGCTCATTTCATGCGCATTTAACTAATCTGTCATCTAATCCGCGTGTGCATCAGACTGTGGTCAAGGAGAGTGGCCGCCAGTCGGCTCGATGCCCGTCCACTTCTTTTGTGCGGCTTGGTTTACCTTGAAACCTGTATCAGGTCTGAGCTGAAACTCCCCAAGCCTTGCTGGCCGCTTAGCAATTACATAAGTAAGTACAATAAACAATTAGCTTGTTGCAATAAATTCAGTCAAACACAAAACGCTAACGTGTAACAGGAAATGTGATAGTTTAGTGAAATTTTCTAAATTGAAATTTGTTGAAAACATTTCAATGTGCTCGTCACGTTGCCTCGCCGCTCGGTCGCTCGGTCCGACTGACATGGAATTCAATGATAAACCGCAGACGGAGACTTCTTGACTTTGTCGTTCTATGGCAGCTGCGACTACTTCTGCTGCATTGTTGTCCGTCTCCGTCTGTCAGTCTCAGAGTCTTTTCTTCTCGCTACTTTCATTTCACAGCCCAGCGCACAAGTGCAACATCCTCCCCCTTCCACCACTGCCAGCAACCACCATCATGTTGCTGCCACTGTTTCTCTGCATTTATCAGCTGCCATTGTGTTTGGCTATTTCCTCTTGTTGCCGCTGTGTGTTGCGCATGTGATAAGACCCCAAATTCGCGTCCCCGACAGCCAGTTGAATGGTTCCTTCTGTTGCATATCAATTGCACTGTTCAAAGGAACATCATAATTTTCAAATTGAAAATCTGTCCAAGCTAACAGTCATGTGGTGCAAGGTTTTAAAAAGTATATCTATCTTAAGTGTAGCAAGATAAAGCCTATAATTTTAAACGATTAATAACAGGAGCACGACTTTTCGTCTGATAAAAAAGAAAATGGAGCATTAAAAACCTTTTTCAAATATATTGTATATTAATAGTGGAGGAGTCGCTCAGCAGTGTGACCGGGACGATGTATTGTTTCTAAGGCTACCTAAATGGGCAAAAGCTGCTCAACCTCTTTGATGGATGGGAGCAATACTCATGTTGAAGAAAACCTAATCTTTTCCAATATGCTTGCCCTTTCCCAAGATATTCTCAGAAGGGCAGAATGTCAGCAGTTAACCGTACTTGTACAGATTTTCCGAATTTTCAAATTTAATTAAATTTTAAGAAGAACAAAACAAAAAAGCAATAATGCGAATTTCACGAGACGTTATGAAGTTTCTATACATAATTATATACTCAAATAGCTGAGTTGTCCAGCTATTTTAAATTATTAATAATGTATAATAGAAAGAAATTTGAAGTATTTCAGCATAAGGAAACAACAAAATTGATAAAGTATTGAATAGCTTGTTATTTGATGAAATTGAGAGAAGGAAAAATGTAAAGAAACAAAATGAGAAATAATCAAATTAAGCTGAAACTAAAAAGACAGCAGAGAAATATGTGCGAAACTATGAGAAAATTGATAATCATGAGAAAATAAAAAATGTTACGGAACAGCTCAGCAGTTTTTAAGAAAATAAAGAAACATAAATAAATATTACATATTTTTCGAATAAGGCAAACGACATCCGAATAAATTGATTGTCATATTTATTTATATTGTCTTAAATTTCACGCATTAAAGCTTGGCACAAATAAAAACTGAATAATCACGCATCGCACCTCCTAATGGGCAATATTTATAGTCAAATTTTTTGCTACATCCAACAGCTTGTCAATTTATGACGCATAGGCTGAAAATATTAACTTTAAAACAATTTGTCAATTTTTAATAACGATTAAGTCTTTTATACAAAAGTTTTTTTCATTTACAATCGCCAAGGCTTTTTAATTAGTTTTATGCTACAGCAACATAAAGACGGCACAGCATAAATTAACAGAGAGTGCAAGACTCCAGGGAGGCGACCGGAGGGTACGTCAGGCCCTGAGCTTAGCCGGAGCAAAACTGGTTAAAAGAAAACGAGAAGAAGAAGAAACAAGCAAGCTTTACAATTAAGCATTGAGCCCAACTGTGTTTGTAATTGCAACTACTAGAATTTTCCTTTGGCTGGCTGTAAATAACTTCGGGCTAAGGCTGGCAATTCTTTATTATTATTTAAATTTTTTTTTCCATAAATCACCTGCGTTAAATGATTTTCCAATTGCATCATGCGGCAACTAGCCTAGCAAGGTCTGTACAATGAAAACGATAAACAAATTGTCATCCAATGTCTTCAATGCATATAAGCTATTAACAAACCGTTCATCAGCTTAACGGCACAAGGTCGTTGAGGAGGCTTCCTCATTAAATGTAGTCATTAACCGAAAAGAAACCCAAAAGATCTTCAAGGTTCGCTAACTAAATTAACCATTTGCTTAAAAAAAAACGGTGCTTAAGCGCACATGGCATAAATTATACCGAAAATTAAAAAAAAAAAACAATCAGCAGCATATATTGATGTGCTTAAACAAATTAAATTAAAATAAATAATAAAAAAAAATGTTTTGTGTATGCTTGTCTCTAATAGGAAACGATTCATTGAAGTAATAAGTTTCTTATTAATATAGTCTCATCTAGAATGTTCTTTTAAGGCTTAAAACATTTTATACAAAAGATATCCCCAGGCAACATACATAATCACTGATATTTCACGTCATGATTCTTGAGTAAACGTGTAAAGAGTATAAGGATGGTTTTCTTTCGTTTAACTTTGGGACTTGTCAAGATTATCATTCCTTTTTATGTTAACATCATTAAAAAGCCGATATCAATTAAATTGAGCAGCTAGCAAAACGTTTACGAATGCAAAACAAAGGAGAAATAAAAATTAAGTAATTAATAATACTTAAAATAATAATTAATGCGTAGACCCTGAACGTAAAATTTATCGTGCCCACTGTAAATTACGATATTAAAATTAATGAGTAAACAAACAAAAGCGCTGCTGCCTAGTCAAAAGGGGCCAACAATTGATCATTTAGTCACTCGGTCAGTCAGTCAGTCAGTCATTTCGTCATTATTTTCAATAAATGTACATGTAGCAGGCAAAATAAATATGGCAAATTGAAGTGGGCAACATTAACAGCCGGCGGCCACCACAAAAAAAAACGTACACACACACAACGCAATGCGCATGCGCAGCACGCAATGTCAAAAGAGAGCCCAAAGTTGTTGCTAAAGCCACTGCCAAAAGCAAAGCCAAGGTTGTTGTAATGTTTGTTGTTGTGGTTGTTGTTGCCATTGCTGTGGATGTTGAGTTGTTGTGGCTTCAAGTACAACAACGTTCAGTCAGCTAGTACGAGCAAAGTTATGTTAGCGCCATAAATAGTTGGACTCAAGCATACAAAGTGGAAGCAGCTGATGTTTAATTGCAAGTTGTAAAGATGCTTTGGGTGGGTCCAATCAAAAACTTTACAAGGAAGTCAATTGAAAGACACAAAACGAGGGTTCAAGGCAATAACTCTTAATGATTGCTGCAGGGGAATTCATAGATCGTGTGAGCATAGATCTTGTGTGTCTTAAAGTCAATATAACTCACATACTCATCTTAAGCTGCAGTGAGAGAGTGCAAATATATGCTTTTAGTGCTTTTAAGTTTATAGCTCATAAAAATCTTAATTTATAATAGAAAATTCTAAGCAATTTATATGTGAGATCAAACATTAAACGAATTTCTATGCCGCGTTTTGTTTGATTAGTCATAATCAACTCGTAGAGGCCAACATGCCCATTACTTGTGTCTATTAAAAACAGTGCTCAGTTTCTTAGCCATTACGAGCACAATTTCATTTAAGGCGTGCTGGAACACCTGCAGAACAGTCTTTTTAATGCCAAAAGCATTTCCCAGAAGTACTTAAGCTTAAGTAGAAAAGCGCCACCACAAAGGCCGCACAATTCCAGCATTATTTCTCATATCAGCAATTTGATTTATTGAGCCGCAAATGCAAAGACCTTGCCCAGCAATCAGACAGACAAACCAGAGACATCAAAATCATGTTGAACACATGGACGCACTTAAAGCTGAGCAGCAGCAGCAGAAGGAGCTCTCCCCATCGTCTGCCCAACATGTGGGCAAAAGCCGGCAGTAGATAGGCGCACCAAAATGGGCTCAAAGTGACACGAGTATAAAGTTTAATGGGAAAGAAACGAACACTGAAATTGTCACATTTCAGTCGCGGTTCGCAAAGCGCAAATGCACTTTTATATGACACTAAGCAAGAGTATATGGGTTGCTCGACTATAAAAATACCCTCTAAATACTCATGTTGCAGTTATCAGATACTACAATACTACGAGCCGCTGCCAACTTGACTTATTACTAAGTAATTGTGTTGGATAAGGTTTAATTGTCCTAAGAAAGATTACAAATAAAATACAGATTAAAGTTCGCTTTCTATGCCAAATAATATGATATGTATATAAGTGTAAATCTAAAAAATTTAGTGTTTTATTCAGTAATGTATATACCCTTTCGAGAACACTACGAGGTATAGTAAAGGAGACAACTATTCTGAGGCAGTCAAACGCGGTATCAGCAAAAATGTTGTGTGGGTCAGAGATACACTATAGTATTTGGTAAGGCCAATGTGAAAGAGTTGAAGTTGGAAACAGAAAGAGATAGTAGAGAGTATAAGCCTGAGAAGGAAGCGGCCAGAGATATGAAAGATCGTTCGGATAGGCGCTCGTTTCGACACGCAAAAGGCCACTTAGGCCAAAAATGTAGCATCGCCTGGCCGCTAAGATAGCAGACGACATTTAGATGATATGATAGATTAAGCGCAGCTATGTTGCATTATCGGATGAAATTCTCGCGCGTGACAGGCGTTGCAATGCTATCGATTACCGCTGAGATAGCCCGCTGCAAGGTATTTATAAAATGTACGCCCTAGATGGACACTCATTAAGCCGTCTATATGCCGTCCCTATGCCCTGGCATGGCATGGCATGGCAAATATACTTATAAATAGCCAGGCTATGACTAAAATGAATGCCATGGACGGGGCGGTCAGTACACGGGGCTGTCATTAATGGCGCCGCTCGTTGGCCCACAAAAGAGGTTTAAGCATATACAGCTACAGCAAACGAGTTTTCGGTTTCGGCTACTCTTCAGTACGCGGTTCTTGTTTCTTGATTCTTGGCCAGCGCACGCCTTTCGAGGCGGTGGCACATAACTCTTAAACTGCTGCTGTGACTACCACAAGGTAGTTTCAGGTATGGAAGCTTAAAATTCACTGCAATTAGCAAAAAAAAAAAGGAGAAATAAAACATAGGCTAGGATCTAATAGGACTTATAAGGAAAAGAATCTGTTGGCAATTCGATTTCCACATGATTTTTCTCGCTGTCTCGCGTTGATTTAACTAAATAACGATATCCCAAATAAGTATTTTTTATTTTAATTGGCTGACAATTGGAAGTTCTTTCGAAAATTCTAAAACTTAATTAGTCATTTATATTTGGAAATATTTAAAAGGCTTTCACATACTCCTTTGGTTATTTTGTATTTGTTTCTGCTGAAAGACACAAGTCAAAAGTGCCCCTCAAACAATTTATCTAAGCATATTTTGCTGCATTTTTTATTGTTTCATTTTTATGGTTGATTATTTGTATTTGTATTTATTTTACGCTTGTGGTTTTCTGCTCACATGTTTGTCTATTGTTTGCTAAAAGAAATTCCAATTTATTTTAATATTGCCAGCTATTTATAGTCAGATTTTTGGCTTAGTTTTGTTGTGAAAGTGTAGCATCACGATGTTTGTGGTAGACGAGATTTAACAGCAAATAACTGCACGTCATTCGGAACATGAGAGCATTCAGAGCGAAGCGAGCGGAACGAGCCGAGGAATACGAGTATACAAATATACTGCGTATAGATTTGCAGATTCGATAGACATGCCCCTTGATATGCAGGCATGCGGCAAACTATATAACAAAACGGCGGCAAATTGAATTTTGTGTAAAAGAAAATATTTGAAGAATCAAATAGATATCAACTCAACTTAACTCAATAAGATGAGCATTGTTGCTTATTGGTAACATTTAAACAAATTTTCTTAGGGGTTGCCAATTATAATATTGAACATGTAGGCACATTCAGTTTACTTTCACCCGTTTACTGATGGATCGTAAAATATATTGCTCAAAAAATCGCCAAGCAAGATTACAAATTTAAGTTGAGTGCTAATCATTTTTTGTGAAATGCCAACGAACGACTTTTCAAACCATAGGTATTTATATACATTATCTTCATGTATGTATGTCAAAATTGCATAAGAACTTAAATTTAAAAAATACCCAAGCACTCAATAGTTTTGGATTTGAAAACCGAATTGTTTATAATTTGAAAGCGGGCAGTTTAATGCATTAAAAGCTTTGCTTCAACGTTTATTTTTTTGATATTTTATAATATAGTGCTTAAAATTGCTTTAATTTAATAGTTTTTATACCCTTGTAGAAGGAATTTTAATTTTATAATCATTGTCATAAAATGTGTATTTCATAGAAGAAGACATCTCGTACTCCATAAAGTATAAATATTCTAATCATCAGCAGTCGAAATGATATAGCTATGTCCCTCTGTCCGTTCGAACTTATGCCTGTTTCTATGCCAACTAGTTTTAAGGCTATCCACCTGAAACTAAGCATAGGTTGCTCTGTCTGTTTCAGACAGTACATATAGCGGAACGGGTCGGATAGAACCACTATATCATATAGTTGCCATAGAAACGATCGGTAGAAAATGAAGTTCTTGTGTGAAAATCAAAGTTTATCAAGTGATCTTGACCAAATCCAGCTTTTATTAATTGAACTACGATCTTAAAATCTTATCAATATCGCACTACTATATTATTTAGCATTATGAGAAGAATCGATATGAAAAATCGAAGAATTAGTTTATATGGCACGTTATTTTCATTAAACTCAGCATTTATCTGCAATACCGTATATGTCACCATATGCCACATGCCATATGCCTTATATGTAAACAAGGGGATTTAATCTTCGGCGTGCAGTTGTTCTCGTTTTTAAAATTTTTTAAATTGTATAAAAATTGTTCGAACTTCAAATACTTCTTTAATTGAATAATTTGTGCTAATACATTTAGTCCTTGATTTTATTATTTAATAGCAGAATAAACTACTTGTTTACTTCATTTAATTGCACATTTATTTGCACTTCTCGATTCGTGGCTAAAAGATTTCCGTACAAAGAGAGACACACTCAAAACAAAGACCACAAAAATTATTTAATATTCGTAATTGTTGTATAAGTTGCAGTCATGTTTACTAACAAAACAAAAGGCGCGCACAATAGTAAAATCATTGCCGTCAATTTGTTGCAACTAATTGCAAATGCCTAGGCAAACAAAAGACAGCCAGCGACGACCTTTAGAGTAAATATTTTTATATATATATTTTTTTCAGTTTGTTTTCCTTCATCTACCATACAGAAATTTAATTGTGCAAACAAAAGTTGGCCAGTGCCATCTCCGGCGTCCCAGCTACCGACCAACCTGCCCATTCAACTCTTTTTTTTTTTTTTTATTCGTTGGATTCTCTGGTTATATACACTTAATTGCTTTTGCCTGTGCTTTTTGTTGTTGTTGGTAGTTGGCAGTTGGTTTGCCGGTTGGTTGGACGGTTTGTTGGCTTTTCGGCTGCTTCCTACTCGTGGCTGTTTGAACTCTTGATCTTTCAAGGTTACGACAGCACCTTGGCGTCTTTTAGGCCATTATCTTTTTAATAACATCTTATACAACGATTTCCAACTGCCTTAACATTCATAAGCGGATAAGTGAGTAATATTGTAAAAAAGAAAAGAACAACATCACGAACTTAATTACCACGCACGTCGGCAATCAGTTTTTGTAATTTTTTTTTGTGGGAGATCTTTAAGATTTTTGCTGCTACTTGAAATGAATGGACATTATGCAAAAATGTGGGCGTCTACCGGGCTTACACCCACAGTCAACGCTTAATTTCGGCCACTGACAGCGTGACGTATACTTAACATAAAAAGCAGCAAATAGAGAAAACCCAGCTAGGACGAATTTGCAATACTCTTACAATCTTGTTAAGACGGTACTTATAAAAAAAAATGTACATAAGAAATACATTATTTTTATAAAACTAGCAAATTAAAAAATAAATCTATAATGCAACAAAAATTGAGATTGTTTTGATATATAATCCGATGTTAATGATGTTGATAGCAGGGCTTGTAAAGACAAAGTTCGGTTAAGGTATTAAGAATGGTCTGAGGTGAGAGACTAGATGCACATAGCTATATCGACTCGTCTGTAATACTGATCAAGAATATATTTACTGAGGGTTCAGAGAAGTCTCCCCTTCTGTGCGTTACATATTTGGTGACAATATAATAATACCTTCTGTGAGGGTACAAAAAGGTTTATGGAAAAGAAATTTACATAGTGTGTGCTAAGAGAAATAAAAAGGAAAACCCTCAAACAGAAAGCAAAGTTAAAGTCATGTCGAGAGAAATCTGAGCAAATGAAGTAAAGGTGTCAAGAACTTTATTGACAGGCTTCAAGCTGCTTGGCAAACACAACGTAATGCTGGCAAAAAAAAGTTTACACAATAAAAACAACAGAGACCAAAATGCTGAAACCACGGGCCGACCCCGAGCCCTCCCTCATGTAGGAAGCCGATGAAAGCAAATAAAACAAAACAAACTGAAAACGTGACAGGCAGCAAGCGTCCCAATAACAACAACAACAACAAAGATGATGACAAAAACAAAAAATATTTTTGCATTGACAAATGAGCTACGTGAAAGTTTTTCACAACTCCTCCGGCCAATGGACGACAAAGTGCAGGCCGCTGGCTCAGCTTTGTGGGGCTTTGAGGACCTGGGGGCATTGGGGCTGACTGAGACGAGCAGCTGCAAAATCGAAACCGAGTAATTAGCACTTATTGAGATCAAAGTCAAGTGAATCCGCTCAGCAATGCGAACTAGTTTCGCGCTCAGCTCGTGTGGGCAGCGAGAGGTCGACACACTTTTCGCAGTCACTGTCATTGGCAAGCAAATAGAGCAGAGCAAATAATAACAAAAATACTCATAAAGCTGAGTCTGAACTCAGTTGGAGCATAATTAATGTGCATATGCCACTTACAATATGAGAGAAACAGAGATTGAGAGGGAGAGAAACAGAGACAGAGAGAGCGAGAAGAGAGAACCTGAGAAAGATAGAGTAGAGGCGTTCAATACTTGCCCTAAACTGCAATTGGTTTTGCATGCCAAAGTGTTTCAGCTCGGGTTACTCTTTACACAGCAAACATTACGCACAGTTGGGTTGTAGCCGATTCAGTATGCTCTATATATATATGAAAACAAAGAAGATAGCTCTAGTCGGGCGTGCGCGACTACGTAATACCCTACATACTTCGCCGAACTACCAGTACAACTCTAGCTTCTAGAAGCTTCTAGCTTCCTTGATGTTCATTTATACATACATTCCCAAAAACATACATTACGAAAATTAATATTTTTAAAAAGTAAAAAAAAAAGATAAATTTAATATATAAATCAACAAAAACAAACGAACTAAACAATTGAAAAAAATCTATTATCTTCTTCGTGAAAGTAAAACAACCATTTTCTTTTGCTGTGCTTTCCTATATGCTTTATTTATAGAGCATTTGACAGTCGAATACAACTTAACAATTTCGCTTTTAGCATTTTCCACATGGCTACTGCACAGAAACTCATTTGCAATTGACACCAGCGGCAGTCGGATGCAGTTGCAGTTGCAATTTGAGGGGAGGTGTGAGGCGTGAGGTGATGGCGGGTGGTGCTCGCAATAAACGTCAGAGCCAGCTCTGGTATCCAATGCAGACGAAGAAAACGTGTGCCACAAAATGTCACTCTCATTTAAGCGACATGCTAGTGTGTGTGTGTGTGTGTGTGTGTGTGTGTGTGTGTGTGTGTGTGTGTGTGTGTGTGTGTGTGGCAGGGGAAAGCGTTGGCCAGTTGCATGTGGCACTCATTTGCGGACGAATGTCAACGTGCCGCTAATTAAGGTTAATCAAAATGACAGTATAAACAGAGCCAAGCAAAATGAATGGTTATAAAGTGCAAAGCGATGCGACGCCCGCGAGACATTGATTAACGAGGTCGTCAACCAAATGCGGCAGCAGATGAGATTTGGCCAAACAACTCGCTAACTGTATGAACACATAAACTAATTGTGTGGCAAAATAACAAACAAAATACAAATGAGCTGTGTGTGCGTGTGAGTGTGTGTGTGTGTAATTGTGACCAGCTTGTTTTGACTTTTGTGGCATCGTTTTATTTGCATAGCCAGTGGAGGTGCAGGCGTAGAACTTTACCACATGCAGCCTGTCAAACTGTCGTCGCCTGAAGTTTTGCAAGCACAGAAACGCAACCCGCCCCAACTGCCGTCCCCCCTTTTAAGACCCAGTCAATGTCTTTTCTCATAAATCAAAGCGCCTCGCATTGTCAGCACTAAATGAGTCATTTACTCTTTTTTTGATACCCTGTGTCTATAGAAGTGGATAAAAAAAGGGTATTATGGCAATGTGGAATGTATGCAACAGATAGAAGAAGAAGGCACTCTGATTCCATAAAGACATATTAATCTACCCGTCTGTCTATATGTATGAAGGCATCGTCAGAGACTAGCTTTAAGAGCAAGACACTTAATATTCTGATTTTGGTTTGTTTCTAAGAATCGATTTTCCGAGGGTATCTTCTAGTTGGGCACTCCCGAATGGAGCACTTGTTTTCTTTTTTTTCGAGTGCGGGATTGTCTTTGAAGTTTCAAGCGAAAATCAAATAATGCGCTGCCTAATTAGAGCCGCAAAGCTTCGGGGCTTCGAGTTGACGGACCATTTCAGACAATTAAATTCGCGAGTTTGAAGGGATTGTGATTTCCGTGAGCGCAAAACTTAATATAAGAATCCCAATTGTTTATTAGCTTACCTGAATTGGTTAGCAAGTTGCTGCAAAGAAGAGAAAAGTTTTGAATCAGGTTAAATGGTTTGCAGAAAGTAAATTCTAATTTTTAATTATGTGTAACAAATATATCTGTCAAAAGATAGTTAATATAGAATATTTTATACATTGGTATATTATGTTTGAAGTAAATATTTGATTGCTTAGATAAATTTTAATATGGATAAATTATTAAATGAATAAATAAATATTTCGAAATCAAAATGTAAAAAATTCAAAGCAATAGCATTTTTGCCAACTTTAATCTACACAATTTATTGTATTTTATTATAACTTAATTTATTGTCTTTTATTTAAAGCTTAAAGTCGTAAATAACAACATACAATAGAGGTATTATATCGTGTTCTTTATAAATTTAAGATCAATCTCAAATTTTTGTGCATAATAAAGATATTTTAAGAACATATCAGCGAGAAGTTTGTTTCTATGCTTTCTAATCCCTAATAAATAATTCCAGAGGGTTAAGGAACACTTGCATACTATATATTGCTCTTTTTGTTTACTTTTACGAATTCCTTTTCGGACTTCTTTTCATGCTCGACTCATTTGGTCGCCTTGGGCAACCTTTGCCCACTTTTTGCACTTGCTGCACATTTTCCCTTTTACTTCTCGGGGTAACTAACGCTGAGCGTGTCCCGTGGGCATTATTTATGCAGGCACTCATCTCGTCGCGTTTCGCTTTTATATTTTTGCATTGCTCTTCTCGGGCTTTGCGTTTTTTTTAGCGCATTAATTTTTGAACAGTGCAAATGCAACTTAAAAACGCATACTTTGAAGTTTGCCTTCGTGCATTTTATCGAAAGTGCAATGTGCGTAGATTCTTTCTCACAGGACTCCATGCCATAACCCAGGAGTCTATGGAAAACAACCTGGGAAATGCGTGAAAAAGAGCAGATGGTACCTGCTCCTCGCAGCAAATGTTGTTAGGCCAAGCTTTTAGGACGGTGAGTGGACTTTTATATCAAACTAGCTGATATTTCCCGGCATTACCAAAAATAGGATGGTAAGCAAAAAGCTTTAAAGCAACGATTTTCGCCAATTTGCAACATTTGCGGATGAAATTCTCAAAAACACTGAAACACGTATAGAAATGAAGTTTGATCAAATCGGAGAAAACTTAAAGCTCGTCGATTTTTCCTCATCACATAAAGTAACTAGAGTCAAATTTCATCTTCCTAGCTTTTACGATTTGGGCTATGCGTTGGCCACCACCCAATCAGCCAGTTAGTCAGGACAGACAATTTTATATAACAAATCGTTTTTATATATTTAAGAAATATAAATTTCACTATTTTATATTGAATTGGATAAATGAACAAGCCTAGCCATTTTTTAGGATTTCACCCTGCGTACGAAATCTCCGGTAGTTATGTTAGATTTACAGTATATTTGTTTTTATATAAATTCGAAAATGCCTTCAAAGTTAAGGCAGAAAATCTCAAGCATATATCCTGTAATAGCTTACAATCAGTTTTACTTTTTTTTATCTAAATGCCGTCTAGCGCAATGCCAAAATTGCTCGTGCCTGTCAATATAAATAAAGCGTATACTAAACACATCCGCAAAGCATTTTGCTTCGACCCAAAAGAAACCCACGCCAGCATGCAGCAAAATATAAATAAAAGAATACGAAAATAAAAATAAGTTTATAATATATATAGTAAATGCACTGACGACAGATGGGGGCGCATTATTTTTTTCGCTGTCACTGTGGTTGTTGTTGTTGTTGCTGCTGTGGTTATTGTTGTTGCCGTTTGATGCGGAAGTTTTTAAATGGTGCAGCAATTTCATTCATTCATGAGCCTTTTTTATGCAAGTAGAAGCGCCGTCGAGCACGCTGTGGACGACATAGCCACAGTCTCAGGCCTCAGTCCGCAGTCCTCAGTCCGCAGTCCTTAGCCTGCCGTCAGCCTCAACGTCCCCGATGCGGCGGCGGCTCAGTTCAGCAGCAGTTGCTCCGTTCTTGACTTCTCAAGTGGCGGAGTGTGCGCCGTACAAAAGCAGGGCACGGCACAGCGAATGCCTGGCAAAGCAAACAAAGTCATTTGTTTTGGATGCTTGTGCGTTGTGGATGGGACTACACAGGTCTCGGTTGGGTCAAGAGCAATAAGGCTAAATAATACGATTTTGTTGAAATGACAGCGGCTAAACTAAAAGTGTGTGTGTGCATGTGGGTGTGGCAGCAGTGTGTGTGCGCTGATCATGACAAATGCAGTTAAGACCGCGCCCTTAAAATCAACTTAAGCAGCAGCTGAATAATTTGGTATAATGCGGATAACTTCTTTATATCATTTATCTACAAATTTATCCATCTTTTTGAATAATTCGCTAGTGAATGCTCGATTCGCAGTCAACACTCAAATTGTACCGGCAATACTGCCATGTACATACATTTGCTGGAAAATCGTACACAAGCCGACTAAATAACGGGTCCACTATTCACCTGATTGGTCTGGATGCGATAATTTGTCCAACATGGATCAGTTTAAATATATATGAGTATTTGAGTTGTTTCAATTTCTATTGTATACTATTCTTTGAAAAAATACGCTTTGTTAATTCAAATAGTGTATATATAACAAATATCGAAAAGGCCATCAGGAGAAGGGTAATTTAAAAATAGAATTGAGGAAGGAGTCAAAACATATCCGCCGGGAAACTTATATGATTATGTATGGACCTAAGGTTCTCGTCTTATATACGAGCTTTCTTTTTTCTCCAAGTGTCAGCTGATGATAAAAGTTTTCTTTTGCAACTGCACTCAACACACTCCACATGGGATCCACAACTTGGCTCTCTTCACTTAGCTGAGCTGGGCTCCCTCAAAGGACAACTCCCTAAATGGCTGAAGACAAATGCCAAATGCGACAGCCAAACAAAAGTAAAACTGCAACAGCCTTCAACACACACATAAACAACTCTCTAATACACCCAACACACACACACATACACACACAGACACACACAGTGCTAGTCGGGCGCTCATTAAATATTTAAAACTCTTGTACCGCCAAAAACAAGTGGCACAAAGCACGTAGCAAAATAAAATTCAAAAACAGCAAAAAAATAAACAAAAACATAAAATAAATAAGCCAAGTCACACACACACTCACACACACTTACATTCAAAAGGCGGCGCAAGCCAAAAAAAAGTTTTGCATTTGGCCAAAAAGGAAGTTTCTGTGTGCATGCCATGGAATTTTAAGCAACAAAAAACCTCAAGGACCTCAACAAAGGGGCGTGGCACTGCTGTCAGCTGCTTATAAATGAGCTAGTGTTCGTGTGTATGTGTGTGTGTGTGTGGTGAGCTGTGTCTCTGCATGCCTCTGTGAAGGTGTTTATGGTAACGTATGCAATTTAATTAGGACTAAACTAAATTAATGGCCACGGTATTTGTTTCCCCAACAACAACTGAAAGGGGTTTTGCTCCTTTGCGACCACAACGTAGGCTGGGAGCGAGCAGCGAACTCCTTTGGCAGCGAACAAATGTGTGCGGCGGCATGTTGTTAAAAATTTGGCAAAGCTCTTGGCATCTATTAGCGACATGCACCCCCGCACACTCGCAGCAAGCAGCTACCCAAGGAAGTGTACTACACGGGGCGTGTATCGCTCTATGTGTGTGTGTCTGTGTGTGTGTGTGTGTGTGTGTGTGTGCAGGAAGTGCTCGTTGAAAGTATTTTTCGTTGCCGGTTATGTCATGTAGCAAGCTGTGTGCGAAATTTTGTCACAGCCCCAAAATGTATGCTACAGTTTTGTGCGGCAAGTGGGATAAGTATGTGTTGGCTTGTAACGGGTAGTTACTCCTTGTTCACAGGATTTGCGAAATGCGTGTCAAAGGAAGTGTGTAGAAAACACACAACAAAACTGAAATTCAAACTGAAATTCACGAATATGTTTTCCATTTCGCTTTCGTTACGACTTCGAACTGAATAAATAAAGCTATAATCAATATATAATATTTATATGTGATGCAAATAGAAAGTTTTCAGCTGAAAGTCTTAAAAAACTGTTCTGTTTAATAATAGCGTTTATTTCTATTTCGTAAACTCTGCATAAAACCATCCAAAATATATCAGTGAAAATTGTTTTCACCTTAATTAGTACAAAATAAGTCAGCGAATTCTTATTACATATTAGTGATAAATAAATAAAAAAAAAATAATTACTAAACAAAATATGTATGAACATTATGAACATGGTATAACACTGCATATTCTGCTGCCTTATGATTTTTAGTGAAATGGAATCATATTAATTTTACAGAGGAATGACAAAAATATTTAGTACTAAATTAAGTTGAAAATAGTCTAACAAGAAAATGTATGTGATTTTTCTATGATTGTAAAGGCTTGAATTTAATTGAAACTGAATCAATTTAAATCTATTTTGAATTAATGATTTTTCGATAAGTATAGCCAGTTCGCAAAGCCAACACTCTTTGATCTCTTCTTTGGTGAACATTTTTATTGTTATTATAATAAATAAAATAAAACACATAGTTTTGCTGTCGAGATTATTTTTTGAAAACTCTCCATTTCATTTGCTTTAAAAAAAAACTTTGAGGACCTTAAAAAAAAATATATTAATACCAAATGTCGAATTCTCTGGGAATAGTAGCTGAATTTGACACAATAAGTGTGCGCGCTAAACTGAACATTAAGCTGCATAATTATTAATAAACTTGATTGTCATTTTAATGCTGTCAATAAAGCGTAATTAAATGAACATTTTTAAACGCGCCCATTGTGGCGCGTATTGGTGATAGCTTAGTCTGGGAATAGGAACTTGGGGCTGGGTTGGGTTGGGCTTGTTAAATGGACTTGCGTTTTATTAAAGCAGACATTTTGTTGGGCACAGCAAGCAATTTGACAGACTCCACTTCCCATACACGAGATGCGTGAAACGCGGCGACGTTTGAAGTAAATGATATTAAATGTTATTCATACGACGTGTGGGCCAACTTGGCGGGCTTACAAAGTCATTTCCTGTTCCTGGGATACTTAAATTTTATCAGCATATGCGAGTTAGCGAACTTAATGAAATTGTTGGCACAAAAACTGGCAGCTGTAACGCAAAGCTGATGTGGCAATTAAGAGAGACGAAAGTCTACATCCGAAAGATTTTCTTCTTTTTTTTTGACTTACGGGAAAAAGAAAAAGAATTTTCTATCATTAATAGAATATTAAATACTCTTGCATACAAATTGCAGAGACAATCTCAAATACTGTCTTCAGAGAAGTATGCTTTTTATAAAAAAAACCATGGTAAGTCATATTAAATTCGTAGTTGGGAAGCTAAATCATGATATCTTAAAAAAAACCAAAATGGGTATATAAATATTAAGTGTATAATCTATGATAGTCTATAATAGTCAATAGTTGACTTCCACCCATAATACGAGTTCAAGATCTAAATCGATACAAATTGCCAATATATATATTTTAATTGATTCAAACTTTGATCTTTAATGTTTTACTTATTTCATGACCAAATTGGAATATCCGTTGGCAGGGTACGACAACAAGACTTTTAGAGCTTTTCAATTAGTATTATTAGATTGAAATTTAATTCTCAATTAATTGCCGGCTTATCGAGTATTGTGCATTAATTAGTAAATGTGCGATAATCGAAGCAAAATTTAATGCCATTTGTATTAAATTCTAATTGCCAGTGCAATTAAGGAAATCGAAGTATCAAAGTAAATGTAACTTAATCATATTTAACTATGAATGGACAAACAAACTGAATGCGTTGCAAATAAACTAATTTGCAAATTGAAATGAGAAAACTAACATTATTCATAAAGAAAAATGTTCAATAGATAAATAAAAAAATAAAATGGCGAATTTATATTGTTATTAGTTTTAAAGGTATTTGATTTCTCTTGTATATTTTTTTATACTTTATTTTATACATTTAAAAACCAAACATAATAACACAATATAATTATTATTGATTAAATTGCATGTTAAATATGGTAATAAAAAATAAAAATCAATAAAAATTAATGCACATAATAAATCATTAAAATCCAGCCATATTTAATTTAACTAGGCAGCATGAAAATGAACGCACATTCATTCAGTTGACATTTGAAATTTACGGGCCACATGTCGAGCTCTCTCGACTGTGCAAACTGCAAGCTTTAATTTATGCATGATAATTAAACTAAAAATAATATATAATTACATGAGAGCTAACAAAACAGAATGTCAAACAATCAACGGGCTTGTATAGATGACAAATATCACACAAAACACAAGATAAATTAAAGGACATTCGCTGTCCACTGACAGGACATATGTAATGGAATGTTCTGACAGTTTCGGTTGGCTTGTCATTTCGGCCTGCGTTTCGCTTATTCGTTTCTATTGCCCAAATATTTAACATGAAATTACATGAATATTTCAAGTCACTCCCAAGGGTTGATTCTCGGAAATGGGTGTCTCTGAGTGAAATAGTGAAAGGCGCAAATTCATAGGTAAATATGAGTGTAAGCATATGTGTACGTCTGCACCAAAGGGCAGTCCCACAGTAAATCAGAAGCAACAAAAAACAAATGCAATCAAAAATTCACGTCAAAACACATTTGACACATTTGAGCTTAAGAATGTGAAAAATACTTGATATTCCCAAAAAGGTTATGTGTATAAATTGTGATTGAAGTGCGATGAAAATATTATGCCTTTTTTTTGTTCCATGTTATGCAACACTTATTACGGAATATTTACTTTTTGTTTATTTTAAAAGAAACTTGGTTTTTTTTATAAGTAGCTTTGAGTTGTTAAAGTGATGTACATTTTGTACTGATAAATAATGGGCAAACACAAACAAACGAGCTGTTAGCAATTGTGAATATCCAAATACTATAATATTATTAATTTTTTAATTAATAATATTTATATTTTGTTTTTATTCCTTAACAAGCAAAGTTTCCTTGCCTAGTCTGAAAGCTTCATTAAATTTAAAGCCTTGTACCCATTTACGCTCGGAAAAAACGTAAGTATTTAAAGCACTTTATGATACTTTTGCTTTAAATCAGTCATAAAACTTTGGACTACAATATAAAAAACTAGTTTTGCCGCCAGCATTATGCGCATCACTGAGCAATTGCCATAAAAACTGTGAGATGGCACCCAAAAAGCGTATAAAATATAATTTAAATTTATGCTGAAAATGCGAAAGGATTAACAAACGCATATTCGCATGACGAAATACTAAAAACCAGTAAGTGAACAATAGTACTCTAAGAAAGAATGCTACACGCAGGAGATACCCTCTCGAAGCCAACTAGTAAATTATTTCAACACACATTTATACTAACACATATAAATATAAATATTATCCTTATTGACGTTTAAGTCAATTGATTGAAAGCTTAGACAAGCGCATAATCATATTTTGGGAAAAAAACGCTTTATATAATTCTTAAATTTGTATATGCCCCTATTCGACAAATACAGGATATAAAAAATGATTGAATATAAAAAACGCTTAGGCAAGCGAATCAAACTAAAAGTGCAAAATATGTGCAAAGCATGTGGAAATCAACGTGGGAATGTATTGAATTATTCAATGCAACGTCGAGGGGGTTAAAGCTCATGCACCCCATTATCAAATTTCCCCAAATGCTCTCCATCATCAGCTTCAACAACGCGTTTGTATGTAGAGCAGCTGCTGATGTTTTTTTTTAGCTTTATGGTTATTGGTATTGTTGTTGCTGTTGCTGTTATTGTTGCTCGACTATCTAAAGTTTCAGCCACATGTCGTTGTTGTTATTATTTTTGCATCCCTGTACAACAAGTCGAAATAACAAACTTAGCAATGTCATAAACACAAACTATGCGCGACAGTTGCTCGGAGAAACGGCCAATAACAGCTACAGTAACAACAACGAGCTAAGAAACTAAATCAAGCCTACAATACTCAGGTGTCTATACTATAAATTCAGGTGTAATCATGTGTAAATCCTTAAAGTTTATTCTCAGCAATTTCTTTCAGCAGTTGTCGTCGTCGTGTCCCTTTGTGCGTGAACTTCTCTATATGAAAAACACGTAAAGCACATGACTATAAATACACGGATATCCGGTAAAAGTGAAATAAGAAGAGGAAGGCGAAGAAATCCTTGTTGCAGACGGTAAATGCGTGTGAAGGTTTACATTAGAAAATATGATTGACCTTTTTGGGTAAATGTATGGGTAAATAAATTGGATCGTTTTATTTAATACGATGTGGCACCTTCGGTAAAGTTGGGGCAACGTGTGAAAGGTGAAATTCAGCAGCCTAATGCGGCTTAAATTTAAAAACTAACAAAGATGATTTATCCTTTATGTGCCGCAGAAGAATAAATAGCTGATTTAGAATTTTGTTCTAAATTAAATTTATAGAAGCGAGCTTAAATTGGCAAGCTTAAGAGCTAAGGTGGCTTTAAGCTGCAGCTGTTTCCCCAAACATTTGCAGAGCACGGAGCAAATGACAGCTCCGGCAGCAACTGCCAATATAGCATAAAATATTTGGCATAAAATAACGCGCATACGCCGGGTCGGCCAGCCACGAAAAGAAGTTCAGCAACAGCAACAGCAACAGCAGCAGCAGCAGCAGCAACAACAACCGTTGCTGCAGTAACCCAGACACTGGCTGGTTGCAACCGTGGCACGTGGCATGCCCAGCAGGTAATACAGGTAAATGGTAAATGTGGCGTTTGAGCGAGTGCCGTGCACAATGCAAAATTTATTACTTTTGGCAAAGCACGAGGGCAGCACTACAAAAAAAAAAGGAACTAAAACTGCACTAATCAGGAGTGCCTGACTTGGATATGCCCTGAGCTCAGGCCCGAGATGCCTTTACAAACAATCTACACATACACACAGAAAAGCACAAATACACACACAAAAGCCGCAGCTGTAAATCTTCTTTAATTAGCCTATACGAGTTATTTAGTTATACGAGAGGCATTCTACAAAACCTTCATTGTTTATAGTCTGAAACTTTCATGCCTTAAATATGGCATCGATTTTATTAATTTCATCGAAATGGAGGTGATTATAATGAAAATAAATGATCCAATTTATTTAACTATACATACATATCCCCAAGAAGGTCAATCATATTTTCTAATGAAAACCTTCTTACACATATTCTTGATCTACGCGAGTAATGAGCAATACCTTCAATCTCTTGTACCTATAGTCTGTAAAGACTTTGGTCTATTACAAACATTTGCACACAGCATGTATACCCTTTTTACTCATTTTCCAATGAGTTCAGGGTATAACACGAAAGGAAAGAGAGAAAGACAGAGAGATATGTGCAATCCTGCGGGCAACAACTGCAGGCATGGCGCAATTTTGTTGCCTACTTTTTTGTTGTTGGTCTGGCACAACTTGAGGCCGTAATAAAACCGGCAGCCTAGATTTCGGCATGCATATATTGTGGCCAGATAGGCGAGCACAACAGTATCTTTAAATGCCAGCTTGGCCGCAATGCAAACGGTTTACCTTCAATTCGCTTTCGTTTTTTTGGCACTACCAAAATAGTTGGCAATACTCGCATAAAAGCAAACGATCTGTGGCATTAAAATTGACTATCGTACGTAGCCTAGGCAACTATTGTGAGCCACAGCTGCGAGTGCTTCAGCCTTGCAATGGTTTTGTCTAATTCCTGCCACCGGCTGTGGCCTTAATTAAACAGTCTGCTGAGATGCAACCACTACTAAAACGGGCAGCCCAAATCGGTTGGCATATCGATTAGTTGCAATAGTGTTGAGCTATTTACTTACAGGGTATAAGAAAGCTAGCAGTTCGATTGCAAGTCAGTATTGCTTACCTGTAAAGAGAGAAATATTAAAGTTAAAGTTAATTTTTTGCTTATTGAAATGAACAAAATTAAATGTATTTATTATATAGGTACATAAGAAAGGGTACATAGGTACATTCGGAAATATTTTAAAACAATATACACGAAAAAAAAATTAAGCGGGTGCAATAATACGATAAGCTGCAGTTTTCAAATATATAATTCAAGACTCTATGATTGAAATCTACGAAGATTTATATAGCTGATCCAACAACATACGAAAATTTAAAACTTTCATTTCAATTCAAGTCACTAAACAAATTTCATATTCCACACACGAATTATAAGTTCAGAATGTGTACAATACTTGAATTTTTAAGCATGGTTAGAACCATTATAAAACACAATTTAGCTAAGAATTATATATTTTTAGTCAATGTTTGTTCACGGCTGGCAGTTTTCAAGTGCTGCCGTCCGAGAGGAAACAAAACCCAACAGCTAGCTGTCGACAAACATCAAGTGCGCCGGCCTTTGTCCGAAAACGTTGGCCAAATGCAAATAACGTCATTTTAATTAAATGCGTCAATAAATCGCTCCGAAAACAACGAGCCAAAGAGTTCCCCGGGGCATGCCTCCAGTGCGTATGCTTGACTAATTGAATGTAGCGCACACACTCACATATGTGCCGAACGAGCCATAGATAATGCCACGCCTGTATTGGGCAAACAACTTGTGCAAACATATTTGCGCAAACGTGGCCAACACGGCCAAAGCCAAAGGAAATTGAATTGTCAAATGAGATTGGCTGGCCAGCCAAACAAACCACTTGCCACGGGCCGAGCTAATTAAAATTTGCATAATTAATCAACTTTTTCGGACACAAAAAGTTCAAATAGGAAAAAAAAATAAAAAAAAATGGAACCGAAACTGAGCTCAACGGAAGTAGAAAACCCAACAAAGCGGAAGCGCCTACTAAGTGAAGCGCTCTGCAGAAGTGCACTTAAAATTGCATTTGAAATTAATTGAATTTTCAGCCAGCGGGCGGTGCTGCCCCAGACGATGACTGCAAAATTAATAAGCTCAATTGTGTGTGTGTGCGAGTGTGTGTGTGTGTGCGAGTGTGTCAGGGTGTGCATGGCTACAATGGAAAGAAGGTTGACAGAGTCGAGAATTTTAAGCACAGCAGGAGGCGCTCGCATTACAGTACTTTCCCCGGATGCCTGGTTTCAAATGATTTTGTAAAATGTATTCAACATGTTTGTAATACGTACTTAATGTGTTTACAAAAGCTGAAAACTCTGTAAATTGGCTATTTGTGTACCCATTAAAACAGGGTATGCACCAACCAACATGTGCCTCTGACCCCATAATACGCATGCGTATATATATATATATATACTATTATATACTACTATACTATACCATATCTATATACTATTTATCAGCATAATGTCTTACCAGCTTTGATTTATTTATAAATACAATCTCAGGGAATACAGGACATACTCGTATATTTACTCTTATGGAATTCATTCATTTAAAGATAAGACCCGTAATCAAAATATATTTTTGCGTATTTACTATTCATTCTGATTATTTAATAATCGTAGCTTTTCGTCATAAATCTGCATTGCGGAAAAGAAGCATGTGTGGTCTGATATGAATGCATTTATTAAAATATATGCACATACAAATTATGTACAATATTAAATTCATGTGTAAGCCACATGCTCTTTGGGTGAACGGCAGACTCAGCCAAGCCATAATTATATTTATATTTGAGTTCTTAAAAAGAAAACAAAAATAAAATGCATATGAAATGGAAGTGAAACTGGTCGAATCGAATCACTATATCATGTAGGTGTCATATAAACGAGAAGTTACAAATCAAGTTTTTGTAAAAACAACAATTTCGTATTTATACATCCCACAGAAATTTGTTTTACTTTGAAATATTGTAACATTGCAATCTAAAGTTGTTATTGTTTTTGTTATGTAGATTAGAATTCTAAAGCTAATAATTGATTTGTATATATTATAAAAGATTTGTTATATTAAATAAAAGTTGATAAAATATATAAAGTAGTATTCTTTAAAATATAGCTTTTTTAATAAATAGTTAGTGTTAGTAAATGCAATGTGAGTTAGTACTACGCATAGCGCTAAATGTTCAATTACTTTGCAGCTCTTTGAACTTAATAATGTTGCAATGCAACAGCATTAAAAAAAACAAAGCTGAGGACAATCTGAGCTACACATTAAGTCGCATGTTAAAACCTTCACTATCTACCCGCCTTTAGTCAAAAGTGGTTTTAGTAAAACTTATTGTGCCTACGAATGAAAATTATGATAATGTGACCGACGCTGATAGCTTTTTCGTTAAGATAACTATTATAAGCTCACTGATACGTAAGTTCTCTTAAGTGGCACAAAAAATCCATATATGCATATTTAGAAATTCCGACGGCCCACAGGAAATGCCCATAACATAATATTACCCAAAAAACCCAGTCAATTGTGTTGCAGGAAATTAAAAGAATGACTGGAAAATAATGATTGATAAAAATTGATATTTTTTAATTAATTCTCTTAAAGATAATATAAGAACCCAATTTTTGTTCTGGACAATAATTAATTATTCTTTTTTTGACCATTTAACACAGAGTAAAAAAAAAAAGACAAATAATTTATCTATAAATAACGAACAAAAAATGGCAAAAAATAATCAAGACACTGCGATTAACTAGCGTACTTTAAGGCGAAGAGTTCTCGCACTTTGCAGCAGTTAGTTAAAACAAAGAGCACTGTGTATTTATGAAGGTGATTTATTTTCCATGATTGCTTGCATTAATCATAGCGCATAGCAATTTTCTAGATGAACTCGAGCAGTCAATTGCAAAAAGTTACCCTCGCTCTTCCCTCGCACTCGCATTCTAGTACATCGAGTATCTCACAGATGCGCAAGTGAAAGTGCATTGTAGCTCAGAGGCTGGTGTTTGATTTATGGCCCGCAATGCATATTCAATGGTGCCATAAAACGGAATGAGAAAAACGCTATGGCACGTGTGTGCTCACGGGTTTTAATTATCATCTACGAGGCTGTATACTCAGCACAAAGCCTCTTACGGCTAGTGCATATTGTATTCAGAGTGCGCAAACAGGTATAGGTATCCACCTGAAGTAAGTAGATATATTTTTGCACACAATACTTTTATAAGCTTATGATAACAAGATGATTCATCGGTAAATAACCCACCTGGCACCTTCTGAGGCCGATCAAACTTCAACACTGACTGATATTTTTTTTAAATGAATACACAACATTGAACACGAGCTAACTAGCTAAACGTTAAAAACAGACGCCCAATATAAATTATAGAAAAACGCGCTTGTCATACAAATTTTTAATTAAAGCCCTAATGAAAAAGAGTAAAAAAAATTTTTTTTTATAAAAGTCACGAAATACACAACTGACACCTTGCCCAGCAAAACGTAGTTGCACTAAAAAAAAGAGTACAATCTAGAAATAATAATAGCTGAGGCTGCCAGAATTGCACGAACAATGGAGCAACAATAACAACAACAATAAATAAGACGCGAAGAAGAAGAAGACTTAGGAGAGTTAGGAGGAGGCACTAGCAAACAGCCAAGACACAGCAGCTGCTGTCGGTGTGATGATGTCGTATATCGAGTCCAGCAATTTTGTGTGCCAACAGTGCAAACAATATTAGATTATATTTTGTTGCTTGTTCAACATGCTGAAAGGGTGGAGCCCAAAATGGAAACACATGAAAAGAGTTACACGTTATTTAAATAGAAATGATAAAGAAAAATGTATCACAGTTGTTTGAAAAGTATAATGTGTATACGTATTTGTTGATAAGAATCATCGAATTTCTTTAAAAGCAAGCAAACGATTACGATAGGCGTCTAAATGAATGGTCTACATGACTGGTCTAAATGAATGGAATATTTACACAAATATTTAAAGAAAAATTTAAATGATTAACCTACTTGAAATATTCAAGATTACTTGATATTGTCAAATACGGTTTATGTGAATATTTGATACATTTTTTGTTGGTAATAAATAACATTTAGTTTGAGCTATATAACAATAGTTAATATTTTCTTAGTTACAAATTATTGTTAGTTTAATTTCTATGTATATCAGAAAAACGTTTTTATTTGTTTTTGGCCCCAGTCTAATGCATTCACTGGCACGTTTATGGTTACATGCTGTGCGATTGTGCGTCACAACCTTGAATTTAATTATGGAGTACTTGAGCGCACTTTAAAAAGAGCCAAAAAAAAACAAAAAGCATAATACGAAAACAGTTAAAACTCGTTATACACAATTCATGTGTCTCCATTGTAAGCTCTAACTTATGTTACCTCATCACAAACAATAAGAAAACTTGCAACATCAAACATGGAATAAAAAATTTAAATGCATTTACTGCATAATTTAAAGGCAAGCACTTGTCAGTCAAGTTGAGGTCCCACTGTATTGAATTACACGCCAAATAACATTTGGCATGAAGTGACTGCAAATATTGTTATTGTTTGCACAAATTAAAGATGCGAAGAGTCGGTTGTTTCATTAAGTTGTTAACCGGTGACATCTGTGTAAAATTACATCATTCAAAGGTTAAGAAACATATGTCAATGGAATGCTCAATCATTCAAGTGCAATTTTCAAGAGACTCACTCAATTGTTTGAGTAATTTACGCGCTAAAGTCGAATGACTGGCAAATGATGGCAAATATAAGTATTTAAATAAAAGACTCTCAATGCACTAGACGCGAGTGATCGAACGACAGGTGCCCTGTAATCAGCTCAAAGCTCATATAGCAATTAATATATAATGATAATATGAAAGGAAAGTATCAAAAGTGTATGGCATATTCTACAGGTATAAGGTGTATCACAGTATAAAGAATCTATATTCCTTATTTGACATGAGTTTAATGCAATCTCAAAAATGGAGGGGCAAGACTAGACTTATGAAATATTATTGCCTTTCTATTACGCCATTTTTGTGATTCTTACAAGTATAGGGTATATAAAATTAAAATACAATCGCCTCTATCTCATGCATAAGTATGCAAATTTAACAAAACGACAAAACAAATTGCATTCACGCACGCGCCACCGACGCCAATCAGTCAAGAGCGACAGCATTTACAGTTACTCCGGCATAGATCAGCCATGCCAGCAATAGAAGGGCGAGTACAGGGGGCCATAAATATGACAGACAGCCCAGCAATCAGTCAGACTGACGCACAACGCAACGTTTTGTTTGATAAATTGAGTACGGATATGAAGAAAATGCCGACATAAGTACAGGCTCAAGTATCCATGGAGGCATGCATAAATATACTCAATATAAATGTACTTGAAATAAAATCATTTGCATATGTCCATATGTCTCTTAAATATCTGAAAAGGCTAATTTTATCAATTTCATTAGCATTTAATTTGGCTAAAGACCACAAGGAAGGTATCTGACAGGTAGACATTTAAGATTTTTGCATAAATTACCTGGCGGAATATTCAATTAAGTGAGAAGCGCAGAGAAGTCTCCGATTTCGTGAGAAGCGATTCGAAAACTAGTTAAAGCCGCGTGCAAGATTGGCATAAGTATATAATTATACGGGTGGTGTTTTATTATAATTTTTATAGCTTCTCGTCTCTCTAAATTTGATTGATTTTATCTTCCCGTCGCTAGTGCATACTTTTCCCTGTTATTGGCTTGTGGGCTCTAAACAACTCAAATCGAGAATTCTGAACTGAGATTTACTTTTTATCTTTTATTATATTTGCGACCGTATTACTTACACTAATAAATTGCCTTAACTTTATTTAAATCTTAAGGCCGAGGATGTTTATTTAACTGGACTAGAGCTATATTTTGAACTATACTAAAACCACTAATAACCACCAAATATTACAGAGTTAGTTTCTGATCAAGTGTGTATAAAGTTTAAATGATAAAACAAATTGTATTTAAATCAAAACATTAAGCGAAGGAAAAGTTAAGCCTCTAAAGGAAAATGATATGAGCATTTCAGAGAAAGACGCTATGCTCAAATTGAGGGTCAATTCCTAAATGGACATAACTAAGAAATAAGCATACTTATATAACAAGCTAAAGTATTAAAAAAAATGTCGTAGAAAGTAATTTCCCATTAGCTTATCTAAACGAATTATTGAGTGTGCTTTCACGCATTGCAGCTACTGTTTAATTAACTTATCACGCATCATTCGGTAGTTACGTACAATATATTATTTCTAGTTATTATGTTCAAGCTCTCCACCCATAAAGACAGACATAGTCTGCTTCATCGAAAGCGCCGCAGATGTTTTGCCGACTTGCTTAGACACGGCAGACACATGAGTAACCTGCGTTTGTTTAGCACTTAATTAGCTACATTTTACGTCACGTTAAGCACATTAAATCTTATCAAAAGATTGAAACCTATCGCCCATGTAATGCACGCACACACACTCAGAGATAGACACGCACACCCAAAGAAATTGAATAGAAGAAAGTAATACAAAGAGGCAATGAAAGTAGAGTAAAAGCTAATGCTAAGAGCTGGGAAAGACACTTGTGAGTTATGTCAAACGCAATGAAAAGAAAAACGACAGACGCTGCCAATAATGACAATGATGACGATGATAATGATGACGATGATGATATCGACAATGATGCTATAGAAAAACATGATACAAAAATGACACACACACTCGCACAGCTCAACTTGAAACTCAAATTACAAACTGTCAAAAAATGACTACGCAGAAATGTGGGCAATCTGCAAGGATGAGCCAAATCCAGACCCAGCCCCTTGTGCCTGGGTTGGCCCTCACGAAAGGCCTATTCATGACATGCTGCTCGGAGTCATCGCATAACTTTTTAGCGCAATTCATGGACTCATTGACAATTTCCGTAGAGCTCAACACCAACAAGATGAAAAGAAATAAATATTGACAAGGTGACGTTATCACTGAACACAATCGAGTGCAAATGAGTCGAAAATGGATGTGGGTTTTTTTTTTTTTGTAAGTGGGTGTCTCTTCAATTTGGTTCCTCCGGCTTATCTCTGGCACTGGCTGAAACAAAAAAAAGGTAAAGAAACCTACAGATTTTTATTATTGTCCGCTCCACACGCAACGACACAGGCTAACGACAACGTTAATAAAAACAAAATGGCGTCACGCTGTCAGATTAACGGTTAAGCCGTTGACCTGCTATGTCAAATTGGGGCTATCGTTATGAGCAAGTTCCCTAATGGTTTTCATGTCAACATTGTTTTTGGGCTATAAATATATCGAACCAGCTTCGGGGCAATTTTTTAGGTGTGTCCAACATAGATCGATTATGCATGGCTTAAATATGTGGGTTTAGTTTGAGGGTAAACTAAGGACAAACTGAAGATTAGGCGGTCGGGAAACCGTAAGATATATCTCTAACAGCTCAAGTCAAGTTTGAGATTCATTTTGAATAGCACAAAATTATTTGTCACAAAAATGAGAAAGCCGGACGGAATCAGAAGCTTAAAACTCTTAGTTTTGTTCTTTCTTCGTTCAACTGACGAGTATCTCTTCAATAATAAAACAATTAATAAATTAATTAAAACATGTCTTGAATAATTTTACAAATAATTCCCAATATGCGCATCCTTATTTTTAAAAGCAAGTGTTTGTCTAAAGCATATATTTTTTTGATCTGACAGCTAAGTATCCAATATATATATTTTATTAGAATCGACATAATGCAAAATTATGTCGAAAATTAAAAATTAAAATAAATTATAACAATTTATTTTATCTCCTTTTTGGAATTTTAGTTTTATCTTCAATTGATATTTTTTAGTACACATTTCCTTAGCTGTACTAGAACGGATAAACTTACACAAATATTAAAATTTTAAACACACGTCCTGTTACTGTACATTTACACCTATTCACCTATTCACACAAGTACAGTCATAAGAATCAACATGAGGATCTCTGCAAAGGAATGCCAACTAAACAGGTTCACCAATTTCATTCAATAACATGAAAACTCATCAAGTGAGAACTGGCTGAGCGGAATGTAATGCCATTTTCGAATGTCATTCATTCACATGGAGCTCTTTACTCAGCTCTCGGTTTGTTTACACCTGCATAAATTTTGCAATGCACCTGCAAAAATACTCGCAAGCATAATTTCCACTTTATGTTTGTCAACGGGACATTCGGAACAACTGAATCCACTCAAATTGGGTGGCCATAAGCCCCAGATAGAAGCACATTAAACCGTTGCGACCATTCTATCCACATTCTGTGTGGGCAAACAGTCTCTGTCTCTTTCACGCTCACTATCTACTCATCTCTTTCTTTTTTCTAGCTGCCTGCTGTCTGCATGCTAAAGTAATAAATTGATTTATGATGTCTGCCGCATTTTTAAGCGCCAAAAGTTATGCAACAGAACGAACTGAAAATGCTTTACCGCCTCCTGCGAACTTTGTGGCAAGTGGCCGCAAAATGTTGCCATATTCTCTGTAGCCAACTTTAACAACTGTGCGTAGGCGTGGCTGCGCCCTAACATCAAATGCAACGCTGCTGCTGGAAGTGTCCTGGAAATCCCCTCTGGACGTTTCGTTTTCATTCTTGACTCTGGAATTTGGTATCGCTTTTTTGGTCATGCCTCCGTTACGGCCATCATTTTTTATTAACAATCATAATTCATATTTATTAATGTGCTCAATTTGTTTTTAATGATATTATGTGCTGCTCAGTTACCTTGTGTGCGTGTGTGTGAGGGTGTGTGTGTGTAGGGTGTGTGAATGTGTTGTTGAGCAGCTGTGAACCGAACAACGTGCTCTGATTTACGGTTGAGGTATATGTCGTAAATATTTCGCGTCGACTGCCAGCAGGTACAAGCAAATATCCCCCCGGACCACCCCCAAATAGCACAGGTAAAGTTTGAAGTATTGTGTGTTTACACATATGATAATGAAGCTTGTTGTGTGGATCATGATGTGTTAAGTGTTGTAAAGCGCTCGAGAAATTGTTGTTTATGTTGCAAGTTAAGTTAAGTAGCTATAAATCGAAGAATCTATCTGAAAACTTTTAAAATTGAATAAGTCTGGCAATATTAAGATTTTCAAGTTTGAGCAACAAATTTTAAGATTCTCCTTTTTTCGTACATGGGTCTCTTATGGCCCCACAGTTTTAAAAGAAATCACTTCAATTTCCAATCATTACAGTTGAAAATAAGAAAATAAAACCTACAAAATAAGAAAAGAAAACGTTCAATTACGAAAAAGTGGATAGCAACCGAGAAAAAGTGAAACGAATCAAACAAATCCCAACACACAAAAAAAAAAACATCCAAACAAAAATACAACAGTAACAATGGGGAACTAAAGAAAAACCGAGCACAATGTGGCTGGCCCAAGGAACATGGACATGAAAACTCTGGCCAAATGACTTGGCCGAAAAGCAAATACAACCACCGAGCTTGGAAGTCAGACACGCAAAACGGCGAAAAGATTAAGAGAGCAGTATTCCGAAAGCCACAATAACAAAACAATTGAGTGCAGACCGTAAAGGGATGAGGGCCAGCTAAGTCGGATTCAACAAAAGGTGCTGCAAATAGCAATAGATGTGTAGAGCTGCTTACACTTTAATTAAGCAACATTTATAGTAATAAGTACATGCTCCAGATAAAATATCTGCTTAATTTTGATAATAAATAACACATTCTTTGTAGAAAAACCTCTATCCAATCGTTTGTTATTCATAAAGTCTCAGCTATCTTTTCGATAAAAGAGTTTAATAACATCAGCACGAATTAATTTATTTTAAAATGTATTTAATGTAATTCTAAATTGATTTCTTATACTTTATATTTAGAAAATGCATTTGACATGTTGCTTATAATAGTTACAATTATATATTATATCTTTTTAGCTCAACAACCTTCACCCAATACAAGCGAACGCCTCAGCAGCCAGTGAAATAATATTTTTTGCTTTAGCTTTAGTTTTCAAACAAATATAACTTTTGCAATAATTATAACATTATTAGTTTTTAATTGATTGGGATTTATTTTATGAAGCATTATTTACTTATACTTCAAGTAACTTTTTTCGCAACACACTTTTCTTTAGCAGCGAAAACAAAGCCCAGCGTCCCCATTTCCAAGGCTCTGGCTGTGGAAATTTTGGTCAAGGACTCTTTGCCTGCTGCATGCTAATCCTTTTAAGCAGCTTTGCCCGCACCTACAATGCATACTATAGAAGTTGGTCGGCTGTATATATATATATATGTATTTGTCGCCGACTGGCGTCGCTCATGGGCATAAATTAAAACAAGAACAGCAATAACAACTGGCGACGGAACTTTTACTGCGTTGCACAGCTGAAAAGTTTATGACAATTTTTCTATTTTACTTTTTCATTTTTTTTTTTTTAATTTTTGTTATTGTTTTTTATTTTGCCGGGTACTGCAGTTTTCTTAACGATTTTCGTCGCCCGTGGAAACAAAAGGCAGCGCACTCGCAACTTACACATGCGCATTTATTTTCATTTCCGCGTTGTGCACAGCTTTTGAGCATCTTTCACTTTCCGCTTTTCACTTTTCAGTGTTGTTTAGCGCCTTTTTAATTTGCTGTCACATTGTCTGTCCTGCGGCCAGCCCTGACAGCCAACACACACACACATAACCATAGTATACGACAAATATTTCCAAGCTTGAGCTTGATTCCTGGCCAGAAATTTTACCCAGCTGACGCACTGCCCGCACATGTGGCAATCTGTCAGCCAACTTTTCATATATTTTCTTTTTTGGATCATTGTTAAAGTTTTAATGAGTTTGTCGAATACAATCTGCAGCTATGCGAACTACAAGAAGATCTGGGCACACTTTGCATAATTTAACAGTACTTAGCTGCGCTTCAAGTAACTCACAAATATGTTGGCACACTTGGAATTACTTAAAGTCCAATGCAGGCAATTCAAAAGCAGCTTAGACTTATCTACTTAACAAAGTTCATTTCTACTTTTTTTACTATTTGGTGTAAAAAACTTTTGGTCACAATTTGGCTGTTGTACTTTTTATGTGACAAAAAACGACCAGAGAATTTCGATAGAAAAGTAGTTCCAAACAAATAAAAAAATATGCAGTGAGTGTGCCTCTTGGAAAAAGTAGACAAAATTGAAGTTAAGCGCAATATATCCATTTAAATACATACAATTAAAAAAATTTAATTAATCAAAAAACCTTTTTTACATATTATTGAATTAAAACCGAAAGCCAGATAGGTAAAATGGCCGACGAATCGGACCCGAAGGCGGGACATTCTATAATGAATAATCTTATAAGATTACAGACCTTTAGTAATAAAAACATTTAAGGCACGAAAATCGTTTTAAATTTACACATAGCTTCATGTTTGAAATAAATATTTAAGTTTGATACAAATGACTATCATAATAAATAAATCAAATATTTCAATGACCACAACTGAAGGCAAATTTCAAACATATTGCAAATCAATTTGCATTCACTTCAGTAAGGCCACAATTCACTCCAAAACACACACCAAACTATCGATTTTGAAAAGCCACAAAGTGACTGCTATCGATAAATGCGTATATCATGTGTGTATGTGTGTGTGTGTGTTTGTGTGTGTGCCTGTGTGCATGTTAGTGAAAGCTTTTAAGCAATCAAATAACTGAAAAGCGCGCATGCAGCTCAAAATTATAATGTATTTTGCGCAAATTCATTTAAAAGGATGCTCAGCCTTAGCCTCAAACTTGGCCAAGGCAATCAAGTCTAAGCGAATGTGTATGTGACAGAGAGCCTGTCAGAGCGAGAGGCCAAGTGTGTGTGTGTGTGTGTGTGATATTCTAGTGCTGCTTGTGGTTGCTTCTTGGCCTTGTGCCGTACCACACGAGGCCCAGCACCAGCAGCAGCAGCTTCTGCCCCAGCCCCAGCCTCAGCCTCAGCCTGAACGCTTTGTGCCGATGTCAAGTTTGAGTGGCCCGTCTGCTGCTGCTCATCTGCTCTGGCCTGAGCCAGACTCGGAGAGACTGCATCGATGGCATTTGGAAGAATGCCAAAAACAGGCAGCAGCTAGCACGTGCCTTCGGCCCAATGCAGGCAAACAGCTAACGATATATAATTAAATTTTCTTTACACGGCCTGTTTCGCAGAGCTGGACAGTCCGCATCAGTCCAGCCTGGCCTGGACTTTAACCAGACTGCAAAGTTCACAACAGTTTAAGCACTGCACAATTACAACAACTACAAGAACATGAACAACTGTCTGGGACTTCTTAGTGTGCCCGTTTGCATAACAATTAGCTTCGCTAGCTTCAGTTCTCTCCCTAACTCTCTGACACTTTAGCCGATGATTTGTGCAAATGTTTTTGACGTCGTCGCTGGGCTTTGTCTCGGGCCCGGCCCAGACTTGTTCATTTGCATATTAATTACAACAAAGCACGCAGATGTTGTTCTTGTTCTTGTTGTTATTGTTGCCAAAGTGCCGGCAAGATTAATTGTGCCCGCGAATCCTAAAAGTAGACTACAGTTTTTACGCTGCTAAGTGTTCGGCCGGGGAGCTCGGAAAATGGCTTTGTTGTAATCAGGCTCAGACTTAATCAATGACAGCTTGTGGCCAATCAATGTGCCAATAAGTGGCAGCAAATTATCGCTGATTGATAGATAGATAGATAGATAACAAGCAAGATAAATGATTAAGATGGCGATGTGCTCGTATTTAATGGAATGCCTTGTTCCATGAACATCTGCTCAATTAGCTGACTTATAAAAGAGGTTACATTGCTTAGTGGAGCACTTTTAGGTAGTTAAAAGTTGTTAAATTCAAATAAACACATGTTAAACTTGAATTTTAATTTAACAGCCGAAAGTTAAACAATAACATTTGTCGAAAAGAGTTTAGAAGTTTAGTATTTGTTAGGTACGTCGTGTATGTAAAATTCAATAGTTTTTAATCATCATTTATCAACTTTTAATCGAAATAGACTCACTTCTTGACTATTTATAACCGGGTTTTTAAAATAAGAACCTGACAGTAATTGACAAGAAATTATAAAACGTGTATAGGAAAATTTCTCATTTCGATAATTGCCGAGACATTGTAACCTTAATGTTCCATTAATTAAACAGATATTTACCACAAATTTATATATATCGCTTTATCCATTAGCTAATATAAATTAAAATTTCAGTTATATGCAAATGTGATATAAAAATATATATAAAATATATGCGCATTATGTATTAGAACTAACAAAAGCTCTGCTATTTATAAGCAGTGCCCCATATTCTCATAAACTGATAAAAAAAAAAAACAGCAAAAATTTAAATACTTTTTATCAGACGATTTCCGTCCAGTTGAATGGGGCTTACCTTATCCAAAGTGTAGTGCGATGGGCGCAGCTTTAGTGCTCTATGCGTTGTCTGGAAACGATAAGAAAATATTTCAATTAGGCAATGGAAATCTACTATATAAGCAACAATTCGGCAAATTGAGCACATAAATGTTAAAATTGGCCCTGGCATTGCGTCGGATAATTGGTTTGCACAATGAAATGGAAAAGTTCAACTGATTTCATTAAATTTTTGAGTATTTCTAAAGTTTTTAAGTGTTGCAAAGTGATAAATGAAGGTTCTTAAATAAAGCACTTTCACAATTGGAAAGTCAGAGTCGTGAACAATTGTTTTACGCAGACTTTAACTGCGTTCTTTATTGAACTCGGAACACTTAAAATGAAGCGCAATAAATGATTAACAATAAAAAAAACTTTTAAGATAACGTAGAACATAGCAAAATCATAGCCCAAATAATTGCAAAATAAACAATACATAAAAGATATTTATATATATAAGATATATATATATAAGAGATATATAAAACTGTTTGTCCCGACTGACTGACTGACTGATTGGTGATCAACGCACAGCCCAAACCGTAAGAGCTAGGAAGCTGAAATTTGATGTAGGTTAAGACGGGGTTTCGGGGCTTCCACCCGTAAATATGAAAAAAATCGCGAAAAACGTTTGTATGCAACTTTTCAATTAGTTTGCCATTTAGATTAGTCTGGCATTCAAATCTGAATACAACATTTTTAGTCAAAATTCTTGTCAAAATCTCACCCCTAAGATTCGTATATAGACATAGGTCGAAATTTCCCACCCCATTACTCGGTCAAAACTCACCCGATTTTCACGAGGTTTGGCTTTTTGTACACGGTTTTCCCTCCATATTAATCTGGCATTCAAATCTGAATATATAATTTTTAGTCGAAATTCATGTCAAAATCTTACCCTAAGATTCGTATATAGACATAGGTCAAAATTTATCACCCCCCTAACTCGGTCAAAACTCAACCGATTTTCACGAGGCTTGGCTTTTTGTACATAGTTTTTCCTCCAGATTAATGTGGCATTCAAATCTGAATACATCATTTTTAGTCGAAATTCATGTCAAAATCTTCCCCCAAGATGCGTATATAGACATACATAGGTCGAAATTTCCCACCCGCCTAACTCGGTGAAAACTCAACCGATTTTCACGAGGCTTGGCTTTTTGTACATAGTTTTCCATCTAGATTAATCTGGCATTCAAATCTGAATACATAATTTTTAGTCGAAATTCATGTCAAAATCTTACCCTAAGATTCGTATATAGACATAGGTCGAAATTTTCCACCCCCCTAACTCGGTCAAAACTCAACCGATTTTCACGAGGCTTGGCTTTTTGTACATAGTTTTCCCTCTAGATTAATCTGGCATTCAAATCTGAATATATAATTTTTAGTCGAAATTCATGTCAAAATCATGCCCCTAAGATTCGTATATAGACATAGGTCAACATTTCCCACCCCCTAACTCGGTCAAAACTCAACCGATTTTCACGAGGCTTGGCTTTTTGTACATAGTTTTCCCTCTAGATTAATCTGGCATTCAAATCTGAATATATAATTTTTAGTCGAAATTCATGTCAAAATCATGCCCCTAAGATTCGTATATAGACATAGGTCAACATTTCCCACCCCATATCTCGGTCAAAACTCAACCGATTTTCATGAAACTTGGCTTTTTGTACATAGTTTTCCCTCTAGATTAATCTAGCATTCAAATCTGAATACATCATTTTTAGTCGAAATTCATGTCGAAATCTAACCTTAAGATTCGTATATAGACTTAGGTCGAAATTTCCCACCTCCATAGCTCAGTCAAAACTTAACCGATTTTCATAAGGCTTGGCTTTTTAATCATGGCTTGACCTCTAGATCAATTGAGTGAATGCGTGCTTCGGCGATTTGAGAAATTTCGTCTGCAACGGCGGTAAATTGGATTACCGTCCGATCGGTTTCAAACTCATTTACAAAGATCTTTGAAAGCATTTATTTTAAACGTGCCACGGGCAAGGCCGGGGTATACCTGCTAGTATAAAACTCACAAACTCTACATATCATTAGCACAAAATTATTAATAAAACATTTTCCAACGAAAATATTTGGATTTTGACTATTTTTTTTTTTGTTAATTTCAATTACTACTGAAAAACTTCGATAGTTAACAATTAGGTATTAACATCAACTAAAGCTCAATCTATAAGCCAATGTGCTAAGTTTTGGGCACACAAAAGGAGCAGCCCACATATTCCGACGCCATTACTGTAATGACTTTTCAACAAACTACGTGACATGAAAAACTTTATCGGCAATTTGGCCATAAACATAATTAGCAAAAGGTCTGCACAGCCTCAACTTCGTGTGGGAGGTAGCAGCCCAACTAAGCTCAACTGATGCAGAACAGTTGCAATCTGGGCAGCAAAGAACCGCCCGAATTCCACATCCCACTCGAGACAACGGAAGTCAATTTGTATGGTTCGTTGGTTTTTGCGTGAATATTGCAATTCAGAATCAGCTTGAAGGATGTTATGGGCCAGCAAGCAGCGAGAAGAACAATATTCAAAGCTAACGTGCGAACTGGTGAATATTGAGGCGGAATAAAGCAGCAATGGTTTTTAGCTAAATGCATTTAATCAAATATACGAAAATATTTATGTTCACATTTATCAACGGGCAGATAAATTCTTTAAGTTAGAGAAAGAATGAAAGAACACGACAAGAGTGCAATCATAAGGTTAAGAGATTGAGATAAAATATGATTAAAAGAGCCAAACAATAAATATAATAACATATGTTCATGTTCGGCATTTAACATTAATACAAAAACTGTATAACCTAGCATTACAGTAAAACGAACCTAGAGCCCTTCCCGTTTCCCAGAAACTTTACTTAATTATTTTATTGGTTTGAATATTTAAGCAAATGCAATTTATATGAATAACGACCTATACAATAGATTCATTCATAGATAAGGCATCGAAGTACTCGTATATTTGCATTGAAATTTACAAAGCGCAACAATAAAAATATTATTTTTGGTGAAAAAAGTGAATAAAGGTATACTAAAAATCAACAACATCCGTTTGCAATATGCGAAAAATCAACATTAGTTTATAACTCATATTACAAATTTCCCATTTAAATGCAACGTTCAGTCAATGGAACCAAATGATACCCGGGCGACTATCCTAATGAGTAATGAAAACAGATTTATCTTCGGCTTATTATATTTACTGTACGTATTTGTTATTGCGTTTTTACAGTAGCCTCTGCGGCAATAACAATAAAAATTCGATGCCCCAGAGGGTAGATACAAATCATTAAGCTGTGCGGACAATGGAAATCGCTTTAAAATTTCTGAAAATTAGTCAGCACGGGAAACATTTAGCGTGATTTCATAAATTAACTTTACGCTTGGGTTATTGAACCAACACGAAAATTGGCTTTTGATATTCGATTAAAGATCGTTGCCACAAAGCTAAATGCAAATTAAGAAGCATAAACGTAAAGATTTATACAGAATATCAAGTAGAATTTAAAAGTGTTAATTTGTTATTTATAGAAAACCTTCGATGAGCTGACATAAAAAAGATATAATTATGTAATTATAATTTACGAATAAATTTGGAATCATAATCAATATAATGTCTATCATTAGCTGTGCGAAAGAAAAGAATATGTTACTTTTTTGAGAATGATCTTTTGGCTTGAATTACAATTCAAGTCAATTAAAATAATAATTATAACCAAAATCAACTTCACAATTTTAAGTTAAAATCGAATATACTCCAAAGTGTGTTAAAAAAACTTACAACAATCTTATTAGGTTAGGCATTTAACTTAGCCCAACCTTCCCTTTAATATTCATTTCAAGTGAACGCTAAATAACATATGAATCACCCTTAAATACACTTTGCAAGTCGAGTTCTAGTTTAACTAACGCCGCACGCTTCCCACTTCAATTCAATCAGCCATAAACAGAAGCTCTCGCCTCAGGCGCCTGCCATGCGGACAGCGTGGATGTGCACCTGGCCACGCCTACTCACCAAGGTGTCAGCACATCACACGCCTTGCTGGTGGCCCACCTGTGCCGACCCGCCCACGGATGGTTGCGTGCCTAATTGTTAGACGAAAGAAAAGAAAATATTTTGCCTGCCTAGAGGTTTCCATGACAGCTGCATGCTTTTACCAGGAAGATACAAGCCAGAAGAGACATCATAAAAGTCCTTGAGGGAAAATTAAAAAATTGCTAGCCAATTACGCATAAATAAATGAATAATTGCAAAGCTGTTGAATATGGAATATTTATTTCTACCTACACACATACATATATTACAAAGCTTATGCTAATCTTTGTGATCATGAATTCCCATTCATAAAATATTGCCACGCGTTTTTAATTAAATTTTATGTTTTACTTTCTCACTGTGAACGTCAGTTATTATTTCGATATTTGTAGAACATAGTCCGATAATAAGTAAAGTAGTATAATTGTAATGATTTATAAACTACAAAATATTAAATTTATTTTTGTTAAGTTTTGTCTATATGCGATGTTAAATCATTTATCGGCCAATTCAAGTTAAAATCGACATTTATATAATATTTAATATATATATATACACTTATAAATATATGATGTATATACATATCGTAGTTTTACCTGGCATTAAAAATCTACTTCAAAATCGAACTTAGCTAATACAGCCCTTTAATAAAAAATAAAATGGTTTAATAATTATATGAAATGTACTTTCTCAACATTTGCTTACATTCAACTAGCAGTTCATAAATAAACATGTCACATAATTTAAAACAAATTTAATTATACGAATACTTATACATCACGATAAGAGTCTTATCTCGGTATACAGCATATAAACAAGTCAGACATAATAAATTCTATGGAACCTTTCGATTGGAAGCTTGTTTATTTTTAGTTTCTTGAAGTATGTACAAAACGTATTGCCTGAAAGCCTTAGATATACTTTGGTCTCCCGTTATTTGATATTTTAAGGGATTGTCGCCAATAGCAACGCTTTTCATCAAGTCGCACTTTCTGCGCAGTGAAACGTAAGCATAAAGTCATGGGAATGTCATAAAAACGCAGTAAAGTGTAAAAATTTGTTTTATAGAAAAAAAAAAAGGAAAAGGAAAAGGAATATGAGAAAGAAAAATAGAAATTCTATTGATGACCGACCAAGCAGGACCATCGAAGCAGCTAAACAGCCATTTTCCTGACCGAACCCGGACACCACCCGCTGTCCGAGTTCAACTTTTACAAAGTGTCCAACTTTGAGTTGGGAAAGTGGAAACGAAACCAACGAAACAAATTTCACAAAATGCTTATTTGCGGTTAACCGCAAAACTGTAAACTAATACCGACTGGAAGCATGTTGTCGCAAGGGCTCGCAGAGAGGGTGCGTGGGAGAGTCGCTGGGCTCCTCCATCCATGCTGACAGCTGACTTAAAACGTCTCCAAGTTGACTTGGCTTTCATTTGTGGTCGAGTGTCTGATTAATTCAAGTGTAAATTATATAGTGTCCAGTTTTAAATATACGTATGCACACACTTCGACCGATAATAATTTAGGACAAGGTCGGTTCCCTTGGGTAGGGTTCAGTTGGGCTGGACTGGGCTGGGCTGGATTAGATTCGACGTTGATCGATGAAGTTGAGTTAGGTGCGTAATTGAACGCAAGTTTTGTTTATCGCTTGATTGAGTTTTGTTAATGGCACAAATTAATTTCAACTAAAGTTCATTATCAAAGGGCACAATGTGAACAAAGTTTGAAGTAGTTCGAAATTTTGTGAACTCAATGAAAAGCTAAGTCAATTAGCACGAAAATCGATTGGCCCGATAAATACTGAGCTTTGCAGTTTTACGTAATTTAAGAAGTATGCGAGAAATTATTAGTATACATATGATTTCTTTGTTATGAACATTAAAATATTTGTTACACATTTAAATATTTTTAAAACAATTTAAATGTAAAAACAAATAAAACTTTCTGGCTTAGCAGCAATTTCCGCACATTGCAAAAGCGCTCATTAAAAATGTAAAAAACATTAGGCAAATTAAGGAGAGGGAAATATTTAAACACAAATTGAAATTAATGCGGCAGTTAAAAATTTCCGACAGCTTGATAAAAAAAGAAAACGCAAAAAAAAGTTGCTCAGCATTTGACCTGCTGAACCCTGACATAGCACGCGCCCCCTTTGTAATTTTTCTGGCTGTTTTTGTTGCCATGACGCCTTCTCACAAACAAATTATGTGTAAATGATGAATACAAGTAAATACGAGTGCGCATATGTTTATGTATTTGTTTAAATATGTCAGCCTATCTGTCTTCAAAAGTAACCAGGCAACTGTGGTCCATGGGTCAGGGGAATTCTCATTATGAATTGTCTGAATGTTTAATTAATTACACTGTCAAGTTGACTGTCACTTACAGCTGAAAAATTAATTTAACAAATTTTGATTTTTTACAAAAGGTGATGCTATGTTCCGACAATATCATTTAGAATCAAAACCTTACTCGCTCCACAAATGAAAAGTTTAATACAATCGAATACACTTTTCAAATATTCGTATTCTCCACTAAAACAGGGTATGTGACATATCAAATTTAAAATATTAATCAAATTGAATTGAATATTTAAAATGTTCGACACTTAAAAGATCCGGATTTATATGTTTTTTCCGTGTTATTTCAATCGTCAGACTGAAAGTTTGCAACTATCAAATTAACTTTTTAATATTTATTATAAGAAAAACGTTCTTCGCTTGATTTTTCATATAATGAGACTCTATTGTTTCCCTATTTGATGCAGCATCTTGACTATTTCGAGCAAATCTAGCACGCCTTTGTGTCTACTTACTTCCGTTTAAGCCTTTTTTTATCGCCAAGCAAACAGAGGAAATATGTCAAGCTTATCGGACACACAAAACAGCTACTGCAATGCGCCTTATCGGTCCGTTTGGGCGTCAGCAGAAACTGCGACAGCTTATCAGTCTAGCTTTTTCTCAGGGAGAAAACAGTTTTCTAAGAAACTGAAAGAAGTCGCATTTGCCGAGCAAACATGTAATCACATGATAAAAACTTAATTGTATTATAGAATTCAATGTAGCGACAACCACTTTCAAGTATCAGATAATTGCTGACAGACAATGATTCTTATATAGGCCTTACATATTTTCACGCGTGATCATGTATTGTACTAATAAAGACTTGTAGAAATGTAAAATGCAAAAATCGAAATGTAAATGTAACATTTAAAAATGTCCTAAATCAAGACCTCACTAACTGAAAATAAGTGTCTAGCTTATATGCTTAAACAAAATGTGTTTCTCATGAATCCACGCAAGGCTTACCCAATTTGACGGTATTAATTTATGTGTTAATATAAATATAGAATTGAAAACACATACTCTTCTCTATATTAAAAGACAATTTGTTCAATATATGTAATTGGTAAAATTTAATATCATACAATGTTTCACTTGTTGAATGCCGTTTCCTAAGTTCTCTAAATAATATAGAAGAAGTACCGACTCCGATGAATGTACAGAAAAAAGGAAATGTTTGGAGGGTGTAATAACTAATTAACTTCAGTAAACAGTCAAACGGACAATTGTGGATAACACCTGCAAGGGTTTATTTATTTCTAATTTGTGGTACGCATACATTTTAAGCAATGCCATTTTTAGCAAAATATCTTCCACTTCTGAGTCGTATGAAAGAATATTAAACTACTTGTAAAACATTTAAACAAGATAATAAATCGCCAACGCATTTCTATTTAATTTTATAGTTTCCTTGTGTTCTCTTGTTTTTATGCATGTTTATATCAGTCTTTTGTCGAGCGCTCGTCAGTTGCTATTTTTAAAAGGCCGCGCATAAATTATATTTTGGCCATTCAACAAATAATTTTTGACATTTTTAATTATAGTTTGATGTTGTTTTTACGAGGTATTAATCAGCTCATTAAAAAATAATCAATCTGTTAACAAATGTGTGCGACAAGCGCGTGAAAATGTGCGTAGGAGAGATAAGTTTTTCTTTTATGAAAAGAAAATTAAATATACCATTTATATGGAAGCCAACCAATTTGCCAGATAATTGAAATGTAATACATTTTACAAAAAATATATTGATAAATGGAATAAATAAGTAGTTCGTAACAAAAGAATTTTGTTAAAATAATGCGAATGTCAAAATAAACAGAACTTGAATGTTTTTATATTTAACCAAGAGTACATATTATCAATTACTTTATTGTGGTAGCATTTAAAAAAAAAAAGTGTGCTAAAAAAAAAATAAAGGTAAACTTACGAATTGGATTCCATAGAAGACAAATCCTAAATGTTGTTGTGTTCCTTAGAATGGCATGAAAAATATTATTATTATCATGTTGCACAGTTTGTTTAACGAAAATTGTCACTATTATAAAAACTGTGAACTGTTTAATATTTATTACAAATGCATTTATGCAGAATAGCCATACATAAAAAATACAAATTAAAATACACTTTGAAAGTGTAAAATTGAATTACATAAATTTATACAAAATGTTTTTCCAATATGCTTGAATTACACTTTAATATTAATATTAATATTTATCTAAGCGCAAACCTAATTATCATTTGACGGAAAGATACAAAATGCAGCTTGAAAATTGAATTTGTCACAACTGATCTCACGGCTATTTGTTAAGCCACAAAAATCAAATAAAGTTCGTCGTTCAAATTATTTCCTATTGTGACCAAATAACCTTTCGCTATACAAAGTTATACTGGCACCAATTTAAAACGATAAAAAAAATATGATCGCGCAAAAAGAGATCTATGGCAAAATGTATTAAAACGATTTGGGCATGGCTTTGAAAACTTGGCGGGTAACTTTAATCAAGATCCATTTGATCTGATTGAAATCATTTTTTGATAAGAAAATTATAGAAAACCGCATGATTTACGCACAAGAAAAACTTTTCTTAACTGTTTTATTTATTTATATTTTTAAATGTTTGAAATCTTAAGGTTCTTTAATTTAGAGCAACCACATCAGATTCTTTGGTACAGGGTATTCGATAAGAGAATCCCAATTTTAAAACTCAAATGTGTGTGGGTAAACGGAGGCAAACGGAAATGCCTGTAATTGTTGTTTTTTTAGTATGCGATAAAAAGCCGGTCGGTCAGCGCGAAACCAAATCTCGAAACAGCAAACGGCGTAAGGAATGGCAAATTAACAACAACAAACGGAAACTTGTGTGTTTAAAAATACTTTTAAAATATAAAACTTACATCACACACATTCACAATTCACATTCACAAAAAAAAACGGCAGAAAGTGCAATTTGGCTACGGCTGCTGTGAATAAATATATTGTTGTTGCTTTTTGTCACTGTTATTGCAACTGTTAGTGTTGTTGTTGCTGTTGCTGTTACTGTTGCTGACGCTGTTACAAGTTTGAAATTTGATTTCTTTTGATTTTGCTTTTGTTTGATATTTTGCTTCCTTCTCTTTTTTTTATCTATTTTATATTTTGAGTGAAAATAAAAGAAATTTGGAGTAGAAAACGCGCGCCCTAAATTAAGCAGACGATCGGTAGTTGTTATTGTGATAGTTGTTGTTGTTGTTGCTGCTGCTGCTGCTGGGGGCCTCATGAATGAATTGCGCGATTAAAAACACAAAAGGCGTGACGCGTCGCGCAACAAAAACAGAGACAGCAACAACAGTGACAGCAACAACAACAACAACACCCAATGGCAACTAAATAACGAAACGAGTTTGGCGGCTGTGGCTTTGGCTTTGAAAAGAGATAAGCGCAGAATATGTAGGAGAAAGAAAAAGAAACGAACGCAGGCTTCAAAATTTAACACCAAAAATGCTTAAAACGGGCCGACGCAACAACAACAAATGCCGAGCATAGGCCTACACACACACACCCAGGCACATGCAAATGCACACAATTGCACAAATGCGCACACACAAGCGCACATGCACAGACACATAGCAGACAGCTGATTTTTGGCCGCAACTACAATAAATGCTTCTTGCTCTCTTCTTGCCAATTAAAATTGGTTTATTTAGGTGACGCGCACACACACACACAAATTCACACAAACGCAAACAAACTCACACACAACATGCACATGCACACACACACACTGTTAGGCTGGCTGGCCGCACGCCTCGTACATTAATATTGTGTGTTACACTTGTTTTTATTACTGTGATTGCGATTAGCTTCTTGCATTCGGCTTTACGCAGGCAGCATTGTATTTGTATTCTTCATTTAGCCCTTGACTTTTTACACACCTCGCACTCGCACAGCTTGGCACGCTTTGTTTTGTGTTGTTTATTTTTTTTTATGATTTAAGTGTTATTTTGCGAAAATCTCATTGTTGGTTTCCAATTTCTTGTTTGGAGTTCTTATTGGCACGCGCGTGGCCACCCGCACGGTTGGAAATTTCTTTACAGACTGTTAACAGTATGCTGTTAGCTGGCGAATTTTGCATTAACAGCTGTTGATACGCTTGGTATTTATCTTTTCGGTATTTTTTAGCGCTACTGTTAACGAGTTATTCTCTGAGCGTCGGTTAACAGTTTGGGAGAGACTTTAAAATAGTTGTTTCTTATTTATAGTTTAAATAGGTTTAAAGAAGTTTAACAATATGTACGCAGGCACAAATATAGAATACATAAACACACGTCTATTCTAACGAAATCCACACATATTATTCAAATACCGGCAATTATATCTGAATTTCGGCGTCTGTTAATAACAGCGTTGCCACACCTATAATTTTATAAACTCATCCCGCTAACAGACATTTTTTGAAATTACGTTTAAGTGGACGTGCATTTAAAACGATTCTGAAGAATTATAGGAAACAGGAAATAAAAAAAAATGCTATCTAGTTTGCTTAACTAATAGCCCGAATCGTGCATTTACATTGGGAATGCCACAGTTTAGCAACTCGTTTTCGATCTGCATGCAACAGTTAAAAAAAATTCAAAAACAAAGAAAGCGTTTTTCAGAGAAGTTGCAGCCAACAATTACAGCATCAATCAAATGGCCTTAAATTCCTCAGTGTCTAATTGAACATAATAACGCCAGCCCACAGCTCTCAACTCCGAGTCCAAGTCCAAGACCATGTTGAAGTCGTATCATTAGCCCACACTTCCTATACCCTTCTCCCCCCACATCAACTCATCCTGCAGCTGCCTACCAATCAATCAATCAATCGCTCAGCATACTTTTTGCAACTTAACATTTCAATCGCACGCCAAAGTAGCCGCCGGCATGCAAATTTGCTGCCCCAGCCGAGAGCTGGTGACGATAATGATGACTGGTTCTGGTTCTGGTTAGCAAATGTTTGCCATCTAAAGTGCCAGAAAAGCGAGACATTAGGCGAAATGGATGTGCTCTTCAAATGGACCCCGATGGACAGGTGCAAACAGGCTTGCAAAGTGATCAGCCAGATGCGATGTGCTCACGATAAAAGCAATTAATTGAAACTTCTCAATAATTGAGTACATTTCAGTTGTTGTCCTTAGAAGGAGCTAAGGTCCTTTTTGGGGAAATTGAACATCCCTATGGAAAAGCAATTGTTTTCACAATAATTAGCTGGCGTTAAGCGCCAGAAGGTTCCAAGCATCCGAAAATCCGGAATTTCAATTAAAGTCGCTGGCACATTCAGACACCTGCTGGCAATTAATAAGCCCAACAGGCTATAAAGTTAGGTGTGTGCCATGTTAGACATGCCGATAATTAAATACCCTTCCCCGATTTGATAGCCAAATATATCTATGTGCTTGTATGTACTACTAGTATGTAAAAACAGTATGTGGAACAAATTAAAAGAAAATATAAAAAAAAAAGTTTAATAAAAGTACGAGGCAATAAAAACTTAAAATATATTTAACCTACCTACCTACTTATTATAAGATATTTTATTGCTAATTCAAGATTAATTTGTATATAATAAAAAAGAACAACAAAGAAATGAAATTGCGAATGATTATACAAAATGTTCAACGATGTCTAACAAAATTAGAGTATTTTTTAATCGGCATATTTATATACAATTTTTTTTTTAATTTTATAATAAATATGATTATTGTAAGAAGTTACAATTACTTGGAAAGTATATAGCTTTATAATATGAATACATATATGCGCTCAAAAAAAAATAAAAGTTATATGTAAAAATAATAAATAAAATATAAAAACAAATTGGATCCCAACATAAAGGTACCTCATATTCTACTACCTGGACAGCATTTTAGTATCTGCTTCAAGTTTTATGCGCATTTTTCTCAAATTTTATGCTGATGAAAAACCATACAAAAAATTATTTTATTTGAAATAAAAATTGTATGCGTTAGGGGTTGCATATTTCCTAATAAAATTGAAACGACCCTTTGCAAGAGTATAATAAAAAGCTGGCAAACAACTTTACACTCAAGATGTGTGCGTGAGTGTGTGCGTGAGTGTGTGTGTGCTTGTGTGTGCTTGTGTGTGTTGCGTGAGTGTGTGCGTGAGTGTGTGCGTGAGTGTGTGTGTTACAGCTTAAATAGTAGGCAACGTTTTTGTATGTTTGTAAATGCAGCTGAAGGAAATTTTAAGGAAAATATGACACCCTTCTACCACCAGCTTTTCCTGCCGACAACTGAGATGACATTGTGCCGAAACGGAAATTAAATTTTCGCCTGTGTCAGTAGGGGTATTCCCATTGAAGTAGCGCCAGGAAGTCTCAGTGACCTCTGCAGAAGATTCGACGTAATTTATTCTGGCAAGAATTCGACTCTTGTAGGGGATATTATATTATTGTCATGCAGTGTGTAACGCATAGAAGAAAACATCTCTGATCCCATTAAGTATATGTATTCTAGATCAGCATCAAGAGCCGACTTGATATAGCCATATCATATAGAAAGAGACAGTTCTATGCAACGTTCTAACGTCTTAAAACCTTGCACAGGTCCGACTTTCTATTTTAGACAGTACATATATCGGAAGCTACCGGATCGGACCACTATATCATATAGCTGCTGTGGGAATGATCGATCCACAAGTATTTTCTAGTATAAACAACTTTTTTGTTTATCAATATATCTTACCCAAACTTTATTGGTTTTTCTATGGCCCCCCCACATGTATGCAAAATCTTATCAACATCGAATAACTATATCATATAGCTGCTATAGAAACGATCGGTGGAAAAGTTGGTTCTGATATGGAAACCTCTTTTTTAATTGATCAAACTCGGGATTTATTAGTTCCCCTTTGATCCTCATGTACACTCCGCGTCATCAGGTTAGCACAGGTTAAATAAATTGTTCTTTGTTGAAAACCAGCTATTTTTCTAATTCTGTTTTTGTTTGTTTTTACTTCGTATGTATATGGAAAATCTCATCAAGAACGGACCACTGTTTCATATACTATAGAAAAGATCAGTGTAGTAGTAGGATCTTATATGGCAAAATTTTATGTTTTCAATGATATTTCCAACAAACTCTCTTTTCACATGTTTCTGCAAAAGTGAAATGTTTACAAGGGTATTAAATATTCGACGTGCCGAAAATATCCTAACTTTCTCGTTTTATAATTAATTTTAAATAAATGTATTTACTTTATTAAGAAATTAAGAATACTAAGTAAAAATAAAGTTTTATATTTTCAAATGTAGTTGAAGTATAATGATAATCTATTTTTCTCAATATATTCTTTCTCTACTAATTATTCTAAACACTATACAAAATATTGAAACAAAAAAAAAGCCTTTGACTTGTTTGAAACATAGTTGCCTAGGAATGCAACTTAAAAGCAGTATGAAATAATTACAGAAAATACAAAGCAAATACTAGCGGAAGCGCACCAAAATTTCGGGTGTATTCACTCAGGTGCTCTTGTTATGGGTGAACTAAAGAGCAGAGGGTTTGGTTGAGTTGTCGAGCCGAGCATTAATTGAGCAAGGACTTGGATTATAATGGACAGCATTGATATAGCGTCGCTCTCCCCGGAGCAGCGCGAGGAGAACACCTTAAAGTTGAACGCCATCGAAAGTTTCGACGAAATCTACATGACCTACAAGCCCCTTGAGCCCGTCTCTTCCACGTCCACCCTAAAAGAAGGCAATAAACACAACTCTGAGGAATCTGACGAATCCATTAGACCAGCCTACATATCAACAAATACGGATACCCTAAATTCGTCAGCTTCAGTAGGTGTCATAGCGAGCAGAGAAATTGAAGAAAAACCAAAAGCTATGGACGATTCTTTGAAATCGGAAGAATCAATCAACGAACTCCCGGGAAATTTTAAATTTAAAAAGCAAGACATCTAAGATATGAATTTGATTGAACTACTTTTACTGATGGATTCTTCTTACAGCTCCGATTTTCGTATATCTTCCGGTGAAATAATAACAGAGAATCATCAGAAAAATGTCGAAAAGGATCCGAAAGCTGCCACCGAAGGTAAAAGTGAGTTTGCGATTTAATCCAATTAAATATACGGCTTAGTAAGGGATATTTAATATCTTGGACTATAGTTAAAAAAAGCTGAAATTTTTAAAATTATTCATTGGGTCAAAAACTTATACGAGATTATGTTTCAAATATTGGATAAGTTAATTATTTCAATCAGAATCTAATTAAAACCAAATTTATTTCTAGTAAAATAGGATCCAGGATCCAGCTGCAATTCTGAATTGTAATATTTCTTTCCACCCAATGTCAATTTGTAGCTATTTTACCTATATTTATAATATTACTTCTTTCGTAGATGTTTCCGGCATAAGGGATCCAATCCCATCGAAGAACTGCGTTAAATTTGCGGCACAGAGCGGCAGACAGGAGGAAATGGCCGCGAATGAGTACTACGCACAGCAGATGGGAATGCAAATGGGAACGGGAATGGGAATGGGTATGGGAATGGGTATGGGAATGGGTATGGATATGGGAATGGGTATGGGTATGGGAATGGGAATGTTGCCTGGAATGGGAATGGGCATGGGCATGGGTACGGGTACGGGTACGGCTATGAGTACGGCTATGGGCATGGGTTCGGGTATGGACATGGGTATGGGAATGGGAATGTTACCTGGAATGGGCATGGGCATGGGCACGGGTATGGCAATGCCTGAAGGCAGCCTTAACTATTGTGGCTATAACCTGGCACAGCCATCAGCAGAGGGAGCCTATCAATACCAGCTGCCTGAGGCAGACTACTTGAAGTATGCCCAGTTACAGTCTCAGTCATATCCCGGCTTGGATAACTATATGCCGTTCCAGACGCAGCCGCTGCACCAATATCTGAAGCTTCAACAGCAGCAGCAGCAACAGCAGCAGCAACAGCAGCAGCAACAGATGCAACAGCAACAGATGCAACACCCGCAGCCACAGTCTGGAGGCGGGGTCAATAGTTCCTTTGATTCGTGCACATCGAGCAGCTATTATACGGAAAGCAACACGAGCGACTGCCTGCCAGAGAATTCGTCCTGTTCCAGTGCATCCATGGACTGCTGCAAGTGCGTCAGACCCGACAAGCCGGAGGCCAAATCAACGGAAAGCGGCTCCAGCGATACGCGAACCACGGATTGGAGCAGCTTGGACCAGCAAAGCTGCGAAATGCCCGAGTCCATGGACGTGCGACAGTGCCAAGTGGCCCACAAGGCGACCCGGCCCGGCAAAAGCTGCAATCCGCAGTGCAATGCCACGTGCCATGGCGGACTGTGCCAGTTGAACGCCTGCGACATGTCCGGCTCAACAGCGAACAGCGATTGCGCCGCGGAGTACTGTAATTGCGGCCAAAATGGCAGCTGCCCCCAGCCCGCAGGCATGCAGGGCGGGTCATGTTGTTGTCCGCCCAACATGAACATGCCGTGTCCACTGCCCTCCACTTGCGATTGCATGCAAGCGCCCTGTGCGCTGCCCTCTACCTGCTACCAGATGCCCTGCTGCCCGCAACAGCCGGAGTCAAGCCCTCAAATGTCCTGCTGCTGCTCGGCCTACCCGCAGAGCAGTGTCAGCCCCGCCAACTGCTTGGATATTGAGGGCTTCATACAGAAGATGCGATCAGGGCAGACACAGTGCTTTCCCAATTGCCTGACTGCTCCTTCGCCGCCTTGCCTGGGCATGGGCATGGGCGCGGGCATGGGCGCGGGCATGGGCGCGGGCATGGGCGCGGGAATGGGCGCGGGAATGGGCGCGGGAATGGGCATGGGGATGGGCGCGGGAATGGGCATGGGGATGGGCGCGGGCATGGGAATGGGCATGGGCATGGGCAGTCCCAGCTGTGGCCCCAGTCCCAGCTGTGGCCCCAGTCCCAGCTGTGGCCCCAGTCCCAGCAGTGGTCCCAGTGCCAGCTGTGGCCCTAGTTCCAGCTTCTCTCAGAGAATGGAGTCCTGCTGTTCTGGCAATGACTCTCTGCAGGCTCAAACCGTTTACTCCGCCGACTACAAGCCGTTCGGTGGACCTGGCAACAACTTCAATCACTTTCCCAAATGCGAAACTTGCGGCGGCCTCGGCAGCTGCGGCGGCTGTAGCAGCTGCTGCAACTGCCTGAGCTGCCCCTGCACTCCTGTGTGGTAAGAACCGTTTTTGTTTCTTGCCGGGCACCGATCATTTAATCTACTTGCACGCTTTCCAGCTACCCAGCTCCGCCCTGCATGATGCCACCGCCAGGCTGTGCCTTTGAGATGCCATGTGGCGGCAATGGCATGATGCCGCCGAATGCATACGGCGGCCAGTCTAGGCCTATGCCCTGTGCCTGCGCCTATCCAGCACATTGCCCTTTTCCAGCACAATACACTCAATCGTGTCCTGCACAATACACCCAATCATGTCCTGCACACTTCACTCAATCGTGTCCTGCATCCTGCCCAGCAGCTTACGAGGCTCCAATTGATGGCGGCTGCGGGGGACCGCCTCTCTGCAATGTCGCCTCACAGGCGACCAGCTGCAACCTCAGCCGTTATTCGTGTAAGTAGACGAAAACCCAATTTCAAATAAATCAACCCATCATAAATCCCGAATCTTTACAGCGTGCATGTAGGACTTCAAATCTCTACCAAATTGCTCAAAATATATATTTCATTTAAATACGCTGCAGAAAATATACAAAAACTTTGATTCAAATAATCCTATAATAAACTATCAATTCCCAACTGCAAGTTAGTTAGTTAGTTTTATATAATATGCGTGCATTAATTAGATTAAGGATAATAAGACTGGGAAAATCAATTTGAAAAATATTGAACAATTTTGAAAATATTGAAAAAATTTAAGAGAATTCTAATATTGGGGTCGGGTGCGAAACGCATGGAAATTATAATAATATATAGGTAAAATATTTTTCTAACAATCATAAAATCATAATCATAATCTTCATCTTAAAATTATTCCAAAACCTAGGCTGTAAGGATATATAGATTTTTTCCGCTTGTGGTCTAATCAGATAACATTAATTGTAATTTTGCTAGTTTTGGACACCTATTTGCAATTTTCAGCTTTCTTTTTATACTCTCTCTCCTTTTTTAATCAATTCATACGAATTCATACCAAATAGTTTATGTTTGGGAGTGCTTAAGGCCCTAATCCTAATTTATTCAGAAAATGCGTAAGGCTGGGTTGTTTTCGATCCCATATTTAACCGATCAGCCCTCCTCTTTGTGGGGTTCTTTTATCAAAAGCCTATTTGTTTTTTACAAAATATCAAACTTACCGATATATTTCTGCAAGGGTATCCGAGAATAGAAGCTCCCTTGTTCCAATCTGCAGAATAAATATAAAACTAACGTATAACTTTTTAATAAATCATAATAAACTTTGAATTAACTACCTTTATAGATATGTTTTTATTGAAAAACAGGCCTCTTCGTTCTATTGCTGTCGCATTAATTTAAAATGTGAGCCAAACCAACGAAAAAGTTTGTTGGGACATGCTTAAGATACATGTGGAAGGAAATTCTTGCTCCATTTGCATTTCACTCGTTAGAAACTTGCTGCATAAATTTTCATGAATTTTCAATTTATTGAACTACAATATCGCATTGCCGGTTTCTCTGGCAAACATAAATTTTAATGCACAGGCTCATAAATTCGGGGATTATTTTTTGTGGTCTCAGACTCATATTTAAATGGATGAAATTGAAAATGAATTTGCTTCGCTCAATTTAGGATTAAAAAAATATGTGCTTCTAAACTATTTAGCAGTTAATTTGCTTTATGAATAAAAACTTGGTAATATTTGGTTAATTAAATTTATCTAGACTTCATAAAAATAGAAACATGAATTGTTAATTGTTTTTATATGTAGACGTTTTTTGAAAAAATGTTTATTACAAAATATTGCATTGACAATTAAATGTTTAATTGTTGTTTCATTTCAATTTTCAGTAATTACAATTATCAATAAAAATGAAATTAAATATTTACTATGGATGAGTAGATGAAAAAAGTAGCACCAAAGCACAAGAACTCAGCTCACGTGAGCTGAAATAATTTTGAATTTCAAATATGAATTTCCAAGCGCAACTTTACCTATTTAAGCAAATAACTTAAATAGTAAAATTTGCAAATAGCAAACAGAACATTGCAAAATGTATTTACAAAATCATTTGGCTGATTTTCTTGTCGCCTTTTTTTTAGCTGCTACAATTTTCGGTTGTTGTGGACAAACTAAAAATTAATTTTGATTTGATTATCATTTTACAATTGCATTTAACTATGGTATATGGTATATTGATATTTAGTTAGACCATTCATTAAATTAACATTTAACTATTTGCATTTACTTTAGGTTTACAATTTACGCTCCTCCACGAGGCCAGGCAGCAGTCGAATTTTTTCGTAATTATTAAAATTTCATAAACACTAAAATTTAGATACTGTGATAGCGGATACTTAATCTCATCTTTTAGTTTATCTTTTTTGTAAAACACTTCAATCACAGGTTAAAAGAACAATTATCAATATTGCTCACCTGGCCAATTGTGCGGAACATCTATTTAATGTTTATGTTGTTGTTGTTTCTGTTGTGTATTTCACTTTTAAATTATTGGAATTATATATCGTTTCGTTTTGTTTGCTTGCGATTTGCTGGTGGGGCTGGAAGTTTTATAGTTAACGTACACACAGACATATAGACATTATATATATATGCGGGCTATATATAATCTAGGTTTGTTTATGCGTTGACAAAAAATATAACTGTATTTGTAATTTAAATGTTTTAAATCCTGTTACAGGATTTGCTTCAGCTATTAAGTAAAATTACAATAAAACAAACTATATGTGCGCACATATACACGCTTGTATATATGCACACACACACACACATCTATATATATATATTATATATAAATATACATATATAATATTAAAACATTAATTAAAGAATACAAAATACAATTCAAATACGAATACAGACACAAATATTCATATGTGGTTTATCAGTATGTGTAATGACAAAAGTATAAATTTGATTTATGTAGTTTGTTTTTGTTTCTGTTTTTGTTTGTTTATGTTTTTTATGCAACAAATAGCATCACTGGAATAGTTTTTGCCACGCCCTGCCACATAGAGGCGGCAATTTAATCGAGTGGTCTTTTCTTGTATAGTTTTCCATTTTCTGTATTTTCCTGCCGGCCACTTTGAGGCCTCTCTCTTTATATATATAGATATATATATATATATATATATATATGTACATCGATATATCGATATATAAGTAGACATATGTGAAATTGCACTAAAACTAAATGCTACAACATTTAAAAATGGATTTCTCGTTCACGTTTTATAGTATATATGTAGTTCGAAAATCTAGCAGCTCTCATTTAAACCAATTTCGGTTTTGGCATTTTATTAAAAAATATTCTTTAATTTTCGATTTACTCGTCGCTTTTAATACACAATATATGCATTTAAAAAACATAAGCTGCTATATTTCTTGTTTTTTTTTTCTTTTTTGTTGTTTTGTTTTGTTTGATTACTTGAACTAAACATAAGAATTTGATTTTGCCTTTTAATATGTAAGTTAAATAAATTTCTTAGTCTTTTCATTTTCCATGTGTGCTTTAGTTACTATACATAATCCATATATATGTATACATAGCAAAAACTTTATATAATTTAATGAACTTAAGCCGCACAACAACAACAACAACAACAACAACAAACGCACACAACAATTTTTGGATACACAATATACAGATATATAAATTTATGTATTTGTTTTTCAAAAATTTGGCAATTTTGCGCTGGGTTTTAATTCTCTTCTCTTTAAAGGCTATCAGTTTTGTTCTCGAGTTTTGTTGCCGCTCGTTATTATTTTTTTAAGAAGCTGTTGTTGTTGATGTTGTTGATGTTGTTGTTGTTGCTGTGTTGGCGGCAGGTTCATCTTTTAGGCACATGTTTTCCAGAGCTTACACATAGAGCACTTAACGCTAAGCATAGACATACTAATACTAATCATATAAAACTTTTATGTCCGCCGCCTTAGCCCCAACAATGGCGCCGACAGCGTTCCATGGCCCACAACATTTGTCAATGTTCTCCGCGCAGCAGTTCCATCAGCAAATTGAAATCTGCGCCATCGCGCGTCTTGATCGTCAGCATCTCCTTGGCCAGCTTCAGAGCGAGAGAGAGACACAGAGACAGAGAGATATAGAGTACAGTTGTAATATCTGTTGGATACAATTACTTACCTGACAGGTGCGCTGCAGATCGGGTATGCGCAGCAGCAGCTCCCCGAATTTGGACGGCGTATCGGGATAATGGGCCAACGTGTAGGCCTGCAAGCCCTGCAGCGCCTTCTCCTGGCACTCGCGCACCTTGACCGCCTCATGCAACTCCGTGGTGTCTGCAATTATATTATCGATAAAGATATTAGATAAAGCGTCCTTTGGAGCAGCGTGGAGGCAACTACTCACCGGACTGCAGCAGCACGATTACCTTCATGGCAACGTATTCGTAACGATCAACGCGCAGGCGCCGCAAATGATCGGTCAGATTCAACATGCGTTCAATGCAGGCCTGTAAAGAGTCAATTATAAATGTGAGCTAAATGTTTGTATAAGTAAACAAGTTTAAAGGAAAGTGGAATCTTAAGTAATTAATCGCATTTAATTACCGATCGAGCACAACAAACTTCTAACGATATTTAAGCAATAACTATATATACATATATATATAATATTGATAATTTATCTTACAACCTGACAGAAATATGGTTATTGCTTAGATATCGTTAGAAGTTTGTCGTTATATATTTATATATGTATATATATATATATATTTCTTTAATATAAAGAAAAATTATAATATATCCTAATTATAGCCACATTTACTTTGAAATCCACTTTTTTTCTCTCGATTGAAACTAACTGAATAATATAAAAACTTGGCACTTGTTAGGAAAACAATGTATAGGATATTAATTTAATATATGAACGTGTATATATGACGAGTTTGATGATTCAAAATCTAATTTTTCGCACAGAGATTAATATAGATCAATTCAAAGCAACAACAATTGAACAAACTATAAATAATAGCTAACTAATATTTGTTTGCAATTATAAAGCTTTAATATTTTACTATATAAGATAGGGCCCTTTTGAAACTCATGCTAATTAATCGGATTCAGACTTATTTTGAAAGTAATACATTCGAATTAAAATTAATGTCTCTTATATTAAAAGGACACGTTAGAAAACTAGGCGGAACACTATTACTGCCACTATTTTGTTTTTATATTTATTTATATTTATATTTATTTATATTCATATTTATTTATATTTCGACTTCTAATATTTGTCTGGCAATATCAGCTAGTATATGTATATATTTATATATATATATATATGGATATTCCTACACACACCCTGTAAATAGCCAAGATGACCTATATACTGTTCTATAACTTTTTCTATAATTTTTCTATATAATAATTCTTTATACTTTTTCTATATACATTTTTTTATATACGTTTTCTTTAAACACAAATTTTGTTCAAGTTGCAAACTTAAGTTGCAGCCACACTTTGCCGGCTGCTTAGCTCACCTGTAAGCCATTGGTTTTGGCCTGCGCGAGGGTAATCTTTCTGCCCTGCGACATCTTGATCTCGCCGGGCGTATCAATGGAACGAAAACAGCAGGAGAAGAGCAACAGTTCACACCACGAATTGATGAGCAGGCAGATCTGATCGTCAATCTGGTTAAGGGTTAAATCGATATGGTCAACAAATATGCACTGTCTGATATCCGATAAATACGCACCGAGATATTTTTGAAGAGCGGCAAGCTCTTGCACCATTTGACGATCTTGTAGAGGCGATGATCCGCCACGTTGCAGAGGTGGGCAATCAGATCGGGATTGGCGTTCTCGCCGTTGGACGCGAGACCAGCACTGGCCAGCAGTGGATTGGTCATCTGTTGTGCATTGCCAGCTGGCTGTCCGGCGGTGCTCGAACCGCCCGCGGCGCTCGACGAACTGCCGCCAGACGCAAATGAGGACAGCGGCTGATTAATGCGCGCCAGCTCCGTATCAGTATATTGCCAGAGATGTTCAACATCCATGATTTCCTGTTGGGCGAGCAAAACCAAAAATATCATTAGATGTGTTAATTATGGAGAGCGAGCAGGGAAATATCATTTTACACAGATAAAGTAACAAAGCAATAAAGAGGAATTGCTGATCTGAATGCTAAGATGATCATGTCCGATTATAGATCGTACTGTAAGTAACAATCAAACCAGAGCGATCGAAGAGGGACATTGGGCTAAGTCTCGGGGTCTCCAACCAATCTCCTACTCTTCAGTATTAATAGAATAAGGGGGATGACAGCACTAATAACAGTCACTTTGCCACCGGTCGTATAAGGAAGGGAACTTTACTTCTTTTCTGTCGTTTCTGTGAGGATACGAAGAGCTGACCAGACAGCATCTAACACGTCCTGTGAGACAGTTCTGCATCTGTGAGAAAGCAAAACTGTTTGCCGCGAGTGATTGACTGATTGATGATGAACGTAAAGGCCTAACCGTAAGATCTAGGAAGCTGAATTTGTGATTTCAGTTGGAAAATGCATGAACAATTTGGGTCAAACATTGAATGAAATCCAATCCAGTTGGAAAATCCGCTCGGCCACTAACTCCTTTTCAAATGACAGTGTGAAAATGTACTTAAGAGTTGTTCCACTCACTTTCCGGAAAAACTATCTTCTACTTCCAAATGGGAAACTTCGGATAACTAAACTTATTTCCAGAGCTTGACTTTGTCCATTTCGTAAAGTCATTAGATTTAAAGAAAACAGCCTGGCCAAGTGATCAACCCAAAATCTTGCTTACCTGCAGCAGGGCTGGAATGCTTGAGGCTCGCGATGTCGTGTGATGATTGAGGGACTCCGTTTGCTCCGTCTTTATGGATGCGCCGAGGCTGGGACTCGCCGGCAGCGAATTGGAGCCGCCGCCAAAGCCATTGAGTGCACCATGTTGTTGTTGTTGCTGTTGCTGCTGCTGCTGTTGTTGTTGTTGTTGTTGATGGTGTTGTTGGAGTCGCTGCTGCTGCTGCTGTTGCTGCTGCTGCTGATTGACGACGGCTGCAGCGGCAGCTGCCTGATCGGGACTGAGCAGGGGGCTGAGCATTGAATTGGGCAGCGTGTAGGAGCATTGATAGGTGGAGCGACCGCCGCGTGTGCGATCCTCGCGTATGGCCTCCAGTTTCATGCCCTTCTGCAGGCACTTCTCGAAGCGGCACGCCGGGCACTTCTTGCGCGTGGAGATGCTCACTTGGCAGGGACCGCCGCGCACGCACACATAGTTCTTGCGATTTTGTACGGTGCGCTTGAAGAAGCCCTTGCACGACTCGCAGGAGAAGATGCCGTAGTGGAAGCCGCTGATCTTGTCGCCACAAATCGGACACGGCGAATTGATGAGCTGCTGCCGCGAGATGCCCGCCGGCGAAGCTGGCAGCGTGGCAATCGCATCCAGCGCACCGCCGCCGCCGCCGCCGCCACCGCTGCTGCTGCTTCCGTTGCCATCCATGCTGAGATTTTGCGCCTCCTGGCCGGCAACGGTTGCGTCCACATTCAGCGGCGGATACAGCACGCTATGATGATGCAGTGCACCAGTGCCATTGGCATGGCCGGGAAAGAGTGCGGCACCCGCGGGCGGCGCATGCCGAGCCTGAATCGGTGAGTGCGTCGGACTGAACTCGGAGCTGTAGCTGTAGCAGCTGCTGTGCGAGGCGTCGCTGTTGTTCCGGCTCAGCGATGGTGTGTAGGGGGCGTGGCGCGATGTCAGCGGCGACTGCGAGGGGCTGCTGTGCGTATAGACGGAATGTATGGCAGAATCGGGACTGGGATTGGCGGGCAACAGCGGCAGGTGGCCGCCGCTGCTCGATTTGCTGCGATCGCACAGCGACGACGCCGGCTCGTACTTCAGATTGATGGGATCACTTTGGGTGGGCGCCAGCTTCAGCTTGCTGTGCCCAAAGCTCTGCTGCAGCTGCTGCTGCTGCTGCTGCTTGATGGGTTGCAGCTGGAGCTGGAGCTGGAGCTGCTGCTGCTGCTGGTGCAGCTGCATCTCGCCGGCTATGTGCTCCAGTTCGGTTTTGATCGGCTGCAGCATCGCGTTCACTTGGCGGCCGGCCAATGTGCTGGCACCGCTGCTGGCCTCGCTCTTGACCACCGTCTCCGTTTCCATGAGCTCCTCGTCCGGCGCCTCGCCGCCGTTCGTCTCGGCATCGCTCAATTCACCCTCCCAGGACATGGGTCGCGGTCCGTTTTTGTCGGCCGCCCGTCTGCGCACCTTCAGATTCTCAATGTTGGCCAGCTCCGCCTCCGAATCGGACTCATCCTCGTCCTTGCCGCCGCCAAGCGGTATGCGCAGGCTGCTGCCGCTGCTGCTGCTGTTGTTCCCCCCGCTATGATTGTGATTGTGATTATGATTATGATTATTATAGTTGGCTATGACCGGCACCAGGTTGCCATTCGGCGTGGGCAGCTCCTCCACCTCGCACTTGATGTTCGTCACGGACACATTGTGGCGCAAAGTGGGCGCCGCTGTCGTTGTGGACATGTTCACGGGCAGCTGATAGCTGCAGCCGGTGGCGCCGGGTGACACGCTCTGCTCCGTCTTTATGCTCGACATGTTGGGCATCTTGGCGCTCCGTGTGGGCGTGTCAGTCGCAATCCCTTTGCGCAATACTAATCACAATAATTTATAATTTTTACTTGTGCAATTTGTAGAAATTTGAAAGATGTCGTTGATGCAGTTCCATTGTGTTGTAAATCTGTAACAAGCAGATGGAAACAAATTAATATGAATACAATATAAGAATAGGCGGTCTTTATAATATGAACATTTCACAACACTGTCTCTCACTAATAAGAAGTTTATGCACACTGCGCGCCAATTCAATAAAAAAAACTCGTAAATCATAAGATTAGCTTCAACTTTTAAATTCAACTTCCTCGTTCAATCACTCAATCAGTCAGTCAAGACACAGTTGTATATGTGTACATAGATATGTATGTATCTGCGACTCATCTAACGTTTATCTCTCTCCCTCTCTCCCTCTCTCCCTCTTCGATGCAGACCCCAGGTTCTACGCACATGAATCACATTTTCCATAAAAAAACATTTTTGTAAACATATAAGAGAGATTCGACATAGAAAAAAGCAGAGTACATATTCTCTTTCAACTGATTACAAAGTTTGCATACAAATTTCGTTTCTATCCGAAATATTACTCATATGGCAAGCTAATAGAAAATTTCTGACATATTCGGCTCCTCCCCAAAGACGACGGCCTTGGCCTCTGCATGAGACTGAGACAGGCGAGTTATGCTAATTGGAACTGCGACATGTGTCCTACACACACACACACACACGCTTGCTTTACACTGGCCAGCGTGAGGCGCTACTTTTGTTATCAGCTTGTTGCGAACGCGAACAATAGCTTAAAGCAACAGCACAACAATAGAGCCAGTCGACGAAAAATGTCAACGACCTTAAAGCGAAAGAGGCGAAAAAGCCGATGGAATATTATAATAAATTTAAGGTACATTAACCTAAAACGAACGGGCGGCCGGCAGCTGGCAAAGGTTTAGTTTGCTGGTATCGTTTATGCTACGAGAAGGGCGCGGCTAAGCGAGTCCAACAAAGGGCAATGCCTGGGACGGACAATGGTGACAGCGGGTGCAAGTGAATGGGCAAATGCTTTTCACTTTTTGGCATATTACTGTTAAGTGCAATAAATTGATTGCAGCTGACGACGACGACCTCTAATGGGCATCTTTTGTTTAGCCGGTACAACAACCCGAACGCAGCGGCCAAGACGCCAACCGGCAACTGAAAAGAGAGTACACGCAAAAGCGAGAGAGCGTGAGCAAGCACGAGCGCAGAATGGGCAAAGGACGACCTTCAAATAATGTTGAAATTTGTACGCAAACGACCTTGTACACAACAACAACGAGAGACGACGAAGCAACCACGAAGAAGACGCAGCGACGACGGCGACGGCGACGACAGCGAAAACGAAGCAGGGCAGCCCAATGTTCATAAGCACACACACACTCACAAGACGCAACACATGCGCGGGCAACGACAGCGCGGGTGAGTCGTTGTCGTAAAGAGCAGAGAGCTCAAAAGCATGCGACGAGGGAAAGAACAAAAACACTCATAGGCATCAGCAGACGGGGGTGTGTGGTGAGCGCTTGTGTGTGTGTGTAGCACAAAAGAAAATAAACAAAAATGTTGATATCAAGAGCGTCGCTCCGTGAGTTGCGCGGCGAGCCAGCAATCAAGAATAATTCTCGTTACTAAAGTTGTGTGGGTGCCGAGAGGTCACACCGAGAGAGCTGGCAACCCGAAATGCTGACCAAGCAGAGAGCGTGCGATTGAAATATCGTGAGAGGGGCAGAGAGAAAAGAGCACATAGTGGTCAGATGTTGTTGTATTTTTTTAGGGAAATACACACTCACACATTCATATTTATGTATGGGAGCCAACAAATGCAGCCAAGCGATTTGATGTCGGCTTGTTTCTGGTTATAAGTACAGACACACAAACATGCACACGCTCTCCGATAGAACTGTACCTTGCCAAACAAAGAGGGAGCCATCGATTAGGCGGAAGTGTTTTATGTAACGGTCGCTGGGCATTCAACTAAGTTGGGATTAACTTGTGATCTTTTCAGCGAACAAAATTGAAGTTTAATCATTGAATGTAGAGTAATTTTTCACAATACAAGTGCAGCAAGTACTAGATACTTTAAGAAAATTCTTATTATCATCTTTACATATATGTAAGTAGTTCTGTTAACCACACAATTTGTCAACACACAATTTGTCAACAATTAATGCTATGTTAACATCTGAAATGTTTTACCCTGTGTCACTTATGTTATTTTTCCTATCTTCTCTATCTGCACGGCAAAACGTTCTCTGTCTGCCAGATTCCAATTAGAATCCAAAAAAAAAGGACAGTCTTTTAACAGATTTCGAATTGCCCATTCTTTAACTCGGACACTTTTCATATATTTATCTATTTGAAAACTTGCCTTTAAGCATTCCGCACAATCTTATGACAATTACCAGCTAGTCAATTATATATAAAATGAATACGCCCCCTTCGGGCTACCTTTCGATTCGGGCTGTCAAAGCGTTAGCCATAAACTCAGACATGATCTAATTATGCTTATAACACACGTATATACATATATATTATTATATGGGTATCTATCTCTGAAACCGAATAGCAATTGATATTCGTATTCGTATTGTCAGCAGCGATAGCTGGAACAATGTCTGGTGGTATCTTTTAGCCATGGCATATTGCGAGCAACTGCATGCCAACAGATTTGACAAGCCCCTGAAAAAGCAAAAGCCAAAATCGCATACCGAAGCTGTGTTGCAGCTGGAATTGGAAGGGTGCCTCAAGCGGGGCGAGAGGGGGTATCGTAAAGTGGAGTTGTTGCAGTTGACCGAGAATCGTCTGTGCTAGGAATGTGCAACGGGTTGGGCAACGGTTGCCCCTGAGCTACGGGCGCCTTGTCTGCTGTTTATCGATTTTTATCAGCACAAAATGCTTTTGACTTTGACAGGCCAGCAAAAAAACAATAAGTAAGAGTGCTCTGGTCGGCAGTGCCCGACTAACAGACACCCTGTAGTGTTCAGTGCCCAGCTGCCGTTACAAACATTCTAACTTTCATTCAATTGGAAATTTATTCTCTTATAACTTCGGTGCGTATAGTCCAATCTTTGAACGATTTTCAACGTTAAGATATAACTTGACAAATGAGTTTTTAGTTTTTGTGTTGAACGGGGATATTAATAATATGTAAATAAAGTTTTTTAGCTCTTATAATCTCCGAGTTATGCTTAAAAAATCGAATATAGATATTTGCAAATGGGTTGAGATGTTGAAAAATGGTTTAACTGTCGTATTAATTACGTAAATATATATATCTAATTTCGAGTGTCTAGATCTGAGCACGAATATTAAACAATGTCGTAAAAGCCTACTTCCGTCTGTTACACACATGTGCACCCAGTCTTTATACTCTTTTTGCTCATTTTCAATGGGTTCAGGCTAAAAAAAAAACAACAGAGTACGAAAAAAAAAGAACTTCAACTTGCCTTACAACTCCTGCCAGACAAAGGGGTCGACCTTCACGTTACAGTGTTTTTTCTCTAGGGCTCCCGCTTGGTCGCCTTCCCATTTCTGGTGGAGTTAACCGCGGATATGCCGCCGCCTAACAAAATGGCGACGCGGCTGTCGTCTCCATTGTCGCTTGTGTGGTAAATCCATGTCAATAATATTCACGACATTGACATGCTTTGTGGGGCGAAAGGCCCGGACGTCGGTCGCAGGCACTGGGGGTTGAGCAGGAGCCAGGCCAAGGCAGTCGGCGGAGCTGTTGGTGGTGGTTTGGCATTGACGTTAACGCTGACGTTAACGTTAACATTGACGTAGCTTGTACGCATTTGGAGTTCTCTGTGCCTGTGCCTGTGCCCACTGAATGGGAAGTTCGTTTCAATTATGCGTAACATGAAAGCGTAAAGCGCATTTAGGGGGTTCTGTTTTGGGACCAGGGTGTAGGTTGTTCTAATTGGAGAAAATCGACCCTTTCTCCCCCCTCGCACAAGCCAAACAGCCCAATTGTTTGGGGTTGAAAGGGCGAAAGGGAGAGAGCTCCCTTCTTTTGGTATACATATGTATATACCAGTTGTAGGGTAACCAGGCAACCAGATAATATTGTTATCTTGTGGGTGTTGAAAAGCTGTTAGAAATTAATTGGGGAAAAGTTAGACGAACAGAAGTGCTCCAGAGAATACTCGTTATCCCTTGGATCAGGCAGAAATACTTTTTGGTTAACATTGTCTAAGTACTTGCAAAATATTCACATCTTAAATGGATTAGATTATTCAAGTTATAGCAAAGTTTCTTTTATGATAAGTAGTATAAAACATAAAAAAAAGGCCGAAGTTGCTCTATTTAATTTTGAACATATATTTAAACATGTTTCATACATCCGTATGGGTAAATAAAGTATTGGAATTTCAGATTCAAACCGATTCGATTTAGAACCGTTTTGCAGGCTTGGTTGCAACGAAGATATGGATACATTTTTCTGTATAATACATATCGAGGTCAACTCCAATCTTTTTGTCGATTCTCATTGGCATATAGATTACCTGGCTTGAACCACCCTTTGAATAGTACTTTGATAACTAAGTCCCTTAGGTGCTGCACAGTTTGGGCCATAGGCTTACATAACTTGGCCCAAAGAGTGCAACAGCGAATGCAATTGCAATCTGGCTGTCTAATATTTTAACACGCTTCAGACCCCAAAGACAACACACACATGCACAGCTCCAACACCTTTCGCCAACTGCAAACAAAGGCACAGGCTTAGACACATGCCCGGGTCCGGACCATGTCGGGCTAGGCCAAGTCAGACCAGACCAGACCAGACCAGGCCAGGCCAGGCTAAGCCAGGCCAGGCCAACACCAACAACAATTGCAAATTGCAATTACATTGCCTGGCAACGGGCCACATTTTTCGCTTTTGATTAATCATCGGAGCATGCAGCTGTGCGGAGTGTTTGTGTTTGCATTTGTGTTGTTTCTGTTTTTGTTTCGGATCGGGTCGGGTTGGATCGGAGCTGGCACGTCATTAGCATAATGTGCAACAGAAGTTGCCTATGGAAAATGGCAAACAAATTGCCAAAGCACCAACACCAACAACAACAACAAAATATTCGTTAAAGCCAACAGGTTATATACACATATATGTACATATGGACACATTGCTCCATGTTGCCAGACGGAGCAGACGGAGCTGTCGGATTGAATACTGCGTGGTCGTCCATAGAATTTCCTATTGCCATTTGCAGTCATTTGGTGTAGAAAATCAAGAGTCTTTGTCTGTGTGTGCCCAAGTGTATGTGTGTGTGTGTGTGTGTGTGTGTGTGTGCTAGGTGCTTATAAATCCACAAACATCTATGCGAATCGACGCGACGTCTGCAGAACTTGATTTCCAACAGGTGCGTCGTAGTCTGGTCGCCAATATCGACATGGATATGGATATGGTTGGCAATAGCTAAAGAAAAACCGGTAAGGCTGCAAGAACTGCAATACACTGAGCAAAACCAGCGAATAAAGTAGCTACCACTCGATTAAGTAATTTAGTTGGATACGATAAGAATATAGGATACAACTTTTCTACACTTTTACATAATTCATAGGTTTAAGGTTCATCAAACATTTGCAGAAATTCGAAAGCATATTATTACTTATATTATATATTTTTTGAAATTTATAAAAGAGATCCTTTACGAATTTTAGACTTCAAATAACGTAGGGATGCGTCTCGTTTATATAAGATAATTACTTTAAATTTGTTGAGATGAATATGAATATGTAAATATCGTCGCATGCTAAGAAACGCTCCTAAAAATTACATCTCCCGTATTTATTAAATACAAAAAAAATGTTTTATTTAGTAATATCATTTATTTTAAATTAAGTGGATTTTTTAAATTGATTCTTATAAAAGTTCCAAGAAAAAACAAATCCGAAAATAAATAAATGGGCATCTAATGCACTAAAAATTATTCAATTTGTCGGAATTTCATATTTCTAAATAGGGATAGTTTGTTTTACAAAAAAATTACGAAAATTGTAAAAATTATTCACCTGCTTTCCTTAACATTCAATTTATTCTATTGCAGTTTTTAAACTTTTTTACCCTCGAAAGACAACATCCACCTGATTCCGAAGTATTTATAAACCCTTTCTTGGATTTTATCAGTTACTTGCGCTTTAAATCAAATTTCCCGACAACTGTCTAGAATTAAAAACTCTTTTTTTCGATGTTCTCAAACAAACTGAACAATGTGAAACTTGGAAAACTGTATTGAAGATAATATCCAAAAGGATTCACGATAATCCTTCAACATATTTAATAATAATTGACATTCAGAAAATGTTCATGTTGTGATTGTTTTATTTTTCATTCTTCAGTGCTTCCACTCACAAACATTTCTCTCAGTGTACACCACAGGTAGCTCGAAAACTTGGACAAGTTTTGCCACAAAGCCCCCGCTGATAACTTTGTCAACGTCGTGGACACGGTGCAAATTAAACGCCCAGAGATCGGGGCGCGCCACGATGATGGTTTGGCGGGGAGGGGGGTGGGGGCTCAGAGAACCCGCATTTTTGGGGCGTTGCAATGTTGCAAGCTGCACTGTTGCAAGTTGCCAGTTGCGTCTGCATAACAATTACGATTTACCGTACGACAAACAGGAAATGTTACGCTTGCGCCGTTTGCATTTTTATGACTCGCCGAAGACCTCACGAGTATGCGGCACTCCCCGAAAACCTCGAACTGTGCAACTCCAGAGCCTGCCCAGCTTTGTCTGTGTCTGTATCTATACTCTGCTCTGTTCATTTGAAAAGGCTTTATCAGCCTGCTCGTCGAGTGCCCGCTGCCTCCACCCCCCCAACCCCACCCCTTCGCTGTTGCCACGCTTCAGCTCGCTATCAATATCAACAAAAGATAACCAGCCGGGGCACAGACTGACGAAGTAGCTCCATATCGGTATCAGCAGGAATACTCAGCCCATAGCCCATAGTTCTCGGGCCTTTTATTTATAATTTGTTTCCACTTGTTGCTCTTTTTGCTGCTGCCGCCCAGCTGTTGTTGTTGACAGTCTTTGTCTCAAGGTCGTACGAACGTTCTTTATTAAAATATATACACGTATATAAACAAGAAAAAACGGCTGTATTCGGCACGCCGAAGATTCAATACACTCTTTAAAATGTGGCTCAGCAGTGTTTCTATACACAACAGCTTTATTTCCTGAAGCCTGATTGTTCCTATAAGAGCTAAATACTATACAGATGTCTTAGAAGATTAGCACAACTCGTAATTGCTGACTTTGATCAAGATATTACGAACGATATATTCGACCGATATATGATATGGCAGCTATATGATATGGTAGTACGATATTGATAGGGTTTTGTTTATACCTTGTTACCTTGAAAGTTACCTTGAAAAACAGACATGTATAATATCCGCCTGGTTATTCCCAAAACAGCTATATGATATAGTAGTCGGATATTGATAAGATTTTGCTTATATGTTAAGACGTTCATAATTGATGAGTTTTGTATAGACACATTGAAGAAACAAATTGTGCGTACAGGAAACATATGATTTGGTGTTACGATCCACCTTCAAACAAAATAGATACTGGCTGCAACAATAATTGTGATCTATTTGTCACAAAATGTTTTTATTTATCAGAATGGTTTTTCATACATTCCATGACTTTGATTATTTATTATTATAATTTATATTTGATATACATACATATGTATATAAACTTTAACTTTATTCTTTCTTTCAATGAGTTCTTGAGTCCCAAATCGGACTTTCCATAATTCTTTATATACATATATCATATTTCTATTGATTTGGAACATATGGGATCGAGGTTGCCTCCACAATAACTACGTGACAACATTTAAATACCCTCCTTAAGGGTATGCAAAAAGTTGTCTACATCTGTCGTTTTCGCATTTTACTATATATTATAAAAACAGCTCCCAGTTCCATGGTCCACCTCTCCTTCTCCCCACACTAAAGCTAGCTTTCCGTAATGTTCTCTTTTTTATTGTCAGAAGTCAGTTGGTTCTTTGACGTGTTGTCGTGATTTCTGCTGCTGATATCTGCGGCTCTTTGTTCGCCTCGTTTCTGGAACTTGTTTCAATTTGTGTTTGCTTGCCAACTAAATTAACTCTCACACGTATTAATTAAACTAATTATTTCGTTTAAAATCTCACACAATATACTATACATACATATATTTACAAATTATTGCATTCCAGTTTCTTTTTGTTTTCAGTGCCATTAAATGGCTGATATCCCAAATATTTTAAAAATGTACTATCATATTGCGTTCTTCAAATGGGTTCAAACAGGTTCTAAAGGCTTGCATAAAGATATTTTCAGTATTTATTAGACAAAAATTTCAATAGAAGAGTCTTCAAATACTTCTGTGTATTCAGTATCATTTTTTTGTTAAATGTTTAAGCACTGCTTCTGTCAATATTTATAAAAAATTGATATATCATTTGTGCATATATATATTTGTTATCTTTAGCACATGTCTGTTCATTATGATCATATTCAGTTATATAGTTAGTCATTAATACAATTCACTAAGTATATCTTCATGATGTACTATTTAAGACGACCTTTTAGGGTACAGTTAATTTTTTGGGATCTGTGGATTTACTTAAATTGTTCATATAATGAAAGAAGACAATGCAAAACGAAGATATTCTATGATTTTAAACCTTCTATCTGTGCTCGATCACACAATAAAAAGCTTAAGACATCTGTCTCTCGATCACATTTACTTGAAATTGTTGCTCTTTACAAAATACATACTAAGTATATACATACTATGTTGTACAAGAAATTATAGCATAGTGTGTTTCTTCATATCGAAAAACTCTTGAATGCATTACAATTAAAGCATTATATATTACAGAGTTTTCATAGTTTGGATGAGTATTTATTTTGTTGGATTTTGTGTTTTTTTTTGGCAACATTCGTGTTGCTTCAATGACACCACGTTCCAGTTTATCGATTACACAATAATGCGCAACAACCTGCCAAACGGTTTCACTAACTAACTGAATAGCTGACTAACTGACTAAATGACTAACTGCCCAACTGGCTGGTGGCTGGTTAACAGTTGTTGCAGTTGCAGTTGCATCTATCTAACTGGTACGCGTACCAAGAATGCCAGCACGCACGCGGTGCATTAAAATTGCACTTAAGCCAAATGCAATCTAACAAACCAAAAACCAACAAGAAACGGCTAAACGAGTGTGCCCGACTAGCATATACCCTGTACCTAGTGCCAAGCTGCGGTTACAAGCAAGCGAGCTTCCTTTTGCCGCAACTATGCATTCTTCAATAGCTCGTGTGTTAATGGTCCGATAATCTTTTTTTTTAATTCAATATGTTTTTTTTTGCACTGGAACAGTTTCTAGCAAGCGAATAAATAAGGGAAGAATGTATAGTTACAAGTATATAACTTATATGATATTTACAATGAAGGAAAAGGGGGTATTTAAATAATTCGCCGCGTAGATAGATCGCCGGCGTGTAGAATATCAATATATATTGGTATTATGATAAATAGACTGGTTGTAGAATATATATTTATCAATTTAAATTGCTTAGCTTTGGTAGTTTTCGAGATCAAGCCATTCATACAGATACAGGATACGTCTAAATAGAATCAGCTCGACGTGCTGATCAACATTATGCCATCTAAGATGTCAGCATCTGTCTTTTACATATATGTGCATCAAATCAATATACCTTTTTTACCCATTTATCAATGGTTACAGGGTATTGAAAAGAAACTCAGCTGCCAAACGGCCTGCACCACCAGAACGCGATCGCCAACAACCTTGTCCCAAAACAACTTGCCAGTAATTCGTTTTTCCTTTTTATATCGCTTGTGTACATAAATACACGTATATGTTTGTATATATATGCGCACATACATATAGTTTGCACGTACGACTTGCCAACTTGACTCGATATTAATTAAACGCACGCAAAGCCCCAAAGAGCCAGCGGCAACTGCAACAGCAGCAGCAACTGCGACTGCGACTGCAACTGCAACAGCAACTGCTGCAGCAGCAAGTTGCCCACCCAGCGTCGAGGAAACGAGTTCCAAGAGTACAAGAAAAAGCCAAAGCGTTGCGGCTTAGAAAAGAAGTCAACGGCTTGCATTTGCTCGTGGACGCAGTGCGTCGTTGATGGTGGGCGGCCCGAACTGGGACTCTGTGTATTGCGGGTATCTATCTCAGTTGAGCAACATTGGACTAGACAAATATAAACTAGCTTGAATTTCAATTAAACATCGAAACATCTTGTTAATTAACTAAATGAAAATAAATTTTATTTTAGAATTGAGAAGGTGAAAAACTTGGCAAACTTCAATTAGAGTCTTAGAAAATATTGCATAGGTAAATATACAAATTATCCATTATAAAGTACTAGTTTACTTAACCAACAACAAATATAAATATTTAATATTAATAATATAATATAATAAATTATTAAAAACACAAATGATAACTATTTGAAGTTTCTTTGAGTGCATTTTCGCCCAGAAACCCGAAAAGAGTGGGTTTTCCAGTTGGTCCTTGTTAATATGAGTACACTTGAGACTCAACATCGGAGTACTTTGTAGATAGCATAAATAAAAACCAATTTGCATTATACTTAGACAATATCATATTAAAACTGTTTTCTATCAACCAATCATATTTCAAATAGAACAGATTCAAAAACTTATCTGAACAAAATGTTGGAAGTAAGGTTTTCAACTGGTTTCAACCCGGATTTCCAATCAGTTATTTGCTGAACAACGTAACCTTAAGCTGAATAAATATTTTAAAAATTAGGTGTGACTATCGGATTTGGGAACAAAGCCCTGGCCAGGTTCACAAGCCGAGCCTTAAGCCGAGGCATGGGTTTGAACCGTGAACATAACCAATAAGTAGGTTTCTCTTTATCTATTAGTACACACTCTTGCCTCGTGGTTTCATTGAGTGATAACCACTGTGCGCTGCTTTGGTTGACTGTTTTGCATGCGCCGCTGAGCAGCAGTTGCATTTGGAAGCGTATCGCTTAATGACTCTGTTTAAGGGGGCCTTGCTGCGTGGTGCATGCAACGCGTAGTCAATGGAGAGCCCACTGTCTGTCTGTCAGTCAGTCCAATCAGAGAGCCAAGCTGGTGTTGCCTGCAGCTCGTCATGGGAAAGCCAATGGAATTCGACGTGCTCATATACCAAAACCAGAGCCATTTGGCTTTTGCCATTTGCTGGCACTTGGCCAATGGCAATTGCGGTCCGACCCTTTTCTTATGACAATTGCAAAGGGTTTTACATTTTTATTACTATGAATTATTTTTATTGCACAAATTAGTTTTGTTACTGTTACAGCAGTTGTAAAATATGCATTTTCTTTTCTTTTTTAAAAAAAACTATTTAAGCTTTGAGTTCGTGAATTATTGTAGCTTATGATTCGGGTCTATGGGATACGGAAATATTGAAATTTTTGAATATTGTAAGATTGTATAGTTGTTCAGTATTAAAATCATATCTAATTGAAAGTGCCTTGACCATAATTTAATCCCTAATAAACGGAGTTTCGCCACAAAATGACAGTCAAGATAACATTTGACAAAACTATATAAGCGAAAAATAAGTTAAGTAAATATTTATGGTTGGAATCCAATCCCATGAGAATTATAGTAGGCTTTAAAGTTCGTTATAGTTCTAGTTTATGTTATTTCTACATGAATAGGCCCTTTCAATAAAACAACCTCTAACATTCTTATTTTAATTTATTTTTTCAGTTTTATATTGTATAACAAGCCAAGTTGATCTCTTAAAATCATTTAATTTAAATAAAGTATGCATTAGTTAAAATTTTCAAAGGGCTTTTGACAAATTAGAATAGCTGCCCGAACCGAATCAACTTTCTATATGTTAATATAGATAGGTAAATTTAGATGGACTAAGAATATAGATTGTAGACTTTTTCCAAAACACAATTAATGAATGCAATAGTTATATATTGCCAACTTTAAAAGTTTAAACATCGCATATACATATATTTTTATTCCTTTACATAAAGTTCCTTAATTGAAGATTTTTAACAATTCTTTCGCACCTTCTATTTATAATACAATATAACTACAAATAATACCATAAAATACCACAAAATAAGTAGATACAAGCATATGTGTTCTTCTGAACTTGATTAACACATTTTAGTTTGTTCATTATATAAATAACCCTTCTTCAATTTAAATATGTGAAATCTAATCCGAAAACATTCTTAAAATAAGTGCTTTGTGCTTATGTATGTGTGCTTATTTGCATGTACATTGCACACACACACACTGGCACATACATACATAGTGTGTATGCATGTGTGTGAGTGCATGCAGCATGTAAGCCCCACATCAATGTCATTGCTCCATTTGCCTTGGCCCTGTGCCCAGCACATTTCGTCCGTCTGTCTGTGCTCGTCCTTTGTTCCGTTTTATTAGTAGTTTCTCCAGCCAAAAAGGCCACTGCTGTCTGCAGTGTCACCAGCTGCACGCGCGCACCTCCAACTCAGTGCCTCTCACTCTCGCTCGTTCTAATTCTACATCTCTCTCGCGTTGTCTGACTTTTTGTCTTTGCAAATGCATTTCAGTGTTGACTGCGGCGCTCGCTCAACTTTCAGCTGCCCATTTTATACGTATGCTTCGTTTTATTCTTCGTGGTCTCTCATTTTTATTTCTTTCGCTTTGCCACGCCATTTTTCGGGGCAAGGTCATCAACGAGACAAAGTCAATGGCCGCCAATGACCTCTTCTTCTGGCCAGTCTTCGTTTCTCTGCTGCTGTTGCCGCCGCGCTGCTTCTTTCTTCGCTTGCTCTGCCGCCTCATTTACAACTTGTTCTTGGCAGCATTGGCAGCGACTGTTGCGGCCGTCGAAGAGGCAGACATGATGACGTGTTACTTTTATTCTTATGTTCTTTGCTCTTCTCTCGCATTTCTTTTTTTTCACAGTTTGGCTTGTGTTTCCTCTTCGTTGTCGTCGTCGTCGCCGTCGTCGACGTCTGTCGCTTTGTTTGGCTTTTTATGTCTTGGCAACAAGTCGTCGCAGTCGCTGCCGACGACGTCGGCGTCGGCGTCGCTGCTTCGACTTGTGCTGACAATGTTTGAACGTATTTGGCCTTTCTTTTGTCTGGTTTTGTACGCTGCGTTTCTGTTTTATGTTTTATGTTTAGCTCTTTGTGTCTTCTGTTTGGTGTTCGCGTTCGATGTTAGTTACCTTCTATGCATGTGTGCGTGTCTATATATATGTGTGTGTGTGCGTGTGTGTGTGCGTGCAAATGTGTCCAATGATCTTCTTCGCGCGCTGCTTTTATTGCCGTTTGTTTTGTTGTTGTTGCAAGTTCTTCGGCCCCCCCGGCGGGCATTTGCTACCTCGCGGCGCTGTCGATGTGTGGGTTTTTTTATAAACTGTTGCCTGTCAGTGTTGTCATTGCTGCCAATGGCCCTCTGCTGCGTTTGACAACTCTTTTAACCTTACAGGTACACACATACATACACCTTATTGATTATTGTTATATCGATACATTGGCATGTCACATGATACAAAAACCCACAAAATATCATTAATCCTAACAGATTCGAACTTATCATTACTAATGATTCATTAGTTGCCGCCTTTGAAATGATCACATCGTTGTTTCCTGGTTTCCTAAAACGTTTAAAACTATTTTTACATAAAGAAATCTTTACCAATCGTGGTTTATATTTGGCATCTGTTGATTTAAGATCACAGCACTCAATATTTGAGCTGGTTCCTCCATAGAACCTATTTAGTAAAACAGATATGTACATATATATTCTAGGTTATTGCCCGATACAAAAAGAAAATTGAACTGAGAGCCAAGATAACATACTAGGACACATACATACTGATAATATCGGGTATTGCTCGGGTTCGCCAGATCCAAATTCGAAAAAAATTTATTTGATTTTTATGACTGAAATGCTTTTTTACAAAGTGGTTAGCTTTAACCCGATGGTAAAGAAAAATATATTTATCATAAAATTAATAACTTGCTTTGCACTCCTATTAAATAATTTGTCCATCTACATGGTAGGAAAAGAGGAGAGCCTAGCTTTCCTTTGCTAACAAGGAACCAGATCTTTGTTATCCCATCAACAACCATATATAGTAGCTCATTAAGGAGCTTAGTAAAAATCTCTTGAATTGAGCTCAAGTCGTAACTCTTACCATCTTAAAATAATATATATTTATGAACCCGCATGTGTACATACATATGTACATGCAAATGTAAACATCAAAACAACCGCTTTGAGTCCACTTTAAGACCCTCCTGTCCAATTCGTTCGGATTTCTCAGTGTGTTGAGCCACCTTTTAAAGCGCTGAATAAGACATAAATCCTTGAAATTATGTTCGACCCGCTCCTTAAGTTCCGTCTCGGTCTGTCTCGGCTGTCCCTCCGTCCGTCCGTCCGTCCGTCTGTCCGTTCCGTCTGTCCGTTCCGTCTGCCAGTTGTTCGCGCGTTGCCACACTTTTGCACAAATATTTTCGTTCCCCCATTTTACTGCATCTTTTGGTTCTGCACCTTCCCTGCAGTCGGGTCACCTCCCGCAAACTTGATTTGTTTTGATTAAAACAGCCCAAAATGCGTTTGCCTTACGCCTGCTTTTTATTTTATTTTATTTTTTCTGTATTCCCACATTATTTTCATTTTCTCTGCCGCCTTTGCTCGGCTTCAATGCGATGCAGTGCCCCCGTTTTGAAGGACATTCGTTTAATTTAGGACCTGAGAAAACATATATTACCAGGCGTCGCTTATTATGGTGCTGCGGCGACGGCGCATTTTTAATTTTTTAAGTGGATCCGAGGCGCAGTGCCCGATCCTGAGGCAGTTAAAACTTGTAGACTTTGTGTGTATACATGATTAACTTAATATATAAAAGGCTCTACTTTTGAATACGGGCCAAGAAGGTTAAGCTGTTGCTTCTATAAACAGACATTGACAAAAACGGCGATTAATTTTCCATAACTAATATAGATGGTTTAGTTTTAAAGGAGAAAAACAATATGTATAAACAATTCACTTTATGTATGTGAATTTAAATGTAAATATATATTTTCAACTAAATGAGAAATTGGAAAATTTTCCAATAAAAATACCTGCCGGGTTTGCCTCTATTCAGAACTTATTGTTCACAGGAATGTTGTTAGAGTCTACAGATAGGAATTCTTAAAGAAATATATGAATATTTTCAAAGTGGAACCCTCTTGAATCTTCAGAGAGGGTTGCCGATTTAACTAGTTCACAACATTACCAAAGATCCCAAACAAATTTATTTCATGTGCTCAAAAATGTTACTTAACTTAACTTTAACTTAGCTTAAGCGTTTTTACGTAGGTTTGTCCGACTAAATTGTCTGTAATCTAAGTTTAAATAAAATGACATTTCTAAATGACTTACAAACGCTTTGTTAATAAGACACAATCATCAAATTCTCATAAGAGTTGAAAGCGTTTCGGAACAAATGTTTAGGTAAACTGTCCTCTTACGCACTGCACAAGCCCAAAACAAATTGTTTTTTGATTGAATTTCACAGTACAATTCATAATGAATAATAATCCCCCATAACAATTGATACCATAAAGTAAATAATATAGAATTCATAGGAATATAAATATAAATCATCGAAATCGAATTTTTGGAAACCATCTAACTAGTTTTTTTTCTAGCTTTTGAATACAATATTTCAAATTTAATTTAAGCTTATAAAGTAAGAGTATAAAGTACTTTTTTTTCAAAATTAGTAAAAGTTGATGAGAAAAACTTTTTGTCTTTTAAAATTGATTTTTTTGCACAAATATTTTTAGTTAAATTAATTCTATATTTAGGCATTCTTTTAAATCTTTTTCACTTCGATTCACATTATTAAACAAGTATTTCCGAGGGAAACAAACTAATTAAAAACCATATTAAAATTCATGATATTCGTGACCTAAGTATTGCTATATTTCTTCTTCTTGGATTATAATCATTTGAGATGCATATAACTATACCTCAGCACATATCAAAAAATAGTTATTTATAACCTTGCAAATATTTTCAACCTTCATTGACCCTATTCACAGACAAAAGACGTAAAGTTTAATAATTGCCCATAGATAAGATTTGATAGGCAATTGGGGGATCTACTTAAACTCTCGGCAAATGTTGGAGACCCACAAAAGATTGGAATGTACACCCGTACTTAGGCTCTCCGTTCGTCTATTCGTCCGTCCAAATGAGCGACAGATTGACAATGCCGGTATCTGTACAAGTATCTGTTCGCTCCACCAATCGTCTCTATGTGCCATAAATACATAATATAAAGATTCCAAAAAAAAAAAAAAAGTGTACATAAATAAATTAGCACATTTCAAACAGGAAATACATACATGAAATAATCAAGCACCGAAGAACGTTCTGAGTGTGTGAGTGTATACGATAGGTGTGTTTGTGTGTGTGTGTGTGTGTCTCTATAGAAAGCCAAGCAACGACCTTGAGGCGATTTTTTCAAGTATACAAACGCAATTATACATAAATAACTACAAACATACATACACATCAATACTGTGCGAGCTGATGAAAAATTTCGCCGCGTTTTGGCCAAATGAGTTTGGCAAATGATTCATGACAACATTTCTATAGCTTTCTATAATATATAATACAAATTCTGGTCGATTTATCTTCATGTAGGCGACTCTAGCGAGACGGTCGCGTGATACAGTCGGGGTGCGGGGTACGGGCTGCGGGGTGCGGGTTGCGGGGGTACGGGACGTACACATTTCGGTACCCGCTAATTGGCTGTGAAGAAGGCTGCCAACGAATTTGCCACAAAACAAAATTAATCGGCCAAATATTTGGCAGATAAGTCAACATCATTTGATAAACACCTGTTGTGGGTTGCCTAATATACGCTAAATACACGGTTTAAGCCAAAACTCTTGCAGTCCGCCAGAGTTGAGAGACAAGTAAATGCTCATCGCAATTATTAGATAAATGTGTGTATATATATCCATAAAAGTGAGCGTCGTGAATATTATATTATTAAACCTAAGGAGAAACTCTATTTACTATTCCACAGACATATTCAGTCATAAATTTAACAACAACAAAATCATAAATAAAACGGGTATTGAAAAGGTTTGTTAAATGGGAATTTTTAAGAGTTAAGTTTTAGAATGGACATAGTTCTATGAATAGAGGAATATTATATCTCAAAAGTACGGTTAACTATTTAAAATCTAGTTCTGTACACAATTTTTATATTCTTTCCAATTCCGAAAGTATTTCCGCTTGTTAAAGTACACAAAGTTTATAAATTTTAGGTTTTCAGCATTATATTTAGTTTCCTAATTGGGTTTTTGCGGTTAAATCAAGAATACTTGAGTTCGTAATGATCTTTGATGAAATCGTAATAGATATTTTTTAAAAACATACCCATAAGAAACAAGCTTTAAAAGTATTTTATCTGTTATGAAACATCTAGTCATTAGAATTGATAAAAAATTTAAATCATTCAAACATAATTTATATATGAAAATCATATTTTTGAAAAAATTTGTTTCTGTATTAAAAATCCTTCAAAATTTAAGCTTTTTAAAAGTAGAGTTTTTTAACGAGTTGGTTCTTTTGTTTGAATTTTTTGCAAATAAGAATAAAATGTGGCATCGAATGTAAAATTTTGCGAAATTTAAAAGATCTTTTACAAATTTATTTAAAATGTTTTCTTTTTTTGACTTGTGACTTATGTTGAAATAATAACTGCATAAGAATTATGAGCATATTCCGATTGTAATTAAAGAAATGCTAATTAAGGTTTTACTCCTCATCATATCTTTAGTGTTTATTATTATTAATTTTGAATATTTCAATTTTCTTTATTATTTATTTTCTGCACTTTAGTTAAAAGTTAAGCAATGCTTGCCTTTTACATTTGCTGTTATTGTTGCAGCCTTTTATTATTTAATATGGATATGGTCGTCTATTATGTTATTGTATCCACCTCCACATGATAGTGCTTGAATAATTGAATTGATTGCTTTTGATTTCAGCTACTGGGAGTTTTCAGTGACTCTTGACTCACACAACACACACACACATGCACATAAATCAGTGGTAAGTGTTAACTTTGAAAAGTACGAGAGCATTTTGCTTGTCATGTGCCTCCTTCTGCACACAACTAGCTCCAGTTCGAGCTGCAGCTTGTGCTTTGGTTCGAGCTAAGCGCCAAACATCATGAGCCATGCGTCATGTGAAGCGTCACTCAAACTGAGACCCGAAAGAAACCTGAAACAGGAAGAAACCCGTTTCTTGTTGTGCCTGTGTATGTGTGTGTGTGTGTGTGTGTGTGTGTTTGGGGAGGGAGTGGAACCAATCAAGCAAAGCAGCAAAAAGAGGACCAAAGCAAAATCCAAATCAAAAGCCAAACAAACTGGAGCCCAACTCTCGTTGGCTGGCGGCAATTTTCGAGTGATTAGTCATCAGACGGGGCAACAGAGCAAACAGCCACAGACACAGGCACCAGGTGAGTGTAGAGGGGAGGGGTGAGGAGGGGAAGAGTTCACCCAAAAACTTCTTCAACTAAAACTTGAGCTCTTAGCTCCACAAAATCGCTTGGCCCTTTGGCTTCTCGCATTAGAATAGTTTCTAATAAAAAGTTTTTATTGACTCGTCTTTCTTTGTTGTTATTGTTCAGGCAGCTTTCAGGCAACTTTCGAGTCGTTTTTGTAAGTCCAATCAATTTTTATCGTTTTGCCTTAATTTGATGAGATTTTTATCGATTTCTTGTTCGGTCGGCCGCCTGCCGCCTCATCTTTTGCTTTGCATAAATTAAATGGCTAATGGCTAATGGCCATAAATTCTGTTCTTGCCTTTGTTTTTATTGTGGCCCTCTTTAAGCGCTGCTGCGATTTATTAGTTGACCTTCAGCGTTATAAATAAACAAACTTACAACTGAAACTTAACAAAACGCGCATTAAAACGCGCACAGCCAAATTCGACTCGCCGAATCCGAAATACACTTGCAACTTATCTGATCTTGTCCACAATCTCTGTTAAAGAGCTGTTCATATTCAATTGGTTGCCATTATCTTATTTGCAAGAAATGTTTAAACAGCAATCATTTTGTTTTTTTGATTAAACGTTGACTTTGATTAAGTTCGGCAAACTCTTCCATCAGCACATTCTTCTTATGATTTCTCTCCAATTTTTGAATGTTCTTATCTTCATTAACATACATTTCAAAATGAGAGGCTAGTTTTCGATAATGAATCAGGCCAACGTATATAAACCCTAAGGGGATTCGGAATAGTTTCGCAAATGCTGTACACATTTCCATATTGTAATAAGTATTGCAAACTGGAAAATATTCTATTAGAGAGGAAGTGGGAACATATTTAAATTGAATACGTTTATCAAGACTGCAAATCCATCCAACTTTTTTACTTCGGTTTTTGGTTCAGAGCAATACCTCGGTTTGATCCCTGAACCTGGTTTCCCACATTAACGATGAACCTAAATTCAAACCTTAGTTCTCCACATTTTCACAATTTTCATTAGAACCATTGCATTTTGTAAGTTAAATTAATTGGTAATAATTGTTTATATATGGAAATATATAAAATTAATATAATTTAAGAGTAGCGAGGTCATAAAGAGAGTCAGTTTAAGGCTTGTTTTTAATCGGTTCATCTTAAATAAAAATTGTTTAAATTCCCGACTGAAACCAATTCGGTTCCAATTTTAGTGATTTCCAGCCGAGATGCATATTTACTTGATTTTTGTCACAATGAACATTATCAATTCAATAGATTTGATAAAATTTAAGTATGAATTCCATATTAAATCATAATTCGTTAAGCCAAGACGGCAGCTCAATTAATATGTTTTCTGACAATGATTGTTGCAGCCAGCTTTCCTATTTTTAAGTACCCTCTTTTGGCAGTTCACATTGTGAATTTGTGCATAATATAATAAAACACATTAAACCTTTTTAATTTCTTTAACAGTCTGGAGGCATTTTCATAAAAATGTCTTTCAAGAAAACAAAATTGGGTTAAAGAAGATTGTTGCGACACCTTTTGTTTAAGGACTTTTAAAATTTGAATTTCTGGTGATCCTGCAACAATTAATATTGTTATTGGATGAGAAAATGTTTTACATTTTATTTGACCAGTCTATTTACTTCCTAGATTCGAGTGGGTTAGCTTCAGATGGAGTCCAAAATGCTCACAATTGTTACACAACCCGTCAACAGCAGCAGCAGCAGCAGCAACTTTTGCTGGGCAACATGTTTCGCAGTTGGCCACAGCAACGGCAGCTGTTGGCGGGAAACTGCAGAACGAACGGCAGCAGTTGCACAGAAATTGGCCAAAACGATCATGTTTATACAGACACATAGGCCATAGACACGGCGCCGTGTCGAGCAACGGCAACAACAACAGCAACAACAATGGCAGCAGCAACAGTTATGGCAATTGCCAAAGTTGCAGTTGCAAAAATCAAACAAAAAGCCACAAAAAGGCAGGCAACAAACGATAAAAAGCCATTCAATGTTGGCCAAAAAGTCAACAGCAGCAGCAACAACTGTTGCAGCCAAATGGCAACAGCAGCAGCGGCAGCAGCAGCAGCAGTTCGGCAACAATGTTGCCAGCTCTGTGGCGAATGCTGAACCAACAGCAACAACAACAACAACAGCAACAACAACTCAGTCAAGTTTTTTTGACTTCGACTTCGTCTGCTTCTTCTCGCTGAGGTTACAACAAGGTAAACCTGCTGCCATGTTATTGTATCTGCGCTTTGATCTCTCGCCTCAGACAATAGAACAAAGCGAAAAGTTGTTGCTGTTGCTGGTAAGACAACAACAACAACAACATCGACAACAGCAGCAACAACAGCAAACAGCTGAAGAATTATGGGAGGAGGTCAATGCTGCAATTGTTAACTGCTAATTAGCAGTCAAATAGAAAGAGACAGGGAGATAGACGTATATAGAGAGAGCGAGGGAGAGCCCCACGAAACGATGCCAAATAGCATGTAACAATCGATATGTGCCTGCGGACATATCGAGAACCGGTTAACAGATGGGCGAACCACAAACAAAAGATGTTGCCGCTGTTGTTGTCGTTGTTGTTGCTGTTGTTGTTGTTGCTGCTGTAACCAACAACAGGCAAATTAGTCATTTGACATGGCGCTCACTGACAAATTATAAACAACATAATGCACACTCGGTTTTTAGAATGTTATCGAAAACAATGCGGACCACACGCAACTAGTGCACAATCGAAATTATCAAAATCGAATATTCTTAATAAAAATCTAAGAGATTAAACGATTAATAGCTAAAATATTTGCAGCTTAGTAGCGTGTATCTATATTTTAAGGGTTTATCGATAACATTTTGGATAAGATGTTCGAAAATGTACAGAAATATAAATGTTCAACTATCGCTGTTTGACAATCATCGATATCACAATCAAAATTATCAATATCGACTATTCTTAAGAGCATAACAAAGAGTCAATGATTTATATGTAGCGATGTAGCATGTAAGGGTTTATCGATAACATTTCCGATAAGATTGGGATGCTCAAAAAATGCGCTGTTTAGTAACTTAATTTTCTGTTTTTATAATTCATACCCATATCGATATCATTGATATCACATTCGAAATCATCCAAATTATTCTTAAGAAAATCTCAGACAGTAAACGATTAATTAAATATTTGCAGCATAATAACATGCTATCTACATTTTAAGTGTTTATCGATAACATTTTCGATAATATTCTGTTTAACTATTGCTGTTTGACAACTTAAATTTCTGTTTTAATAATTCATACCCCTTTTTCTTACTGCATACTTATTATTAAAACAATATTGATAAGTTCTCTCGAATTTCGTGGGTTCCTTTGTGATCAAATTATCCTTGTTGGCCTTCTATATATATTATTCTTGATTTCCTTTTATCGATAGCATAGTCGATAACAAGATAGCAAATACAAACGTGACTATTTAATCTCTCCCCATTTTCTTTCCGATCAATTGCTTAAGTTTTTGTCCAAAATATTCAACATTTATTTTCATTAACGCTTATCGATTTCGTCGTCGATAACATTAAATATCGCCCCTCAATTTCGGTAATTGCAATTATTTTTTTGCTGCTGCCTTTCCGCTTACGCTCTACTCTCCCTGCCACGCGCGGTTAGCCGTCCACCTGGCGGCTGCTTAAGTTATGACAGCAAAAGCTGTAAATTAACATTTGGGGCCGCATTTAGCCACACACTTAAAAAGAGTTCAAGAACATAAACAAAGCAATGGACGTGTCCAATGGGGCAAAAGACACCAAAAAAATGAAAGAAACCAACCGCAGAGCCAATCAACTTACAAAACTTGCCGACACCGACAACCTTGGCCAAGAGAGAGCGACAGAGAGGGACAGAGAAAGAGAGGCAGCCAGAAGGAAGCTGCTGCTGCCGCTGCCGCTTACTGATAAAAGCAAAGACCGCACATAAACCCAGATACAAACAAGTAAGAGTGATTAGGTCGTAAGTGCTCGACATGTTGATACCCTGTCCTAGGTTTTACAATATCTTTTCTTTTCTTTCTTTATAATAAGCTGTAATATGTATACATATGTATGTATTAAAATTGAGTTCTAAACCTGTGTTATTACTAATTAGCTGTCTTCAAACCTTTTATAGTGAAAATGTCGAAGCTTAAGAGCATAATTTCAGTATATTTTAATTACAACAAATTCTTAAATAAAAAAAAATAATAATTTAAAAAAATACATTTTTCCTAAGAAAATACTAAATAATTCTCAATTCATCAAACTTAAGTCTCAGTCTTTCTGTGATCAATACCTTTTCGAACGCCTCTTCGCTTACAGGGTATGCGCATAATAAGTGAACAGCGCAACTGCAACAGACGGCCAATAAACAGAAAAACCGCAAGCGGGTCGACGTAGTCAAAATAATAATGAGCCAACATTTAAAATGGTTTATGCGATGGCAACATCATAATGACCAACAAGCAGATCATTAGCAATGATCATCATTATTACAATACACCTACGGCAGAGACCGCGAGACTCTTTGATTTTTCTGGGTCAAGCTGCACAAGCTGCAAAGACGCCAAAGACGCGAAAGACCCGAAAGCCGCGACAGCAGAACAAGAGCCAGAAGAAGCAGAATCAACGTGTGGTAGAGTTCAAAACGTGCCCGGGCCGCGTCGTTAAAAGCTGCTCTTAACCGCGCTCCGGACTCCACGCCCCGCTCTTTGACGTTGGAAACAATTTCCGGTGGCCTCCGGGCCAACCGCTGCACAATTGCAGTTACCACAGTCGCACTCGCAGTCGCAGTCGCACTCGCAGTCCCGATCCCATCCCATTCGATCCGTCCGAGAGTCCGAGCCATGAGTCAGCCCCAAGAAAGTAGTTCAAGTGACCAAAGGCGCCGTTACATTTCACTGCTTCAAGTGAAGTGGTTCGCTCGGCTCTGGGTAGGAGCTGGCTGGCTGGTGAACGTTTCCCTCGCAATTGGGCGTTAATTAAATTGTTTTCATTTGCCTGCTGGAGAGGCTTTTGTGGTTAATGCTCAAGTGGGTATAGAACCCGGAGCCCGTCCAGAGCGCGTTAAGTGGGCGGAAATATTGGTTAAGGGCCAAAAGCTAAGTTCAAGTTTGAAGCAGAGATGCCAAAAATAAACATTTATGTATGTATGTATCTCAGCCATGAATTCAATTAATTTAAGTGTAACTAAACGCGCGTTTTGCATCCCATGATCCACTTTTGATCTTATATACAAAAATGTTTCCATTTATGAACACAATTTATCGATAATCGATTCATTTGTTTAGCAAGAAAGTGCTTCCAGTTTTGTTTCAATTTCGCGGTTAATTTGGCTATTAGTTAAGTATGTATAATATTTTAAAGTAGTTTCATTTTTTTATGCGATTTAACTTTTCCGATTTATTTTTACATTTACTATTTACCATTTTAATTTATACACATTATAGACAGCCGCATTTGTCAGTCACATACGTTAGTCAGCCCCATTTGCGAACTATCGATATGAATCTCTGTGAATCACAGATAAAGCAGCAATATCCGAGCTGCATCACCCAAATGAATGGTCGGTGGTTCGGTTCACTCGTTAAACCGACTACCTGGCTTAAGATTCGGTTCGTGAACTCGATTTTACACGAGCCCCAACCCAGGTTTTAAACCTTGCTTTGTCATATACAATGTTTTAAGATAATGTAAGACACATTACGGTTATTTCGCTATCATTTTAAGCAACTATTAAGATGTATAAAATTAATAAGTTAACAAAAACATATAATATCTTATGCAATCAAGAGGTTTATTTCTTTTCGGCAGTTTTTCAATAACTCCTATTATCTTAAATGCTAAAAAAAAAGTGTGTTTTCTTTTGACTTACCATTCAAAATTATAAAATTAATATTCCAATTGTGATTGTTTTCAGTCTAATAAGATTTGTTTGGATATTCCCTAAAATGTTGCCGCGTTGCCCAAGTGTCAGAATTAAATTTCTCGCTTATTTTGAAATTGTTATTTTTTTTTGATTACAATAAAAATTGTTTACATATTTTTGTGTAAATTTTAATTAATTTAAATTTTTTTTATTGAAAACTTTAATTAATTTTCTATGCACATGTTATGCATTTTTAATGCAAATAATTCAGACATTTGTTGTTGTTGTAAAATGGTTTTATAAAAAATATTTGCACAATAACGCGAACGATAATATTATTGCACAATGAATGCCGCTGTTTTTTATATTCTTTTTCACCTGTGAATTATTAACGGTAAATTAATCATTCAGTGTCGCTGATTGTGTGTGTGTGTGTGTGTGTGTGAGTTTGGGTTAACGAGCTACCGAGCAGCAAATTGACAAAAAGTAAATAAACAAAATGCTGCAAAACGGCAACTGTTGAAGTTGCAACGCGCAGCCAAACGCGGAAGCTGTAAACTAAAAACCAGATATTTTTTTGCAACGCCATCCAATAAGAATCACACGTACAAGCGCTTTCTTTATAAATGTTAACGTATGTGTGTGTGTGTGTGTATGCCTAAGTGTGGGTCGTTTTTTTTGCACTTGCTTCTTGGCTGCTTTCTTTGCTGCTGTTGCTCTGGGTTTCATTTTACACGGCAGCAGAACGCTGCCTCTGTCTCTGCCGCTGCCAAGCTACTCTTGCGTTGCGTTTTTCCTCACCTTTGCAGAGTTTATTGACATTTTCAGCATTTGCTTTTGTGCGCTGCTTTCTTCGAGTGAGCGTGCGCTCTCCCCGTTTTTGTGTGTGCCTCTCTCTCTCACTCTCTTTCTCTTACACACATATACACAAGCACTTGTTTTTTTTTTTGTAGAGAATAACCTTCAATTTTATCTTATTGCGCTCTTGTCGTCGTTGTTACACACACTCACACCCATACATACACAATCGCATACGAATGGCCCCACATTTGTTGTTGGCTTTGCTACTTTTGTTGTTTTACACTGCGTGAATTAACATTTGCCTTTAGTTCTGTTTTTTTATGCAGCTCAAACTTTATTTATGCATTACACTTATTTTAATGCGATTGCTTGCATTTTTAATTCCACTACACATGCACTTACAGTCGACATACTCACACAAACACAACATACACACAGGCACACATACTCATACGAGAGACAGCCGATTCTGCAACAAAAACATGCACAAAAATTTGTATTGGCCCTCGGTATGTTTCTTATATGTTTGAAATTATTTTCTACTTTTATGTCATAAATATTTATGGAAATTACTTTTTATTTATTTTGTGCTAGTTGTGTTTGTTTTGCACAGTAAAACGAAATTCTGAAAAATACTTTTTTCCACAACGCTCGCGGCGTAACACAGACACGCGCGCAACTTCTTCGCTCGGCATTTGTTTTGGTACTAACCCAAGTGTGGCCGGATCTCAAAAACCAGAAACTCAAAAGAAAACAAAAATTAAGAGTGACCAGCCCTGAAAAATCCCTAAATTAAATAATTCGACAAGAAATACTATAGTACCAAATTTTTCAAAACAAACAAACAATACCAACTATATATCAGTGATTCATAATATTTCTCTACATGCAAAACAGTTTGAATTTTATGGGCAAAAATATAGAAATATTGTAAATACTAAATAAATTCATGTAGTCCATAATTAGCGGAAAACTAAAATAGACAGTTATATAAACCAATTCCATTTAAGCCTTTTGGTAGATAGCTTGTTATAGACAGTATTAACAGGTTGTTAGGGTGACCATTCATTTTCTCATGACAATATACAACACTATTACGGCCCGTAAAAACAGCAACAGCTGATTACCAAACTTTAGTTTAATTTAGTACGCCATTTCGTGCGCAACGTGCTGGTTGATGCCATTTAGTTATTCCTAGTTTTTAATCGTAACACAAAAGCGATTTTGTGCTAGTGAGCGGTCACTAATTGCCAAACATATACGAATGTGTTAGTGAATAACGTTTATAGATTTTACACAATTTAGTACAAATATATCAACACAATGACAACCACCGATGTGCGAAAGAGAAAGGTAAGCAAGGGTCAAAGGGCACCGCTACGACAATGTTTTAAATGCCAATTTCGGCGCGTTTTTCAATACACACCCACAATTAAATAATTATCCCGTCGATGCGGAAATTGAAGCTAATGCTTTGTGTTTATTGTGCCAAGTTTATTTACATACCCAATTGATTGTTGCTGCCCATACAACAATTTTCTTAACAATTTCTATTCGTATCGCGTGGCCGGCCCATATGATCTTGTAGATAGAGATGAGCACAGCTGATCTACACATGTGTGAGTTAATAGCAGGCACAGTGCTGGAAAAGCTTTGAATTTGATTGTAGAATTCCCTTTTGGGTGACATTCGTAATCGTTTGATTACCGGTGTCCTGCTTCTATAAATATAGAAATGAGCAAAACATGTGCCTAAATAGCTTAAGAGACTGAAAAGCTCTCGTTGAAATAATTCTTTTATGTGTCATATTTGTATATGATTATTTTGATTAAAAAATCACGTAATTGCGGGTGCGTGGGCTTTGGATGCTTGAAAAGCTGCCAAGCCACTTGAATTATTATTGTAAATAAGCTGCAAATGATGAAATAACGCATATAAATGATATTTTCACATAATAAATACACATTGACCGGCCGGTTAAATTACGCTTGTACCCGGCACTTTTTTATTTCCCCCAGTTTCGCCTGTTCCCAAACAGCAAGGTCATCTATGTATTTTAGATGATTTTCATTAGACAAATTGCTTTTTAGTGCTGCCAGCGAGATATTCAGCAGCAACTATTTTGTGGGCAAAACAGGTTCAAAGCGATTTCGATGGAGTTCGCATCTTAACCCTTGTGCGCATGCCATTAGCATATATGTATGCATAACGATAGCTGTTGGTAAACTGGCTAGGTCTGATGAAATACTCAAACAGAGCTACATATGTATTTTTACAATGCCCAGTGATAAGCTAAGCACATTTCAACCCCCATTGTGTGTGTGTTTCTCTTGATAAGCATACGACAAGACTTACTAAAATAAGCCTGTCCCGGCGGCACGTCTTAACTATCAATTGATTTTTTGTTATATATTATATTAGTTTTTTTTTTTATTGATTAAAAGGCGCCTCCACCTTAGCGCAGCTGTCGAAATTCCCAAAGGTTTAAGTGAATTTTCCGCATTGACAACGTAATCGACATGCAAATGAAATAAATTTAAACAATTGCAGTTGCCAATTAAATGGCAAGAAATGGCAGTCCACAGTTCAGAGTCGTCTTTGGGGTCTGTTAGTTTAGTTTAATTTATTTGTGCATCAGGCACTTATAGAGCGGCAAAAACATTTGTCCAAATAATTGAATGGGAATTTCGTTAGTTTTCGTTGTGGTTTCAACAACAATATTTGATCAAGCTAAAAGACTCTCCACTTAACTCCACAAACTCACAAGCTCTCCAAATGGTACGAATATCTTATCGTAGTCTACAAATGTCTACACCAAGATAACCTTCAAAGGAAAAAGTTTGCTTGGTTTTTTGAAGCAGAAAAAAAGCGCTACAAAAATTGTAACCTAGCATGACTTTTAAGTTCCTATGGTAATTACTTAGCACAGTAGTGATATCGATTGATAGAAAATTATTCATTCATTATATTACATAAGGCGAAACTAGACTTGAATATAAATACAAATATATGTACTTACAAGCGCATAAGTATGTGTGTAATGAGAGTGCCAATTGTTTATTTTGTGCTCTGTAAGTGTAAAATAAATGCGCACTCATCATTATTAACTTTGGAATCTGATGTGTTTGACAAGCGATAAAGTTTCCAGACTTAATTTCATTTACAAATTATTGAGTAGTCTGTTGGTTTTCTTATTGAAATGTTTCAAATGAATATTTAAAAGCGGTTTTCTAGAAAATCATTAGTTGCTACTCACGTATAACAAGGTTCTAAAGCACAGTTTTAGATCATTAGCACAGTTAGCAAAGCTCATTGGTGTAATGCAGCCCTGGCAACACAAGTTATCGATAACTAAATGTTGGACAGCCCTCACTGCTTGAAAAGCAACAACAAAAATACATTGCCAATTTATCAGATAAGAAACCGAAATTGTCAAGAACATTGCGCACATTTCGGAAGCAAAAAACAAAAACACAAAACAGACAGAAGTGTGCAAACAATTGACGAAGGTGGCAGCATGTGTTTTAAGGAAAATGCTGGTTATTTATAGATAGCAAACGCACCGCAATGAGATACGAATACAAGCTGGTAGACTGTCGCGCTCTCAAGCAATAATTATTTAACACATTTGGCTACCTATATGAACTAATGAGAAAACTATAATAATTCTGTTTATTTTATTGCGATTTTGTATAATGCAGCTGGCCAGCGATGAAAAGGTACCGCAGCCGAATCGACGCAAGGGCAGCGGCGCCGGAAACGGAAATGGACGTGGCGGTGTGACCAGCGGCCTAAAAGTATCATTTCTATGTTTGATTGTGTCTGTGGTCCTGCTGCTGTTTGTCTTTGGTGTGTATCAATTGTATAATGCTAAACCCTCGACGCCAATTGTGCCGAAACTAACTAAAACCTCTGATTTTCCCACTGTTACCGTCCCCTTTCATGAATCGCCGCACCTGGACACGCATCGTGCACAACTAAATGCGCCACGTCCAACAACGAAACCGACGACACATAATCACAACAACAACAACAACCATGCAGGCGCCGTATCCGACAATGCGAGCCCGTATCTGGCGCGTCTGGCCTCCAAGCTGGGCTACAGCAAGGTTCAGTATGCGGCGATCATAGATGCCGGCTCGACGGGCAGTCGCGTCCTGGCGTACAAGTTCAATCGCAGTTTCATTGACAACAAACTGGTGCTGTATGAGGAGCTGTTTAAGGAGCGCAAGCCCGGCCTTAGCTCGTTCGCCGATAATCCAGCCGAGGGCGCACACTCGATCAAGCTGCTGCTGGACGAGGCGCGTGCCTTTATACCCAAGGAGCATTGGTCGTCCACGCCGCTGGTGCTGAAGGCGACAGCTGGCTTGCGGCTGCTGCCACAGAGCAAGGCGGAGAATCTGCTGAATGCAGTGCGCGATTTGTTCGCCAAGTCCGAGTTTAATGTGGACATTGATGCCGTTGAGATCATGAATGGCACTGATGAGGGCATATTCAGCTGGTTCACCGTTAACTTTCTGCTGGGCCGTCTGTCCAAGACGAACCAGGCAGCTGCCCTAGACTTGGGCGGCGGCAGCACGCAGGTCACGTTCTCGCCCACAGATCCCGAGCAGGTGCCCGTCTACGACAAGTATATGCACGAGGTGGTCACCTCCAACAAGAAGATAAATGTGTTTACACACAGCTATCTGGGCCTCGGTTTAATGGCCGCACGTCATGCTGTCTTTACCAAGGGCTATAGCGCCGAGGACACCGTGGTGGAGAGCGTCTGCGTCAATCCCATCATTGCCAATCGCACCTGGGTGTACGGCAATGTCAAATACCAGGTCAGCGGCAAGGAGAACAGCAAATCCAGCGCCGAGCAGCCAGTCGTTGACTTCGAGGCATGCCTGGAGCTGGTCAAGAGCAAAGTAATGCCATTGGTGAAGCCAAAACCCTTCACGCTCAAACAGCATGCCGTAGCCGCATTTAGCTATTACTTTGAGCGCGCCATCGAATCGGGATTGGTTGATCCCACGGCCGGCGGTGAGACCACGGTGGAGGCCTATCGCAAGAAGGCCCAGGAAATCTGTGCCATACCCAATGATGAGCAGCCATTCATGTGCTTCGACTTAACCTTCATATCGGTGCTGCTGCGCGAAGGATTCGGCCTTAACGACAGCAAGAAAGTAAAGGTGTGTTAAAAGTGTAAATTATATACATATATATTAATTTGTTTAGAATTGTGCTAATTACTTTGTTTTCCTGTTTATTTGCGCAGCTTTACAAAAAGATTGATGGTCATGAAATCTCCTGGGCCTTAGGATGTGCCTACAATGTGCTGACCAGCGATGAGAAGTTCAATAATTCCTAGTTATCCTTCTATTAGTGTGTAGGCGAATATATAGCTGAAATTGTTTCTAGAGTGCCTTAGACGTGCATCGAAGTATACTACACACAAACACACTCGCACACACACACACACACACTCGCACACACACACAATAGACAGCCTTCTGCTGGCCAGTTAATATATTTATGCGCTATAAATTTATTTCAATTGCCTTTAATTGAAAGCGAATTCATTTATTTTCTTTTATGAAGGCCGCACTGTGACTACACTTCGTTTCTAGTTTGTAATTCAGATTTTGTGTGATTTATTTTTCCTTTGTATGTAATTCATATGCCACGATATCGTATTAGTCTTACACTCAATATTTTCCTAATGTATATATTATCTGCATACATATCTAATTTTTAAATTGTTTAATATTAAAATATAAAAATTTGAAATTTTACACGCATATATTCGTTATTTTTTAAAAAATAAAATATTGAATTGGAAATATGCATACTCAATTAATTAATAAGCTTTAATTTTATTTTAAATCTCTTACAAAAAAAATATAATTTGATTTTTCGCATATTTCTATTGGTAACAAACACGTCAGATATATCACTTGGATAAATTATTAAGTTGGTTTTTGTAATTGCCAATAAGTTCCTAAAGGGTTTCTTTTGTTGTTTAATGAAATGCCTGATTCATTATACTCTGACCAGTGCAAATATCTTTATTCGCATGCAATAATAAAATAGTGTCTTTATTTAGTTTTGCTCTATATAACAAATACAGAAATTTTACATGGCTTGCTTATGAAACATTAGAATATGCTTTATATATGTATTTAAAAATACAGCTAAATATATATACTAAATGCATAACAAGCATAATTAGTTAAATATGGGTGTAGATACAAAGAAATGAACTGTGAATCTGTCTAGTTGAATCTGGTTTGGGTGCTTTAAGGTTTCATAATACGCGTGAGGTCCGCTTTAAAAAATTAATCATATTACATTGGCTATAGCTTTTGTCTTAATATCATCAATAACTGAATTAGATGCCTACGCATGCGTCAGAACCTGCGGCTGAATGCCCAGCCTGTCGATAATATACTGCGGCATGCAGAACGTGGGATTAATCGGCTTGAGTCCGGCATGACCCAACAGTGAGAGGCCGCCAATGCCGAAGAGCGTGTGGAATATGTCTGGCATGTTGCCGGTGCGATCAGAGAAGCCGCCCGTCTCCGTATCCTGACAGGAGAGAATGAACTGCTGCAGCTTTTCGGCGCTAATCCAATGCAGCCGCCCCATAATGGTCAGCGAAGAGAGTACCCACCAGGAGTAGCAGACATCGGGCAGCTTCTCGGGACGACCGTTCAGTCCGCCCAAGGGCATCTGTCGCTCGCAAAGCCACCAGCCCAACTTATCAACGTCCAATAGATGCAGCTGATGTGTTAGCGACAGGAAGCCCACGCAGCAGTAAATGAGTCCTGCATGGGACGCAGATGAAAGTTAATTTGTATCATACAAATAAATATCCATGACTCACCTGCATGTGACTCAGCGCCCGGTTTGGAGCCAAAGCCGCCATCCGTCTGATTGCAGCACGACATAACAAACTTAACCGCCTTTTCCACATCTATGCTCTGTTCCATGCGCTTGAGCAGCGCCAGCGTGGCCACCGCACAGAAGCTAAACCTAGTGTCTACCTCGCCCCACTTATCGCCAAAGAAGCTGCCATCCGGCTGCTGCAGACCAACAACATAGCGAACCACCGCATCGCAGTCGATCACGTCCAGCGCGTCGTATGTGGACAGAACCTGCACCGCAGACAGCGTGTAGAGCATGTGCGGATCGTGGCCCTCGCAGGGGGCAAAGCCCCCGCTTATCGGACACTGGCATCGCTTCACGAACTCAATGATGGACTTGCGGTCCAGCCGGTCCAGCTGGTCCATTATGTCCAGCGCCGTGACCCCCCAGTAAATGCCCGACATGCGCAGGAACTCCGTCATGCAATACTCGTAGTCGTCCTCCTGTTTGCCATGGTTCTCAATATACTCGACGTGCTTCCAAAATTGTAATTTGCTGGTGTCGGCGTTCTCAGTATCGCCGCCGGCGCCCCCGTTTGAAGGCTTGACGAAGGTCGTGAAATCCATCGCTGATTGTGTTCAATTGAGTGTTGATTTTTAGCAATTAATTGCTCTACTGCTGTGTTGACATTATTAATAACGCGTTTCAACAATTTAGTTGTTGCTGTTTGCGGCTGAGAATAACAAACGCACTAAAAAATCCATGATTTCGAATACAAATAAAAAAAATACCACACTTGCAGCTGATTTGATTTGGTAAAATATATTAACAGAGTATAATTGTTTGGCAATTAATTTTCGAATATTAAGCGAAATGTTCACATTTTCTGATAGGCAAAAGCTAAAAAATCAAAAATATAGCAGACTTGTTTGTAATATAGTTGGCAACGCAGCGTATTGCCATTCACTTTGACTAACATAAAAACAATGAGAATTCTTACAGTGATTAAAATAAGTAACAGACCCTCTTAAGAAAACTGAACTTTGTGTATAATCATTTAATTTTATTAAAAGTTTTGTTTACCAAATTAAGCAAATGAATAGACAGCTTTTTTTTAGTTATGTGTATATTTATCATTTGGTGTTACTTTTATTCTTAAACGGACTAACATAGATAGTCCACAAACGACTACGCCGTAGCCTTACTTTTATTGTTCACTGTATATACATATAAGCACAGTATGGAACACTTATATTCTTACAATATTTAAAAGGATGCATTTACAGCGCTCAAATAATTGATGAGGGCCTAGGCTCGTCAATGTTCAGAGACACAATATGCTTTTTGGCGACCATGACGTTGCCCAGCAGACGAGGCTCTTGTCCCTCCACCAGATACTCGGCGCACATGGACAACACAATGTTGGCATCTCGATCCGTGCAGTTGAAGAAACCAACCAATACACGTCCATCGGTAATAACGATTCGCAAGACGCGACCCAGCCACTTCTGGAGCTTTCGACGTCCCTCCGTCAGGTTTGCATCAATCATTTGTGGCGCATTCGTTGTTATGCGAAAGGGCTCGGCGACAGGTGGCGGGGGCTGTGGCTGCACCTGAGTTCCGCTGATGCCAAGATCAGACATGTTGCCTTAAAGCCTGTTTTTGTTAAATATGTATATTTTTAAACTGAAGTGTTTGTTTTGGTTGACTGCTGATAAAAATGCGAACGATAGAATCGATATCTAGCTATCGATAAAAAGCCGAGCATTGATATCGATAGTCTGTCAGCTGCAGAACTTTTAATTGCTTTTCGTTCAATTAATTTGTTACATTTTTTAAAATGTCGCTCAAAGCTCTTAACATTGGTGATCTGTTTCCCAACTTTGAGGCTCAGACCAATCTGGGGAAAATAGATTTCTATGACTGGATGGCCGACAGCTGGGCCATCCTTTTCTCGCACCCGGCAGATTTCACTCCCGTGTGCACCACGGAGCTTGCACGGGTTGCCCAATTAATACCGGAATTTCAGAAGCGCGGCATTAAACCGATTGCTCTGTCCTGTGACACAGCAGAGTCCCACAACGCTTGGATTGAGGACATTAAGAGCTATGGCAGTAAGTTGTGACGTGCCACATGAGATCTGTCTCCTATTGGCTTCATAAATCTTGGTTTCTTGCAGAGCTGCCGAGCTTCGATTATCCCATTATTGCGGATGATAAGCGCGAGTTGGCCGTCAAGTTGAATATGCTGGACAAGGATGAGCTGAATGCTGCGGGCATACCGCTTACCTGTCGCGCTGTCTTCGTTGTTGACGACAAGAAGAAGCTGCGTCTCTCTATTTTATACCCAGCCACCACTGGTCGCAATTTCGAGTGAGCTTCAAATTTGTATTTAAACTTGACCATTAGCTGAATCGTATTTTACTCTGGCAGTGAAATTTTACGCGTTGTCGATTCGCTCAAGTTGACACAAACAAAGAGCGTGGCCACGCCCGCAGATTGGCAACCGGGCGGTCAGTGCATGGTGCTGCCCACAGTGCAGGCTGCCGATGTGCCACAGCTTTTTCCTGACGGTGTGGAGACGATCCAAGTGCCCTCCGGCAAAAGCTACTTGCGCATCACTGCTCAGCCGCAGAACTAAAAGTATTCCAGGACAGCCGAATTGTGATATTCTGCATTTTACATGACTTTATTACAAAATTATAATTAACACAAATCAAATTGTTTTACAACCATTTGCCCCAGTCTCTTGGTGAAGAGGCAACGCTGTGGGTCAAAGCAAAAGCGCGCCCAGCCTGGGCAAAATGCACAAAACCTTCGTCTTACGAACTAAATATGTTGATCGGGGAGGGGAATGTGCAACTAATAGCTTATGTGTGCTCGTTTGTTACTAACATAAAAAATACATATACACACATTCTACGTATAAAATATACATATTGCAACTGGATAATCTTAAGAAACTAAATACAAGGCCAACTCTGTACAAGAAGTGTAACGCGTTCGAGAATAAAAGCAAGCCAGACAAAGCTCGTCCCCATAACCGTGAGTATCTGAAAGAAGTTAACACACATTATTGATAGAAGTAATAAACTAAGAATGTATTCAATGGAATTTACTGATAGGATTATAAAATTGCCAGCATTCAAGTGAGTATAATTTTTGTGTTATTCTGTCGTTAATCGCTTGAGATAATTTTGATAAAAATATATTCCAACTTAGGCCGAAGGATCGACCTGACCTGAAATATTGATCTTTCACTCTCCGACACGACCCTAATTAATCTCAATTGATCGTTTTCAACTGTCACTTGATTTATTTACTGTCTATCATTTATACTCACAATTTAACTACCATACCGATTAAGCTAATCTAATGCCTTGCGCCGTCAGCGGCGTCTGCTCTCCACCATCCGCGCCAGGCGTCGCACCAAGAAAGGCCATAGCACCAGAACTGCAAACCATAATGGCGATATATCCTTGAACAGCCACCAGGCTGGCTGCTTTCGCCCAGCTGCTGCCTGCGTCTTTTGTGCATTGCGCAGTTCCAGCAGAGACTGCTCCATGCAGCGCACCCGCTGCTGCACTGCAGCCATATCGGTGTTCATGCTGGCCACAGTGTTCTGTATTTGTCGCAGCAGATCCGTATTGTGTGTAATCGCTTCTGTGAGCTCCTGGGGCAGCATCGTTTCGTAGGGATCATCGTACTCGTCATCGGAGGGCTCCACAATGGCCACGCTGCTGTTGTTTGTGTAATTGTTGTTACTGCTCGTGTCATGTGCTGCGTAGCCGTTGCTTGTTTTGCTCGTGTATCCATTGGTCAGCGGCGTCATGTGGCCATTGGTTAGGGTCTCCGTTGACGCTGCAACGATGGGCGCATCTACCACTCCAACTCCAACTCCATTGGAGCTGCTGCCATGCTGTGGACTGTTTGTGCGCGAATGGAACGGGGAATTGGGATGCGATTCGGCCAGCTCACGCATACCCGGCGATATCAGCTCCAGTTCATCCAAATTTATATTGGTCAGGCCTTCGAGGCTGCCGACAAAGTTTTGCACATTTTCCGTAAACGACATTGTCTCAATGATTTCCTGCAGGCTTTCCACATAGCGTTGCATTGCCTGCTCCTTGCTCAAATTTCGATTGCTATTCCACGCATCCCATTTGGCACGCCCAACTACATCCCAGAAGGGCGGCTTCTTTGGTGAGCAATTGCCCTCCGACGCCTGCTTGAAGAGCCCATAGAACTTGAGCATCATGCTCATGCTGGGCTGATAGGGACCATTCTTGGGCAGTCCCTTGATCACGTTGACAGCCGCCTGGAAACGCTCCTCAATGCCAGCCATTGCTTGCAATAACTGTTGAAATATAAATTGGAATTCAGCTGGCTATAAACATTAGATTAGATACAGATACAACGGCTAAGGTTCAGCGATAATCGTGAATATCTCTCGCATTTGCCCCCTCTCCGTCGCACCCGCTTGGCAGCAAGCATTGAACATTTAACAACGAACGCCAACACGCAGGTGAATGGCGCTGATGCTGTCGCAAGCAGTTTACAAATTACCTAATTATCTTGTGCAAGTGCAGACACCCAAAAATGACGCTGTAAGTTTCTCGGGCTGTGTTGTTGTCGTCGTTGTTGTTGGGGTTTTGTTATTGATTCACATCCACTGACGCTGGCAACTGCATGTGTGTGTGCGTGTATGCGAGCGTGTGTGAAGAGAAATGACAAAGTTCGAGTTCTGAGGAGTCGAAGTTCAATAAAAATTATTGCTACTGCTGCTGCTTTTGTGTGTAGCAAACAAGCATCGGTGATAACAACTAATTATCGGCATTAAGTGCGAATTGTTTATAAGAGCACCAAGCAGCACCCGACGCTTTGCTGCCTACCGACTACTTGTTTTTAAATTCGTTTTGCAATAAAAATAAACAGACTTGGGAATGAATGTGGGTGAGACTATATATCGATATATTGAAAATTGCGATATATATATATTAAAATGGGATTTGTCAATATCGATGACAAATACAGGGTACTGCTGCACCTCACTCAAATGAATTTTCTAAATGAGTTGGTCAACCATTTAGAATATCTTGAAATATTATTAATAACTAGGCGAAAAATAGAATATTTCTCATTTAAGAAAATATCTCTTTCTATCTTTTATTAAATAGATGGGAAGTATACAAATAGAAATAAATGAGACGCTTGTATTATATAAATTGATTTTGATTTGATTTATTTCAAATAATCGATAACAAAGCAGATGCTTTTGGAAAAAATATATGATAAAATACATTATATAAGTGATATTTGATTATTGTGGCTTGTAATAATAAATAAAATACCATTAATTAGTCGGTTTATATATTGACTTAAAAATTTAAATCAAAACTTTGGTTGGCGCCACCTTTTAAGCAAACAGCTGGTAAGAATTCCGAAAAATATCATTACTGCTTTTTTATGCGCACTTCTTTTTAAAATATTTTATTTTTAATTATAATCTAGGTCGGGAATCCCTTGCCGCCTAGTATAATTTAATTCAATTGTATTTAATAGTAAAAATAATGTCTAGGGTTTTTATTTTTATTTCATCACATTTGCGCAGATGCGCAATGACTAGGGTTGTGTAATGTTATTACTTCGATAACTCTTTTGCGATAAACACTTTAAACACTTCGCAACACTGCTCTGAATGTGTCATTATAATTTCGTCCACTTCAGCAATACGAAAAGTGCTTAATTATTTGCATTATTTTATCAACACACCAACGACGCAGAGCTTTTGGAAAAGCTGCAATAATCAAAGCTAAAGCCGTGCATACGTGCATATTAAAAAAGAGTCAATAACAACGAAACCGCAAACGCTAAAGCCAACAATTTCACAACTCGTTATACACCCTCGGAAAAAAGGCGGCGCTGTCGACGTCAGACGCAGTCAGTCTCAAGGCCAAGGAAGTAGCAACGAAATTCAATTGCAATTAAACATGAAATTTGTGTCAACACAAAGCAACTACCATCATTTTTATAATCAGGAGCAGCAACATCAGCAGTGCATAAATAAAAAACGCGCGTTCAATTCAACAACGTTCAGTTCGGTATCAGTTCTCAACATTTCCAAACGCGTGTTGTGCAACAAAAGGCAACAGCAGGCACAGCAACAAAGACAATATTGGAAGCATAAAAGCTTTTGCATAGCTGCGTCTTGATTAACAATCTTGCAATTTAAACAAAGCACATAAAGATTAAGAACTCCCATAACACCAAAAAATCTAACCTAAATTCCTGAAGGCCCAATACGTATAAAATCAATAAAAGCAGAGAACACGTGCAAGTGCCGCCAATAGTTGCCGCCAAGCGCGTGTGTAGAATTTTTTGTGTAGACTCTCTCACGCTCTCGCGCAAAAGGACACTGCCCAACAAGGCTTGTGTTTGTGTGTGTAAAACAACAGCGATCGTAGTCAAGATCAGCCAAAGTAAAACCAAACACAAAATTCGTCAATTTAGCGAGCAACGCAACAGCAGCAAAAACAACAACAACAATATGCCGCGTCGTAATAAAAAAGCAGGAGGCAAAGGTGAGTCACAAAGAAAAATTTAAAGATGTCGTGGGTGATACGTAGTTTGAGAGGGGGTTGTGTTAAGAACTGTGGCAGCTTTTTACAGCTGGTACCATCTGAAAACTCATTTATTGACCTTTTGCACACAGCTTTCTGTCGTGCATTACTCATTCAAATAGCATGTTTAAATGAAATATACATTTCGTTGGCTTCAAAAGCTTTCGCCTCCAACCTGTTTGGCAATCATCGAAATATATTTTTGTGTTGCTGCGCTGGCAAACGCAAAAAGCTTTGCACGCGCTCAGCTGCTGAAGCAGGGCAAACACGAAGAAAATCCAACGGTTATTTGCCATGTATTCGAATGGCGTGATACCCTGCGAGAGCATATTTAGTTAAACTCTGTTGATTAGCACATTTTCTTTACATTTTTATAGGTTGGAACTGCTTGTTTATTTGTTAAAGCAACTTGGGAGATATTTTGAAGTTATTAAACATTTCACGAAAAACTTTAATTGTTAAATATTTTTTGTAAGTTTGCCAGCTTTCAAAATGTCTTAAATACCCCATAGACTCGGCGGCAAGTTCAGTGTATGTGCACACTGTACAAGTGTGAACGTTCAATGCCAGCTTATCAAGAAATACACAAAGCAACACACAGCTATATGTATACATATATATATACATATATATTTCTTTTAGTAACTGTATGTATGTAATCACATGCAAGCACGTCTGTATGTATCACTAGGTTATATTTATAAATAAACATTGGGTGCTTCTAGCAAAATAGGGTTTCTTATGCGGAAGCAGCTACATATCTACCAATGGTTCTCATTTTATGAAGAGTCTTAATAATTAAAGGGACTCAAATTATGCTCAGAGCACAGCTCAAGACTCAACCCCAACTAACCAAACAACTTTCAAATCACAGTTGGTTTTACCAACAGCTGTTCAGGTTGTTGTGATTGCAAAACAAGCAGCAATTTTGTTTTTGTCGAGATACATACGCACATATACACAAATGTGTATGCCTTTCCCTACAATGAGAAAATGAAAACTCAATGGCGGAAATTACCTTGTCCCAAATCGGTAGTCAGCTGCTAAGTGAAAATTGTTGTGTGCATAGAAAGTTAGGCGAGTTTTTCTTTGGCAACAACAAATGGTAAAACTTGTTGCACAACATTTTCATTTGAAGGTCGTACAATTGCCCCAAAAATGCCAATGGGCATTCAATTACTTTTGTTGTAATTGTTGTACCTACAAATGTAAATAGATATGTATGTACGTAATTGTATTTATAAAACACGCACACACACACACATGCCAAAAATATCGCTGCCAAGCGGAAAATTAAGGTACTAGAAATATTTGCTTTGTATGCATATACATATGTACATGCACATGAACATCACTATATATGTATCTCGCTCGCGAGAGCTGAGTCATATCACAAGAAATGAGTGTGTTTTAACAGTTTGAGTGGCGATGAGAACGCAAATAACTTGACAGTGAGGCAACAGTGGAAATAGTCATTTAACAGTTTAGGTAGTACTGCCAGTCATGTACATATGTATGTACAGTGAGGCAACAGTGGGAATAGTTATTTAACAGTTTAGGCAGCACTGCCAGTCATGTATGTGAATAGCTTAATAGCTTGATAAGCAGCGCGATCGGAACAACTGTAAGTGCGATCAGTTTAAAAAGCAGCGGAAATAATTAAACAAGTTAAATTCAAAAAACCTACAGTTTGAACAGCTCGTTAATGCAAGCTTTTTTAAAAAACTTTAGCAGGCCGCACCAACGACTCCAATTCGGAGGACGAGTCCTTTGACAATGTGAGCGTTTATTCGCACGTCTCGGAGGTCGCCTCTTCGGAGGCAGCCGAGGATCTAGCCAATGAGCGCTTCGAGGAGAAGTTCGAAAAGGCTCTGGAACAGGCCACCGAGAAGTCGGCGCAGACACGCGTCCAGGCATTGCAGGCCATCTGTGAGCTGCTGATGCACCGTTATATGCCCGATTTCGTCGAGGATCGTAAAATGACGCTCATGGACTTTGTGGAGAAGAGCGTGCGCCGTGGCAAGGGCCAGGAGCAAATGTGGGGTGCACGTCTGGCGCCGCTGCTGGTGCTGCAATTGGGCGGCGAGGAGGGCATGTCCAAGGCCATGAATCAGTTTTTGCTGACCACCGTGCAGGATAAATCTGTCAATTATGATGCACGCGCCAAATGCTGCACAGCACTGGGTCTACTCAACTTCCTGGACTGCGAGGATATTGGCGATCTGGTGCAGCTGATGCAGTTCTTCGAGACCATCTTTGCCGGCAGCTATTTGCGCGGCGACGACAAGACGCCCATTTCCGTCACTGCCGAGGCTGGTGCCTTGCATGCCGAGGCTCTATCCGCCTGGGGCTTGCTTCTGACGCTCGTCCCTTCGGGCGACTTTGTCTCATTGATGACCACCGGACAGCACAAGTTTCCGTAAGCAGCCGCCGGTTGGACAGCCAAATGGTAGATGCTGATCTAACTAAAATTGCCTTTGCAGGTCTATCAAAAAGTTTTTGGGTCTATTGCAATCACCGCACTTGGATGTACGCATGGCCGCTGGCGAGACGATTGCCCTAATTCTGGAATCGGGCCGTGCCCACGATGAGAACTTCCTGGAGGAGCACATTGGTGAGCTGTGCGATGCCGTCAAGCAGCTGGCCACCGATTCGCACAAATATCGCGCCAAACGCGATCGCAAGGCGCAGCGCGCCACGTTCCGTGATGTTTTGCGCTATCTGGAGGTGAGTCTTGGACACGGACAATAAATTTAGTCGGGAGCCAGAAACAGTCTTATTAACTAGCAAAAAACCCTGCGATCTGGTTTTTTACAATTTATACATATCGAAAAGTTTTACAAACCAAAACAAACACTGGCATAGTATACGGGGATTAGAGATTCTTCAGACTATTGCTTCATGTCGGTGCAGTTGAATCGGATCTCGTGCCTGCAATGATTCGCCAGACACTTGGAATGGTCATGCAGCTTGTTGCGCATTATGATGCAGCCGTTGCGGCTAATTGAGTCCATATATTCGGTAAAGTTCGGCACCTTGCGGAACGTGCTGCCTGCCGTCTTCCAGTGCGAGTTGTTGCCCGAGTTGACGAACTGGGACGAATCGGAGAACGAGGTCTTGAATGGCTTATACGCTTGCTCGCATTCGTCGGCCTTGACCTCGTAGCCGGTTGTATTTTCGCGCTCTAGCTGCTTCATCACATCCGAACGGAATTCGGAACAGGGCGCCTTATGCGCCATCAGTTTGTCCGATTTCATTTTGGATGCTTCGTCTGTGGGCTTCATGCTCTCGTAGATGCCCTCCGGGTACTCGTTCACGTCGCAGTAGTCAATCTGATAGGTTGTGTACATGCGATTCGTTTCCAACCTGCGACCCAATTCCTCCTTGGGCATTAACTTCAGACGCTCGTACAAATCTGGATAGATGTTGCGTAATATTTTGAGAAACCGATTCGGCTGCAGCTTCAAGCAATCCGATTCCGGGGCAAATGCCATTTTCTCCACCTGATCCTGTGCCAGTTCGGTTGGTATTAGACGTGGATCCACCAAACGTCCCATCGGTGCTATACCCGTCCATTCCACGCCCGAGCAATTCTTGACCGCGTCCGCCGGCGGCTTAACCTTGTCCTCCTCCACGCATTCGCATTCCACAACCTTTGGCCCCCCGAAGCCGTCATTTGTCTTGAGGTGGCTCATAAACTCGTAGCGCTTCGTGTTCGGCGGAACATAGTCGTGTTGATAAGTGGAAAGCATCATTTTGAAGGCCGGTTAAAAGAAATATTGGTTTTTTTTAGTTTTTTTTTAAATTTTATAATTATCTTTTTAAGTTCCACATAAAATTTTGCCCGGCTCAAGAAAGAGTAAAACGAATATAAATAGTTGATAGAGAATTTGTTAAGAGCTAGACATTTTCGGTCTGAAATTTGTGTCGACGCTTGCTAAATTGACGCCTCTGTATTGTCCGATCATGCAGGAGGATATTTCGCCAGAGATCAATATACGTTTCGGACACGATGCTCTCACATTGGATGCCTGGTCCATACACCATCAATACTCGGCCCTGTGCACTGTTATGGGTCCTGGCATGACCTCCCAGCTGCAGGAGAATGAATTCATACGCGATATTTTCCAGCTGGGACCGCGACCCACCAACACTGGCATCAATGGCAACGCCAAAGTCAAACAGTCGAAATTGGAGCGCGTAAGTTACTTTATACGGGTGAAATATCATCTGTTTGGATTCGCTATATCTAATATTATTTGTATCCATTTGCAGCATCTGGTGAATGCCGCCGCTTTTAAGGCACGTTCCATAACACGTGGCAAGAACCGCGACAAGCGCTCGGCCGTCGTACAATAAGCTCCTCTGCTGCCGCCTCCAGCTAACAACAACCTATCTGGCAACATCCTAGCATATATAAACATGAGCACCCATCATTCGCCGACCCAGGACTCGCTCCCATTAGTTGAATTGTCTTACGTAGTCCATGAAACGGCGTAGCGTACCAAAAGCTACATCAGTCGCTCTAAATTAAGGCACTTTCGGCCAAGTTATATTTCTCGACTAAATTCAAATAGTTTTCTAGCAACTAAAATAAAAGATATTTAGCTTGTAGCCTTTAGTCGATTTAGCATATATCGCATATTATATTATTAGCTAGTAATGTGATCTATAAAATTGAATTTTGGCATTGAATTGTGTGCCAGCTTGAAGGACTGTATGAATTTTATTTAAGTCTTTATTTTTCTTTACGTTGTTGATCTTTTCAAATACATATATATATATACATAGCACATTATAGATGCATACAATAATGAAAAGCTTGTCAAGGCTCGACGTCTCTTTTTTATGCATATTATGTAAGCATATTCTGTATACATATAAAACTTATAAATTTGATAGGTATTGCGTGTAAAATAAATGTATAACTCTAGACTTAAAGGACAACAAATATGATGACTGTTTTATTTCTTTTCAAAGATTTTGAAGGAATTGAAGGTTGCGCAATCGTACAACGAGGAATATCTATTTCACTATTTCAATGAATATTTCAAAAATGTCGAATTTGTAATATAGATGGTCTCGCTTTTGGGAGCTGTGTCGCCAGCAAATTTTGGGCGAAGCTGGCGACTGCCATTAAATCTGTGCTAAACATAGTTAAATACATTTCTTATCAATTTTATTTATAATTTGTCAATTACGGCTTGTTAGGCCTCTATTGCCTTACAACCTTCTTATATTATGGTAAACCTTGTAGCCAAGAGGCGCTGAAACTATTTACGACAAGATTAGCCAAGTGATTTGAATGAAAAATTTCTGCCATAAAAAATAATGCTGAAAATTGAATATTGCATCTTAAATCATTTTTCTAGCTTATAGCTTTTTCAAAAATTTACCTCATTAACTTTCGCAAAAGTGTATTGCCACAAATGATTTCAAACAAAAGCGCTAGATATATGACGTATTTCAAGACTCAAATATTTGATATAGTAGCACATATGTTATATGGCGCGGAAAAAAAAATGATAAGATTTTGCTTTCGTGAGATGTTTTGTTTGTACATTTCACACTATGCAAACGTATTAAAAGGATTCCCAAGATGTTTGAAAGGTGTGCAATGATCACAATGTGCATCAATGTTCATCGTTTACCTGAAGACAATAAATATAAACCACAATTAAAGAAAGCCCGGAGGTTAATGGTTTCCTGTTGAATAAGGCGGATTCATACCTTTGCTATATAAAAAATATCCTAGACTAGCGATTATCGTTAGTTATGAAATCCATACAGAAAGAGAAGTTTTCTTTAAACATATTTAAAACACGAATTTTATTTGATATAAATGTTTTTATATTAAACTGGTTTATCACAAAAATGTATATAAGCTTAATGTGTAAATATGTTGTGTTCAATTTGTTGTTGATAATTTGTTGAAACTATGTTTGGATAGCAAAATCGCTTTGAATAACACAATTCAAATGTGGGCGCGTTTTACATATACATATATGTATATATAAATAAATATATAAATGGTTCATAAATTATATTTGTTAAGTATAAGCTTAAGGTGTACTGCGAACCGTATTCGCCATGAATACAAATTAAAAAAAAAATACAAGTATTTTTGTATATATATGTGTGTATGTGTGTTCCTAAATTAATATTCGCCAAATAAACTTAGCTGTGCCGTGTTTAAGAACTTAACGTGTACTCTAAAAACTACAAACATGCTCAGCTAGACTGACATTGACTGGTGCCGTTGTTACCTACGCGTATTTAATTTTAAAAACTTCTCCAGCTACTTGGCAACGTGTTCTCATAATCATAATCTCAAGACGTTCTCGGTAATTTGTGTATAATTGATACTGGCTTATGTATGTGGTACATAGATTATATAATATTTGGCTTGTTGTTTTTTTTTTATATCCGTTTTCGTTTTAATACATGTACCGCTTGGAATAATGCGTGCTACTTTGAGAGACAAAATTGACTCGTTTTTTCCGAACCGTTTTTCCTAAACACTAAATGACTTAAAACCTATGTACACAGTTTGCGGGGAAGAATTTTGGGGGGGGATTGAGCAAAATATATGTGCTAAACGGGCGCTAATCTAAACTAAATCGTATGTATAGTGTCTGTCGTCTGTCTGCATATATCCTACGCATTTGTATGCAACTGTAAATGGGTGTGATGTTTCCGTATGGCATAGACTACAACTGCTTATGGTTTTAGGAGGCGGCCTGCACTGCTGCTGCCGCGGAGGTGCTAGCACTGACATCCTCGCATATGGTATGCAGTTTCTCCATTTCGGAGCTGGTCACAATATTAATGGAGCTGACTTTGGCACGCTGATACGCCACCACAGTATTCTCGCCCAGACATTTGACGCACACGTAGCCAATTAGGACAGCAACGCCAACGGTTAGGACGCGCACCAATGGATCCACGTACATTTGTATAATGGCCCAGGCTGTGGCACCGGTCACACACATCAGCGTTATCAATATGACGGTCTTCATCCAATGCTGAATGGTAAAGCCCTTGTCCCACTCGAGTCTAGAGCGCGGAGTAGGAGTCGATTAGAAATATTGTTAATTGGGATGGATTTGCGGTTGACTTACTTTTTGGATTTCTCAATTTCGTATGGATGCGAGCAAACCTTGCACGCCAGCTGAGCCTCGTTGTTGCTGCCGCAGCTCTCGACTAACCAGCGTTTAAGGCACTCGTGATGCACAGAGCTGACGTCGCCAGTGCATCGACAGGGCTGGATGAGCGGCTCGGGCTTATCGCTGTCATAGCATATCCAGCAATCCTTTTTGGTCAAGAACGTCTGGCCCTCCTCGGGCGATAATTTATTGCTGTCCGCATTGAGGGTCGGTATCGATGGATCGATTTGACGGGACAGCAGCTTGCGTGGATTCAGTATCCAAAGCTGTTCTGGTGCCATACAGTTCCACAGACAGCACGGAAACCACAAGGCGACGCCTATTTCGGCAATACGAAAGATTATGTCATACCAGTTGCGCGAATTGACAGGCACTCTGACAAAAAAGAAACAAATCGAGATATTAGTTAATTCACGTCTACGTTAAAGTGGCAAGCGAGGACTTACTTGGCCTTCCAGAAGTCGCCAAGCGTTTCGGAGGTGAGGAAGCCGACAATCACAATTAGCATTATGCCCTGGCTGAGCAATCCGAAGCGCGACTGATGCAGTTGCGAGGCATTCACAATTGCCTCGCTGGGTCCAAGTATTTTGCCCGTCTGATCGTACACAAAACCGCCACGCAGCTTGAAGAACACCTCGACGCCATAAATCAGAAAGAAGATAACGACAATCAGCAGGAGCACAGCATAGCAGCCATTGAAGATGTGCGCATAATCACGACGCTCCGAGTTTATCAGCGAACTGAAGACCTCAATGCCAAACAGGCTGTACAGGAAGAAGTTGAAAGCGACAAAGCCCAGGAAGCTCTTCGACAGGAACTGCGATCTCTCCCAGCGTATGTCGCGCAGGTGAAATATCTGAAAGAAAAGCCACACGAATCAACTAATATATATATATATATATATATATATACATATATATGGTATATATGTGGCCAATACGCTGGAGAGTGCGCACGTACTCGACTTTCAGACGTTCCCACAAAGTCTAATTAATGGGCGCGATAAATTGCGCTTGCCTATTGCGATATGAGAAGCGTTGAAAAACAATTGTAATTGGGAATGAACAAAAATAAATAATAAATTGGGTACATTTGCACTCAAGCACTCGAACAACTGTCGCACTTGAGATTGCAGATGGTTGTGTGATAGCACCCATACTATATTTGTGCTCCGAAAAGAGTTCCTGACTAACCTGAAAAATATTTACTCTCTGGCTGACGCAAAATGAGCGTAGTATGAAGATAAGATTGGGCTTTATGAAAACAGCTCGTGATATTTCAAAATTTTCGCTCTACTCGTGACGCTTTTGAATTATTTGCTTACACGAGGATAAGATTTGAATAAAGCTTATTATTTTTTGTGCTCAGAAAAGAGTTCCTGACTTGCCTAAAAAATATTTACTCTCTGGCTGCCACAAAATGAGCGTAGTATGAAGATAAGATTGGGCTTTATGAAAACAGCTCGTGATATTTCAAATTTCTTGCTCTACTCGTGACGCCTTTGAATTAGGGATAAGATTCGAAAAGAGCTGAGTACAATCGTAAACATAATTCTCTTTTATTTTTGTTTTTATTGCTGCTTTTATCTCAACTGTTGCTGGGATATTCTTATCAGCGGTCGTATTGACGGTTAGATTAAAGAAATTTGCTTGGCCTGGTCGTCAAAATTCTTTATAACAGTTAGTTGAGCTCTTGTATTAGTTATTTGCTTAATTTCTTTGTTCTTTTAAGACATTTGTAGATTGCATACAAAACCTTTGGTTTTTCAAGTCCTATTTTGTTACTAAATAAAATTGACTAAATAATTGTATTAATTGCTTTCTATGGGCCTTAAAATGAATATTGTAAGTCAATTTTCGAGTGATATTGGAAACTAGAATAACAAAGTTTTTATACATAAATTCAAGCTGCAAAATATGTTACTTGGCGAACTTAATTATGGAATTTACTAAAAATGCATGTCTAGATTTCCGTTTCCTATTTTCAATTCCAATTAAAGTAACAATATTGTGAGAAAGATTTAAGACATTGAAAGCTCGGCACAGACAAGATCTACGACTTTTTGTAAATGCAAATAAAATGAAAATTGTGAGAACTTTTCTTTGTTTTGTTAGCAATTCGCTAACTTTCTCACGCGCTCATCTGTAATTCAATAAGGCGGATGTGATCAGCGACTCGTCGACTCACCTCGGCCCACATGCAGACGATCAGGGAGGCGCAGGTCATGAGCAGCGGATAGTAGGCGGACATCAATGTGACGGCCCACTGTGGCTGCAGATCCAGCTGCAAAGGATTAGAGAAAAACAATTAATATTTCGATAAATTATATTGGATTGAATGGGATTCGATTACTTACAGGTGTGGTGAAGTAGGCGCCGCGCAGCGAGGATGCCACAAATACCATAAAGTAGAGTAGCTTTTGTGTGGTGATGCGGCAGGCGCGCAGAATCGATGGCTGTTTGAGCCGCTGATACTCGGCCACAATGCAAATGAGCAGCTGGATGACCGAGACAAGGGCCACCACATAGAAGACAGTGGAGATTCCCGCATAGTAGGGCAAATTAAAGAAGTCGCATTCGTCGCCCGCATAACGAATGTCACAGACGCATGTGTTATTGACGCAATCGCCGCGACCGGAACAGCTCAGATCGTTGGCCGGCGTAAATGGGCCATAGATGCCGCCGCCGGGCGCCTTGCTATGGCCGGTGCTGTGCATCTTGACCGCCTCCATCGGCGACTGCAGCACACGCTTCGAGCAACGCATAAGGGTGTCCAGGCTGGGTAGCATTCTTTCCTAAATTAGCTGCAAATCGGAGCGAGAGAGAAACTAAATGTTAGCTGGCCCGACAACTTCATTAATTAATTATCTAGTTTGCAAATCGATAAACCAATATGCCCAACTGTTTGCACAATCAACACAAACAACGACGACAAACACCCTTTGTCATTTGAATAAACATTTGAGTCTCGTCTGAGGTCGCTAAAAACAAATGCAAATATGTGTGTGTGTGTGTGTGTGTGTGTGTAACACAAAAAAAGGGGTATTCACTTAAAAAACTAAAAGCCTTTCTTGCAATTGCTATGAAAACCAACATGCAAAATCAATAATATGTTTATGTCAAGAATTTTAACCATTTTTTGTTACCATAAAATTGTTGTAAATTAATATTATTATTTTGGAAAACACTATTTGTTGATATTTTTTGGCGTTAGGCCTGGCCAAGCATTACAATAAAAACTGAACGAATTTTCCATACTTTCCACCACTGTTCCAGAAACTGTGAAGAATGTTTCAAATAGATATTAACGCTTGAAAGGCTGGAGGATCTAAAAAAAGTTTTACACAACAGCTTTCCACCCATTTTCCACTTCATTTCGCCTATGCAATACACAAAAAAATTATAATAAGAAATGCTGCATTCTAGAAAACAAATTTATATATGTATACAAAAATATATATTCTAGACAACAAATAATAAATAAATAGATTCCATTTTTTCTGTCGATGACTTAACTTTGTGAGATAATAATCTTTAATTTTCTGACTACCCCTCACAATGGGAATTTGAGTGACAAGTGTTCAGGCCACGGCACTGACTACATAAGATCCATCATTATGAAAAGGGCTGCAAAATGGCCGAAGTGTGGCTTATGGCTTGGCATTATTGTTATTGTTTCCACAACGATTCCTAAGCCATCCATCAAAATATGTGCAAACAAACTAAATGGAGATGGATGGAAACGGAAAGACTACGTCGATAAAAATGCCTGCCAGCACTTGACGCCCGCAATGAAAACGATGGAACTGATATTGACAACTTGGCAACTGGGCAACTGGACAAACAATCAACGGGCAAATCCATTGGGCTGTCGTTCCATATATTAGCCAATTGAAATGCACGAGACGCGTCTGAAAACTGAGTTTTCAAAGCAAAAAGGCTTAGCTATAGCCGCAGAGAGGGAAAGATGAATTGCGCGTGTCATGTGCTTTGTTCATCAGCGCCATTTTAATTATTAATAGTAATAATATTAATTATTATTATTCTCTTTAATTCTGGTTGCCATACAATTCGATTGGGAATTTCTTTCCGTTCTTCTATTTTCTTCTTTCTCGCTGATAAGCAGCAGAAGTCGAAGAGTACATATATAGTTTGTACCTGTCTTACCTAATGTTGATGGACGCTTAATGGCCTACAATTTCTAACTTTGGAGTAGGAGAAACGACTCGCTCAACAGCACATTCAATTTTATATATGTATATATATATATATATATATATCTATATCTATTTGCACATAATAAAAACACAGTTTTATTAAAATGTTCCCGAGAATTCCCGTGTACATACGATGTTTAAAAGAGCTTAATTTTTTGGACATTTAATACAATTATATATCGATTAATATAATTAAATAAAAAGCTTTTGTTTAAAGTGCTTTTTCTTGCATACAAGCTATAATTGCTTAATTCACAGCCATAGCCAAGCGGTAAAAATGTAAACCTTACAATTTCACACCTTTTCTTTATAGTTTCAGCAACAACATTTGGCAACACATTGAAATTATGCCATAAATAAATTGTGAATGTGTATGCCTAGAAATTTTAATATTTGCTTGTTGCTGCTGCCGTTGCTTATTTGCTTTTGCTTTCTAGAAGAACTTTAGTAGCTGACTAGCGATAAGATAAACGAGCGTTTTTATGGCAAAAGACAAAGCAGAGCAACTGTTTAATTGCAAAATATTTTGCAGCTATATACCCTATAGGGCTCTATTGAAGCCCTAGCCTATGGGGAGTGCTGCATATTGGACCGGAAATATTTACATATATTGCTCGTATAGCTCGTGGCGACACGCGGTCAAAGGGCGAACGTGATAATGAGGCAGGCAAGCGACCAAAAGTGCAGAAGGTCTCTGAGAGACTAAGAGAGAGAGAGAGAGAGAGTGAGAGAGAGAGAGAGCGAGTAGTACCCACCGTGTATTGCATTTTAGCTGTTTTCAATGGTTGCTTAGATCAAAATAATACTCGTAATACTCGAAAAGAGACGCCTGCGGCGTCCCTAGCATTATAACTGGTCCGTTTTGGTTATGTTGAAAGAGCGTTTTCACATTACAAGAAGCCCGATAATAAAAATAGCACAGGGGTAAATGTGTGCGAGTGTGAGTGTCTGTATTTTTTTGTTTTGTTTTTATATGTATTTCCTATAGATACTCGCACTGGGTATTTATGAGCTTGTTTGTTTGTTGATTTGCTTTTGTTTGTGCACACAGTCGCAAAAGTTTGAGAACGCGTGCCAACGCACCGGAGCGATCATAACGCGAGGCCGACGCTGCCTATACTAAAAGAGAGAACCTGTTGCGATCCAGGCTGTTAACTAAAAAGTATCTCTCTGTGTAGCTGTGCGTGACGCAGCAAGCACTCTGTTAACTGCCCGGCGATTCGCGCTAGTGATGAACAAGTGTATTTCAGAGAGATCTCCGTCCACTGCTGCATTTTATTATGCTGATTCATGCACAATCATTAAAAATATATTAATAGTCTGGCTGCGATACTTAAAAATATTTCTAAATTTTTATTTGTACAAATATAAAAATAGAATAGCTTCTAATGACAATGACTTGGTATTTATAAATAGCCCTTGTTTCATATAGCAATTTTTAACTAGTTCAATTTACGTACAAATTTAAGCATAGCTCCCAAGTAACTGTATTCTAATTTCTTAAAGCTTTCGTCAGGCTGTTGCCACGACACGCGCTCATCACTAGTTCGCACTGTTAACTGCCGCAAACTTTAACAGCGATCGTGTTGAGTTTGGCCGCAAGCAGTGCACAGGAGAGCACGCTGCGTATACGTCACGCCCGGCAGAGGCAAGCAGTGCATGTGTGTATGAGAGAAAAAAGGCCTATGAAAAAAGTTCGTACCACAATAGTTTAAAAATCAATTAATTAATGTTGAACACACATATGTTTGTACAGAAGTATGTACGTGGTACATTAAAGGCGCGACGCGTCTGTAAACAAAAACCGTTTGGCTGTTTAATTAACATTGAAATAAATTTAAGCTTCGGATCAGCATGCGTTGAATATTGCACACACACATGCATATAAATATGTACATTACCATATATGTATGAAAATAACTATCTCTGTATATATGTCTGGCCTTTTAGCGCAGCGCTTCGTTCGCTTTGCTCTGTCGTCAATTAAAAATTGGGCGTTCATATTAATAAATTATGGCAAATAATTGCCAAAAATTGTGTGTTATTATCGAGAGAATATATATATATATATATATATGCATCGTTATTGGCTGGATCAACTGGAGGGTCGTACGAATAACAAACATATCTCGACAGATGTTTAAGCCACTTGAAAATATACCAATCGGCATTTAACGATTGTGTAAACTGCAGTTTTATTGCCAGCCATATAATTATTTATATCTTCAAATGCAAAAGCATTTAGTGCGGTCGGATTTTAACTGCAGGGCTTGTGTACTTTGTAGAATCTGAATAATTTACATCTAAAGAAATTTCTAAAAATGCAAAACATTTTTATTTTGACAAGAGATATAAGCGAAAATTAGCTCAAATTGTATAAGCCACTCCCTCGTAACCAACTAAGTATTATTAATGATTGAAAGCATGTATCTGAAGTGTGGTCAAGAAAATATGGAGAGAAAAAAGCGACCACAGCAAAACTAGTTTTGTGGCGCCCGCAGCAAAGTTACAATGGACTGGTTTCTGGTCTATGCAGCGCAACAAGTAGCCCATCATCGCATGATCGGACGCTCCCAAGGGGCAGAAGCGGACGGCGCGGCGTGTTTGGTTGAAGTTGTGACGTCCACGGCCCCTAGTTGAACGAACGATCGTGAGTGCGTTTCAATATTTACACATGCTGATGGATTGAACAGAAATATGGATCTTGTCACGATACCACATTTTCACAGCTTTAAGCACAGGCACGTTTCAACATTTGGGTTTTTGTTTTATTTTTTTGCAATAGCTGCTCTCGAGATTAGCGCTGCTCTAAAAATGATAGCGCATGACTATGACGGCAAGGATTTAATGATAATTAAATTTGGTTTATCACATTTTTATCAAAAAACTTATATAATCACAATCATTCTTGTACTTTTTTTTTCATATAGGGCGTGTCTAACAACACTGAGAAGAACAACCAAAACTACGCTCAAAAGGGGCGTGAGTGTAACATATACTTCCATCTCTTTGTTTTATTTTGATATTAATTTTTATGGTTAAGACTAATATCTTTATAGACATTAAAAGGTATATTATATATATAAAAACAATGGCCGCTGTATGAGTTGCTGATTGCAATTTATTCTTAGTTAACTAGGAAAGAATAATATTTTTAGAAAAGAATAATATTTTCCACGGTGGAAAATACGTGGATAAATTATGTTTAAAATTTAAACACGAATACTTGATCCGCGCTAGGTCCAAGTTTAGTTCACATTGTTAAAATATACCTTATTATTTACTTATTTTTCAAAGCGATTATCATGACTTGAAGTAAGACTTGAGTTCATGTATAAATTTAAGAAGTTCTACTTAAAGTCAAATACACTTTATGTCTATCACTCTTATTAATTCACTTGCTTTATCTTTATAATTTAATTTCCCCTTCTCTAACCCGCTTTTTATTTCTTCAGTTTTGCAGTGATGTGTCTGTGTACCTCCGTTCTTGCATGCGATTTTCTTGGTAAGTACTTATTACTTAATGTTAGGGTAATTCATACCTCAGCACAGCTCTTCAGCTTATAATTTATATATTATTATTGCACCCATGATCTTCCTTTATTGTATTTTAATTAGCAATTCCATCCTCGAGTGTATCTCATGAACCTCGATGCATAATAATTGATTTACGATTACGTAAATAACTCATCAGATTTACTTGAAATATGCACGACGATACAATTAATTTCCATTTAGCTGCTATTAGTGTTCATTAAAAGAAAAACTCAGGTGCAAATAAACAAAGGTGTTTACTAGTTTGCCAAACAGAAACACATAAATTCTCAAACAGATGGAATCCACACAAACTCACAGAACGCTAATTGATGCTATTACCATATGCAGCATATTTTCGCATTTAGAATTCTTTTCATAACAAATTGCCTGCGTTCATTTATTTATTTTCTTTCACATAAAAATCTGTTTTATACGTTTTTTCTTAACATAAAAAGCGTTGAGTGAAAGGTTTGTGTTATCAGAAGATTCGGCTAGGCTACCCTATGCGTACTCGTACACCCCCAAAATAGATGTGTATGGTAAACTAGCTGATAAGGGCAACGCACTTTATCACACCCAAACCCTGACGTTGGGTGATTACGAGTCGAAACTTTGTGCCTAGACATCATATGGTAACAATATCAGCACAGTAATACCCATTGGCTGCTTAGCTATGGCGTATAACCAAAGATCAGTCATCGCAAAGTCAGCGGCTTAATGACAAATTGGACAGGGGGCAAAGTAATTGCAGTCTCCTTATCAAAACATCGCCTGGGTGACTCATTGATTTTTTAGTACATTTATGCCGATTAGATTGGAAAATATGGGGGAGCAGCGAGAATTTAGACTTATATTATATTATGTCTAAAAAGCCGCAATTTAGTAGGCGATCCACTCAATATTTTAACATTACTCATAACATACTTATGTTAAAGGCCACATAACATTATTGTTCGTAACAGCCCGTATTAACAGTACAAGACCATTTTTGTTCAGTTTTGTGCATAGGCTTTATACTTTAGACTTGCTTTCGGACATTGAACGTAAACACTTCATATATCAAGTTTTCTCCCATTAGGGACTTTAGCATTTAAACTTAAACTAACATGCGAGCCAGCGTAGACGCTGTCATAAAAACAGCAAAAACTAAAATTACGCAAGTAAAATAACAATAAATAAGCCCCCCATACAAATATACGAATCGATACGAATGGTTTGCTGATTGCGCAGTGCGATATAGTAGCAATAGGTTCGGGCATATTCATGCATAGTATACTCTAATATGTTGTAGTAAATGCATGGCACATGCAAAAGCCAGCTTCAAACTCATGCAAAGGATCAAACCATTCGATTAAGTTGAATACTCACAGTACTTGAATTGGGAGCACGTGTTGGTTCATTGAGGGCGCTGATTCGTATGAGGGGGCAGCACTATGCGACTAAATGTCTGAGTAATATTAGTGTTAGCTGCAAGAGAATTATGTTAGCTTTATATTCATATAGACCAGAAGCAAAAACGAGAAAACATATAATGGACGTAGAGAACGCACCTTTGCACTTGGCCAAAGGGCGCGGCTGCTCGCTGACTAATTAGTCTCCGCGGGCAAGACAACGCTGAAGTCTGGTTACCCTTGCCAATTAAATGCTTGGCTAAAACAGCACATGAATATACATATATCATATATGATTTTTAGCTATTCGTGTGAAAGCTCTCAAATGGCACTGGCTTTTCAATCTACGGGCAAATAATTGGTTTCCTAATTGCATATGTGCCAACAGATACAAAAATATCAAGCAGTTTTGTTATAGAAAAAAGTCTTGCTATAGTTCATAGAAGAAAGTTGACTAATGCTATTTAATAGATACACGATTTTACTCGAAGTATTTTGTGAATAGTGAACTTTATATTAAGACAGAAAACTTGACTAAGAATTGAATATTTTTCCCAAATTCCATTACAAACAAATATATCAAGAATTGAATATCAACATAAATCAGATATTTCTTCTGAATTTATTTATATCTAATAACAAAGATAAAGATACTAAAAAACTAATCAGAGAACCGTAGATCTATTTTATTTTTATTCCTATAGAAACTTAGAATATGCAGAATATTTTAATATTTAATCAGAGAACAGTAGATTTCTTTAATTTTTTTTCGTATAGAAATTCGCTCAGAATATGCAAAATATTTTTGTGAAGCTTTTGCTGAGGGTACTAAAATTATTTCACGAAACAAATAAATATATACGCTTATTCCTCTAAATTTGTAAGGCTCCATATAAATACAAAATAATGTATCAAAATATTGATAAACAAAAGCTTACTTTCATAATGGTATAGATTAAATTTCTTGAAATTTTGTATTCCCTAACAATTAAAAAAAATAAATTAACAAGTTGAATGGTCTGATAACCTAATTGCTTCTAATAACCTAATTACTGGAATCGTGACCAGTTCTATGCCTTAGATTCTCTATAACGAGTGAATTGTAGAAACTATATTTTCCTTAAGATAGATGAAATAACAATCGCTTCGAGTAGGAGCATAATTCAGCTTTAGACTTTCTATTTAATAGTTTTAAATGTACCTTATTCATATCTCATTTGATATGCATGCATGTCCCAGGTGTCATAGGTTGCCCACCTACGCACAGACAGCATACAGCCAATCCCCCCATTTATATTTAAAGGGGGACGGGGGGCCTCGCAGAGCACTTAATTTTATACGGCAGAAGGCATCTAAGTGAGTGTTACATTTACATTTCCACGGGGCCGGAGGCCTAGGCATAAATTTGGACGGGGCGCTTTGGGTAGCGCGTGTCGTCGGCGACTTGTGAAGGAGCTGAAGGGAGGCGCAAAGAGCGGCACGTGTAATAAATGTAAATTAATTGTGCGAGCAATTTTTTGTTTTTTTTTTTTATATATTTATTGCCAGCGCTGCAGCATTGCCATGGCTCGACTCGACTCGACTCTGCGGACTGACCTGCCCTCAAATTGCAAATTGCGAGCGATGCAACAAAATCATAAGCGTAAACAACAAAATCATGCTCTATATTTACACACACGCTTCCCGTGTATGTGTGTATAGGTATGCATGTGTGCAATCAATTAAACTGATTCAATCATATTTAAGTGAAATGCTCGAGAGATGCCCGCCCGGCCACGTTGCGTGTGACGTGCGATTCGAAAGTGAAAATGGTCTTTGAACTGATGCCAGGCAACTACAGCTAAGTGACATATATGACAGATGACTCTGAAAGATTCTAAATATTAATTAATAAACCTTATAAACAAATCAAATCGAATCATTATATCATAATATCTGGTGACCCTTTCGAAGCAGCCCAGGAAAACAGAAACTTTATTGAATTGCACGGACATTGTTAGTCATTACGCTTAAACTGAGAAGTAGAGTATATATGTAGTTACAAACTATCCACTTAACTTCTCAAAGGGTACTAGGAACTATGGCCTTTGGCTAAGACAATACTAAATCCATACACTAGCCTAGGATTCCAAAGAACTCAGCCTATTTACGTCTTGGGCAAAGTAAATTTCTGTCTAAAAGAATTTTTCGCCTTTTAATATGCTCATCCATATGCCTTGTCTCCCCGTACTGTATTTAAAATAAAAGTAAAAGGTCTCTTAAGTGCAGTTCCATAAAACAGACATGCGTTTATAATTTTTCATATTGAGAGCTTTGCTTAAAAAAATCTGTTGAGACTACAAAAGTTTGTCGGCTAAAAAAATAATCAGAATTAGGCATAGATTCTTTTTCTTGCAACTATTTAGTTTTCATTAGAAAATTTGTAATGATCAGTAAAAAAAAAGCTTTTACACAGTTTAACCAAATTTTAACAAAGATCAGGTTACTATATAAATAAACTGTTCGCCTAACAGCTGTTCACAACCATTAAAATTACATGTATTTTTTTACTGAGCTGTTATTGTTTGTCATATGCCAAAACGTTTGGCTCGGTGCACGCGCACCTAGAACGTATGTACGTAATTGGGTGCATGTAAATAGATAAAGTTCGGTGATAAATAGAATACAAAAAAAAAGAAGAGTTGCGTAGTTAGCGAGAGGGAGACAGCAGCAAGCACAGTAATTACTATGTGTGGAAGGCCGAACTGAACGCCAACAATTAAAGCTTCAGAAAAGCGTTGCAAAACCCATTTTGGAAGTGAATGAACGCACTATCACACACACATACACACATGCATACGTTCACACACACACACTCTCATACGCTTTAGTTTGCAGTCGACAAGCGTTGCAGCCTTTTGACATTATTTTTATTTGCCTTATATCAGGCGCATTTAGTTTGACTTTGACTGCAACGTAATTCACACTAATTATACAGTTCGCTTTGGTGTGCCATAGTTGTTAAGTGATCAACTGTAACCCTTTGAATGCTAACAGAATAACATCTTACAAGGGTTAAGGTCTGTTCTTACTAGGTTGAATGTCCGTATCGTACGGGTGTAAGTTGGGTGCATTTTGAGTGCACTTGCACCCAAACGGCGCCAACAACAGAGTGCAAACATTGCAGACAGACAACAAATAAAGCTCTTATGTAGGCCTTTAACAGGCGAATGGAATGAGCATGACTAAGGTTTGTATAATGCTGTCGTCAGGTAAAGACGCACCTGCATCGGCTTATTGAGTCACAGGGGCACGCGACCAAAACTGATTAGTAGGCAATTTTATTGTATTTTTGTTTTATTAATAAATTATTGTCGACTTACCAGGCAAATAATCCAAACAAAAAAGGTAACTAATTATGCAGCAGGAAACAAAGTGCACGCACACACACACACAACACAACACAATCGCATACGTATATATGTATACGTATATATACCAGCGTCACAGATTTTTGTTATATTTTATTGCAATTAACTTTTGAGAAAGTAGCTGTGTGCTAGTTAAAGAACTGCGTATTTCACATTTTATTTGTTTATTATTTGTTTTGTTAAATTACTTCTTTCGTATGCGGATTTTTGTTGTATTCTTTTTGTCGCAGCTTACTTTACAGCAATACGCTGTTAATTCATGGCAATATGCTGATGGTTCACAATAGAGCAGTATTAAATTAACAGTGCGTTGGTATGTTAAGCTCGAAAGATACTGTTCACTTTATAAAATCGACTTTTCGATTTCGATAAATTTGAGAATTTTCAAAATGCCAAAGATGTTTTAATGTAACAGAATTTTCTTTATTTATATTTATTTAATTTATTTCTACTTTGGGGTCAGTGCTTATTTAAGTGAGTGAATACGACTATGCTTTCCGAGATACTCGCGTCGGGTAAAGCGTTTCATGCAGTGTAAGCACTGGAACGGACGTTCTCCTGAATGAGTGCGAATGTGATTGACCAAATGGCTTTTCTGTGTAAAAGCCATGTGGCAATGGGGACACTGATAAGGTCTAACACCTGAATGGACGCGCTTATGCCTTTCCAGGTTAACAGCTTGGCTGAATGTCTTTGGGCAATGCGAGCATTTGTACGGCCGTTCGCCGGAATGAACGCGATTGTGTCTCTCGAGATCTCCGCGGTTGGCAAAATTCTTTGGGCAATGACAGCACTTAAAGGATCGCTCGCCACAATGAGCGCGCAGGTGTTCCTGCAGATACCACTTGCTGGTAAAAGCCTTCGCACAGAGGCTGCACTTGTGGGCACGTTCGCCAGCAGCAGCAGCAGCAGCAGCAACAGCATGCACAGCACGGCTGCGGTGGCCCTCCAGCTCCGCCCAGTTCGTTTCGCTGGAATGTGTGCGCCTGTGTGGCTGTAGATGCAGCTCGTCAACGTTGGTGTGGGCATGAATGCGCAGGTGATTCGCCAAATGGTTGCTCTGGGTGAAGGCCTTCAGGCACTGCCCGCACTTGTACGGTCGTTCGCCAGAATGGACGCGCATGTGCTTGTCCAGATTGCAACTCTGATTGAACGCCTTCTGGCAGTAGATGCATTTGTAGGGCCGCTCGCCGGAGTGTATCCGTATGTGACGCTTGAGACTGCCGCGATTGGCGAACACCTTTGAGCACACTGGACATTGCTCTGCTTTATCGCTTGGCACTGACTTTGGATTAGCTTTGACTGGTTCATTTAGCTGGGCAGCATCAATACTCGTCGCAGAACTCTGTTCCACGGAGTCTACCGGTTCGAGCTTAATGCGCCCACCTATGTCGGGCGGTACGAGCTCGTGTCCCAGCTGTTCCTCCATCTCATTAGTTTCCACTTTGATGCCACATTCTGGAAACTGCCAATCTTCACAGCAATCCTCGCTTAAGCCCAGCAGCTGGCAAAAGTGCTTATGGCTCTGCTCGCATCTCTTCTTGAAGCGATACGCATTCTGGGCGGCCAGTACGCAGGAGAGGCAAATCTGTTTGGGAAATGGATCGTCGCGCCGCACAAGGCAGTTGATACATTCGTTTAGCATCTCAGCCAGGCAGGGTTCCTCCTCTGATTGATCTCGCTTGGCGAATATATCCACGAGTGTGACGGCGCTGCTTGTGCAAACGCGACACACTTGATCCATGTTAAATGGAATGTGCAATTTTAAAAAATCCGTTTTTGTTTATGTTTTTCTCTATCAATATTTATTGTGGGTCGCAACTGGATTGCCGCCAAATACACAAATCTGTCTGCATAAAAAATACTAGTTATTGGTAAAAATACCAGAAGTAGTTTGTTAGCGTCCTATCGATAACAAATGTGTGCAATTTCTTATGGAATGTACCAACCTTAAATCATATTCGCTACAAATTGTTTAGGATGTTTTTCATTTATTTTATATATAATTATAAATATTTAAGACTTTTATAGTAGTCCTCCAGCTTTTGTCATGGTGCAATACCTTGGTTCCGGCGAACAACTCGATTTCAAAAATATCGAATATTACGGCGAATTTAGCATAACAGCGCAACATGTTCCTATGTTATAACGTTGCGCTCATTCTCTCTCTTCTCTCTATAGCGCGTATTTATACCTACTGCTTATTGGACCGTTGAGAACAGCACTTGTTAACATCGTGCGTTGTCGTTAACAGCTGTTACTTTAAACTGTTATTGTATATCTTGCTGTTGACGCGTGTGGTCGGGTTTTTTCGGCGGTAAATGCGGGTATTTTAAATCTAAGCAACAAATCTAAAGTGCAAAATTCAGAAAAAATTCATGCGAAAAATTGCAAAAATTTCTAAATGTGTTGAGAATTGCTATAAACATAGAATTAGTTAAAAAAAAGGTAAATTACCACAAATGCATAGCAAATTTTAAGTGTGTGTAGCAAAATCGATTATTCAATCTGTGTGAACGTGTGTGTATGCGTGTGCCTGTGTTTCTGTGTTTGTTTAAAGTTTTTTTTATACAAGGGGCATACAACTATAAACGGAAAAATTAACAAAATATGCCAATTTACCTAATTTAAAATACAACAAAAAATAGAAGAGAAAATACCAATAAAACACAAGCGACAAAGCAAACAGCAAATGTAGAGAAGTGTATACCAAAAGCAGAGCGTAAAAAAGTCCAACCAGAAACGCACACAGCCACAGATACACATACACACACCACACAAACTCGTACTCATACACATACACTTACACATACACGAACGTATACACGCTTACACAAAGTAAATGAGCGCAAAGCAATTGCGAAAAAACAAGTGCAAACCCAAATGAGACAAAAGCAAAACACAGTGAACGTGTGTAAAAGCAAAATGCAAACGCACAGCGAAAGATTTAATAATTAATTTAATGCCTTAGCTCGAGTTTAGAGCAGAAGACAAAAGTTCTCACTGAGCTGGCAGCTGATGCGGTTTCGAGTAAGTGCGAGCGAGAGCGCACCATATGACGGCCATCAGCTGTTTTGACACTTGACACGATCGTCGACAGTTTTTTTTGTTGTACTTAATTTTTTTTTTTGTTTTTCCTAAATGAGTTTTGCTTTGATTTTTGCGTTGTGCTAATTAATGCAAATTGATTTATTTATTGAGTTAAATTGTTTTCTTATGCATACTTTGGTTTCAATTGACGCAAAAACAAATGCAAAAACACAAAAAAGCAAAATCAATGACAAAAATCGCCACATAGTCAATGGTTAATAAAAAATATAAACAATTTGTAATTAAAAATTAAATGGTGCGCTAAATAGTGTATAGCTAAAAAAAAAAGTGTATAACTAAAAATAAATAGTGTATAACAAAAACCTTTTTTCCATGAATGTGAAGTAAGAAATCAAAGAAACTAAAGAACTGTATGGCAACGCTGCACACACACACGGACACACACACGCACACACACTTAACAAAAAAAAAATCAAATTTATTATGCTAATTTTTGTTATTATCCTTTTCCTCAACATTCTCTTTGCAGCTACACATAAAAACAAAAAATATATAAAAATTATAAACAAGCGGATAAAATTTCAAGTGTTAAACCAAATGTTAGTCTAAGCTTAAAGTGTAAAACTAGTTTAAGCCCCGCAAAGTGTTAAGCAAAAAAATAAAAATTCAAATAAAAACAAAGTAATATATATTCATCTAAAGCTACAACACCAACACCAACAACAACAACAACAACAAGTGCAGAAGTTTCCACTAATACAACAACTACAAGAGCAAAATAAAAACAGTCAGTTTTTACGGCTAAAGAAAAGGCTAAAACAGAAGTGAATAGTTGCGCTTTGCTGCTAAAAAAAAAACTAGCAAAAAGCCATTGCTAAAATTTTCTTTTTACCGTTGTTAATCAATTCGCCAAAATAGCTAAATCCATTTTACAATTTCTCAAAAAGAAAAAATCCCATCATAGTTCAGGAACGGCAAGCGGCAGCGGCAGCGGATCAGAGGGCAAGTTACAGCAGCAGCACAGCAACGAGGAGGAAGGCGGTGGTGCAGGGGGAGGACAGCAGGAAGCAGCCGCCGCTAGCCACAAAATAACGCCGTCGACCACAACAACAACAACAGCAGCAACAGGAGCAACAGCAGGAGCAGCAGGAGGAGCAGCCGACGCAACAGGAACTGGAACAGCTACAACAAAAAGAAAATCTGAAGCAGCTGCTGCCTCCGGCGAGGAGCAGCCCAGCAACAGCAGCAGCAGCTCACCCCAGGCTCAAGTGTCAGCAAGCGCCACGTTTCGTTTATCCTCGCTAACGGGCACCATCTCGAAAATGGGCAACAACGCGACCACATCCAACAAGAAGGTGGATGCCGCCGAGACGGTCAAGGAGTTCCTTGAACAGGCCAAGGAGGAGTTTGAGGATAAATGGCGTCGCAATCCGACCAATACCGCCGCCCTTGATGATTTTGAGCGGATCAAGACGCTCGGCACCGGCTCCTTTGGCCGCGTCATGATCGTCCAGCACAAGCCCACAAAAGACTATTATGCCATGAAGATACTGGACAAGCAGAAGGTGGTCAAGCTGAAGCAGGTGGAGCATACATTGAACGAGAAACGCATCCTGCAGGCCATACAGTTTCCATTCTTGGTCTCGCTCCGCTACCATTTCAAGGACAACTCCAATCTCTATATGGTGCTGGAGTATGTGCCCGGCGGCGAGATGTTCTCGCATCTGCGCAAAGTCGGACGCTTCTCGGAGCCGCATTCGCGCTTCTATGCGGCACAAATTGTGCTCGCCTTTGAGTATCTGCATTATCTCGACCTCATCTATCGCGATCTAAAACCGGAGAATCTATTGATCGATTCGCAGGGCTATCTGAAGGTCACCGATTTTGGCTTTGCCAAGCGGGTCAAGGGTCGCACCTGGACGCTCTGCGGCACGCCCGAGTATCTGGCACCCGAAATCATCTTGTCCAAGGGCTACAACAAGGCCGTCGATTGGTGGGCGCTTGGCGTTTTGGTCTACGAAATGGCCGCCGGGTATCCGCCCTTCTTTGCGGACCAGCCCATACAGATTTATGAGAAGATCGTCTCCGGCAAGGTGCGTTTCCCCTCGCACTTTGGCTCCGATCTAAAGGATCTGCTGCGCAATCTGCTGCAGGTTGATCTGACCAAGCGCTATGGCAATCTGAAAGCGGGCGTCAATGATATTAAGAACCAGAAATGGTTCGCCTCCACGGACTGGATTGCGATCTTCCAAAAGAAAATCGAGGCGCCGTTCATACCGCGGTGTAAAGGTCCCGGCGATACAAGCAATTTCGATGACTACGAGGAGGAGGCCCTGCGGATTTCCAGCACCGAAAAGTGCGCCAAGGAGTTTGCTGAATTCTAGAAGATGCACAAACATGTCGCATTCTCGTCACCTTCGTTACCATCGTCGTTGTTGTCGTCTCGTCTATATGTCTACTACTTACTACTAGTGCTACAACTACAACTACAGCTACAACTATAGCTGCAGCTACAACTGAAACTAATACATCTACTTGGGTCTGGCTGGGCATATACTTATCATGGAAACAACACTCGCCATCAAAAGAAACCCCAATTGGACTTTGCATACCCAGTCGCAACAAATATCAACACAGTGAGTATCTACTGAGTACGGAATTACGAAGATCATATAGAGAGAACAACTCGCAAAGTATTGTCCGTAATATCGAACGCGAATCAGAATTGCTTTCTCATAATATCAAACTTACTACTCATGATTTTATTGCTTCCTATGCCGCGATTATTCTACAGAAATCAATAATTCCAATTGGGAGTTCGTTCTGATTGGTCGTGCTAATATACTATGTCCAGGAAACGCTTGAATTCTGTGTTTATTGTCCGATAGTTCTACCAGTTTTGGGGCATAAATATGAAACATTAATTTGTGCATATACCAAATCGTAGTTAATTAACCAATGAAATATTCGACAAATTCGACAGTCAAAGTAAACTAAAGATCAGTTTCTATATTGATATACATTGTTTAAAGAGTATAAAAGATTTTCTGTAGATGAACCGATAACAAATGGATGAAATAAATTGATTTATTCCCAGTCAGGTATTCCGATAACTCAGAGTTTAAATTTATATAAACATATAAATATATTTGTTAAAAAAAATTAAGAAAAGAATGAATTATGAACCCATTAAAAATGTGTAAAAAGGGTATAATGTATTTGTGCAAATGTATGTAACAGGCAGAAGGAAGCATCTCCGATCCCATAAAGTATATATTATCTTGATCAGCATCAAAAGCCGAGTCCGTCCGTCGGGAACTAAAGCCTCTTGTTTTTTTATGATTTTAAACTACTTCCGAATTTTAATTATCGCAGACATTATGAAATAAAAGTTTTTCTTTTGGGGTATGAAAAATTCCATTCTAGTTATTCTATATCAGATCTGATGTGATAGATGCTAGGTAAATTTGGCTTTGCGAGCAATGTTTGCATTTTGGCTGATCAGCAATTCATACACACACGACTTAAGATTGATTGTTGTTTGTTTTGGGCATCGCCTTGAAGTTGATGAAACACAGCAACCCCTTAAAAACACAACAAACCAAGCGAGTAGCGAGTCCATCAGCTCAACTGTTCTGCCTGTGACTGTGCCTCGGACAGCTTCCGCTCCTCTCTGCACCAGCCTTTGGCATTCCTTTAATTAGTCGGACTCGTTGCAGCTGTCAGGGGGTGAGTCGAGTTCTCGGTATTCGCCGGCCTCTGGTATGTCGGGGGCCAAAAGCTTTGGCAACCTGCTCGGGCCACATGTTGAGCACATGCTCCTCCCATTGAAATAATTCCTGCTACGTGCTTTTGTTCTGGTCTAATTTCAATTAGACTCAGTTGCCGGGAAACACCATTCGAGATAATAATAACTGTCAGAGGGTGTTTAATATAATTCAAATTAATAATTGCTCAATGAATCAGTGTAAAATTATTTACGTTTGACACTAATAGTGCGACTTATGATAAGAAATTTGCGACCCAGTTAGCGGTTTTGTGTGTGTTTTTATACTACTAAGAAACAACAATCATATATAGTTTGTATAAAATTAGATTAGATTTTAATTAGAATCATATTTCTAAATCCGTATTACACAAACTATTCAGTTATTTATATGGAATATGAGCTGCATGGGACTCTCTAAAATTAAAACACATCCCTTTTTAATTGAAAAAAGGTTATTTAAAAATCAAATTAGAAATTAAATTTTTCGAGTTTCTCTTTATTTTAAATTTCGAAGAGCAAGTAAATTCTGTGCAACTAATGTTGGTTTATATTCTACTCTTATGAATTATGTCTAATGGAAATATGGGAAACTATATTGGATGTTTGGTTTTTCTAAAGAATCAGCTACAATAATAAGAATATTGTTCTATTCTGTATAAGTTATGAATATTATGTGGGATTTTATAATATATATTGCTCGTCTTTATATAATACTCTTATGTGTTATGTCTAATGGAAATATGGGAAACTATATTGGGTGTATATTATATGAAAGGAATCAGTTACACAAGTATGAATATTGTTCTATTCTGTTTAAATCATGTGGGATTATATACCATACCGCATTATATACCAAACGAAATGTATCATTGAATGAACTAATCAAGCATAATCGTAATGATTCTATACTTAGAGTTTAGTTCGTGAGTTAGTTTATAATTCTCAAGGCAACAGCTTGCTTGGGTTTTAAAGATCCTTTGACTAGGATTGGACCAGTAATCATATGTAGATTATTCACTCTTTTAACTGAACAACAGCGAGGATCTGGGCATTCGAGGCATTAGTTGTAGTTGAAGTTGTAGCCAGTGCAAGATACAAATTAATTATATAAATAATTTTATTAATAAATTGGGTTAACTCAATTGATTCACATTTCCGATGAAATTGCGTTTTGCCCACTGTAATTTTCTCCAAATTTCTCCACCTACGCAATTATTTGCTATTCTTTTGCCCTTTTTTCTTCTTTTCGTAATTAAAACTTTTGCGTGCCCAGAATTTTCTTTGTCGGTTAATCTGCCACCCCAAAGCCCCTTTACCATGCACTCATTTCGCATTGAACTTTGCGTTTAAGCAAATCAACTCGTCGACCAAAATGCCACAAAAAAAATAGATATTTACACTTGACCCATTTGGTTGCCTTGGCAGTACAATGTATGTGTGTGTGTGTGTGTGTGTGAGGGTGTGTGAGGGTGTGTGTATTGCTGTCCTGAGCATAAATAATGTCAAGCCTTGCGAGGCAAACAAACTAGAGAATTTATATACAAAGTAATACATACATATATAAATAATTTTATGCGCTTTTGCTGTGCAGTTACAAATTGTTTTGGGCTGCTTTTGCGTGCCTTTGGCCCATTAGCCAAATATGAATATTGTTGTTTTTGTTAAAGCCAAGACGCTGCGCGTAATTAATATAATAATAAATTATAAGCAGCCACTGTGCGGCGACTGTGTGTAACAGGCGCATAAAACGTCAAGAAAAATGAATAACAAAAAAAAAAAACATAAAACATTTATAATTATAAAATTTACAAGTTGACGCGTGGGCCGTCATTAGTCGCCATAGAAAACAAAAGACTATATAACATATTTTATGTTGACCTCCACACAAGAAAAACAAATACGAGAAATTTGCTGCATTCCGTAAAGTCCGACCATGACCTTGTTTGACCTCTGGCCGAGCATTGTAGATGGTTTGTTGCTCCTCTTCTATTTGTTTATGTCGTTCCTTCATGTGACACATTTCTCGCTTAATTTTATTGGCACTAATTAATGTTCGCTTCCATTTTGGCTCTCCAAAATAAAACAGAAACAAAAACATAAAAAACAAACAAAAATTATATTCATCAATCAAATTTTTTCTTTTGGCTCTTTTTGTTTTAGCCCAGCGCAATTATAATGATAGTCTGGGCTACGAGCACTTAAGCATTTACTTATTTACATAGCCCCAAAGTGCTCAATGAATATTTGTGAATGTTTTTTTCCGGCCGGGGCTTTGTGGGGCTAGTCAAGCTGTCATTGATATGACTAAGATACGACATGGCTTTAAGGTTTAATAGGGATATTGCCAAAGTATTGTGCTAAAGTTCGTAGGAAATTATGGCGCTTGCACAATTAGTACACACCGATAAGAATCGAAGCTGATAATAACTCTATCAATTTCTCAATCACTCATTAATCAGTTTTATGGTGTCTGTGTACATTTTTTTCCTTCAATATTTCATAAACATTGCAATTCAGTTTTTTTCTTTTGTTCTCTGGTTCTTGTATGTAACCCATTTGTAATTTCTTCAATCTTTCAGTCCGTCGTAGCGCGATAAAAACATTTCCTTCTTCTTGTCATATTGATTGGAAAATAAAATTAAAATTAGTATTATTTGATTATAGTTGCCATATTAAATAAAAGCTGTTTGTGTTTAACTTTGCCCAGGTAAAGTTCTTTAATATTATTTGACCATTATTTGGAGTCGGAAATAAATTAAACCATGGCAGTGGATCCGATCTTTTCTAGCGTCGATTTTTCGACGTTTTTATTTAGTTTTGATATGGATTATAAAAGCGGAAGCTATTAATAAGTAAAAAAGAGGTATTCCAACAGCTATCCACCTATTTTCCACCATTGTGGGTGTACTCACGCCATTCTATTAAAAGACTAAGCAAAAGCAAACTTTCAGACTTTACAGCTTCAACAGACAGTCTGTTTTATATATAGAAAGATCTTATTTCAATCAACTAAGCGTGAGCCACAAATTAACAAGTTTTATTATATGCCACTGCGAGTAAGAGAGCGCGTTTAAACTAGAAATTTCTACTTTATTTTGGATAAAGCATTCTATTATTACCAACACTGTCTGCACATTGTTTTTATCTATTATTATTGTGGGCTTAGTTAGTCCTTGTAAATAAATGCTACTGATGTAGGAGACAGTATATATTAGCTGTTTTGTCATGCATAAAGTGGGCGGAATTGATTGATTAGTTGGTAAATGAGGTCGTATTTGGCTCAAGTGTCTGTACTTCGTTGGGCTGAGCGCCTTAAGCAGTTGCCTAAAGTTCAAATCGCTGCTGGATGCCACTCAAAAGCAGTCACAGCCACTGCCACAACAACTGCAACAGCAATAAAAACAACAACTGCAATAAAAGCAGCAACAATCTAACAGTTGCCGCAGAAACTCGTTTAGAACACGCACGAAATTTGTTGCTCACTTTTGTGTCGCTCCAATAAGCACCTAGACCAAGTTTAGATGCAACAGCAACTGCAACGCGCCACATAAATCTCGCAAAAATGCAACTGCCAACGCGCTAAGACGTTGTCTGGCCAACTGGGGGCTGCCCGGCTGACAAGATAGAAATACGGAGAGACAGGCAGACAGACAGACGGGCAGCCAGACAGACAGCGGCACGGACTGACTCTGAGAAACGAGCGGGCCGGGCAGCCTTGTAACAGTGCCCTCAAATCAGCTTGCAAACACGCACACACAACACTAAAAGCAACATCACCAGCAAGTTAGTAATAACAAAAACTATGCGCAGAATTAATAGCAACAGCTACTTGCATACGAGTTATAAACAATTATCAAAAGACAACGATGATTTAATACCCTATCAAAAAAGTAATGTTAAAAGCCAAAAGAATATGTTTAAAAAATAATATAAGCTGTTGCTTGTGTGTATATGAACTTAAATGGAAAAAATATATTTTTATAAAAGAATCTTTAATTTCTTAGTTAAAGTTGTCTGATTTATTCATTTTATTTGCTTAACGAAAATCTTTATTTCTATCAGATTCATTTGCTAATTTTAATTTGTTTCAATTTTGTTTTGATGAGAAGAATGCTTTCAAAATCGTTCTCAAAAATAAGATACTTTACTTCTTCAAAATATTTTCATTGTTTTAACATATTGTTACCAGCACTGCGATGTATTCCTACTTCCTACTACTTTTGCCATGACTGTATACTCATTCTAATTAACAGTAACAGTGTGAAAATCTAGCTAACAATGTTAACTTGATCTTGGTTCTTAGCATTAGCATTCCGACTGTCTGTTAGTGAGTTTTATGTATGTTATGTTATGTAAACAATAAATGAAGTGGGTAAATGTTCTTTTTGGCACATGTAACTAATTGAAAAATTAATAATCATTTGTGTCATTTAACTAACAACGGAAATATTTTAAATGTCCAAATGCAGCTGATTCTTAACTGTGTGAGTGCACAGATGTGCATCAGTTCGTTTGATGACACAGTTACTTGCATTGTTGTCGTTTTTCCTTTACTTTTTCTTTTAGTTTTATTTATATTTTTTTTGTCAGGGGTATTCGCATTCATAATTAATTCTTAACGCGCCGTGTCATAGCGTCGTATGAGCAATGTGGAAAGTGCAAATGCAAAAGCAATGTTCGACTGTTAGTTTACTTATCGAGTATTTTGGGCTTCTATACGCATCGAGAATAAATTAAATGATTTTCGCTGCTAACAACATTATTTTGTTTGTTGCCTGCTTTATTATTTCGCAAAAGATCCCTGGGCCCTGGGCACAAAAACGAGTTTTGTTAGCAGCCAGCCGCAAGCGAATGCATGGTTATAAAAAAAAGCATTTAAATTGAGACGACAGCAACAAAATCGTCATTTAAATAACGCACACGTCGTCGTCGCCATGCTATTATTTTTATTTATTTTTTTTTTCGTTTTTGCAATTATTTTCGTCGTTTTTTTTTTTGCTTTCAAATTGTTGCCGCTCCGTGTGTGTACATGAGAGATAAAACGCGTACATTTTTCCCGTTTTGCATTACCTTCTGACCGTGCTTCTTCTCTCTCTCTCTCTGTCTCTCCCTCTGTATGTCTACCCTTTGTGTTTGCTTCGCTTTGTCGCTCTCTGTCGCTTTGGCTTATACATTTTTCAGTGCAATGCAATTTTCATTCAGAATTTATGGCCAAATGAAATAGAATTGAACATGGAAAAGGCGAACAATGAAAATTGAAAATTTGTTTAGGTTTTAGTTTTATTTTTCCATGTTACGTGGCTTTTACGATAGACAGGTGTGTTCTGTGTGCTCAGCGGAAGCTGCTGTCTATGTCATCCCATTTGATGTGGTGCGAACCGGTTGCGAATTATTATGCAAAAAGTGATGAATTGCTTTGAAAATTAAAGTAAGATTTCTAGTCCGCAAAATAATTAAATTACTTCAAAAAATTAGATAAGGTTCGCAAATATTGTAATTGTAAGTTGGTATGAATTTTTGCATTAAATATTCCATTTAGTTAAAACGAATCATTGTTAAACTATCGACTGAGCTTCTATTATCAAAAATTGATAAAGGGAATATTAACTTATATCTCTGTATGTATAATTTCTTAACAATAGAATATAAAACTTTAATTAAATTACTGTACGTAATATTGAATATAATTAATATTATTGTTGGTAGCTCCGCCTTAGCGAAGTGACAAACAGGTGCATTATATCAGCTGTTCAAACTGAAAATTGAGTTTTTTCATTCTTTCTTTGTTGCCGTTCAATTGTGCAACAATACTGTCAAGAAAATGATGATAACAAATGCGAAATGTTGAGAATTAAATTGAATGCCAAATAGACGACGTCAAGTGTTACCCCTGTGACGGCTTATCAAAAATCGTTAGAAACTATTGACGCCCGTTCTCATACCCTGACCCATTTGAAGGGTGTAAAAATGGTATTAGTTTTTCGAAAATGTATGTAACAGGCAGAAGATGGGATCTACTAGCTCATAGAACGTATTCTTGAGTTGACATCGAGCTGAGATTAAATATCTCTCCCATTTCCCGCAAAATTGAATATATGCATAGTTAGTGTCACATTTAGGTCCTGATATTTCCATGGGGCTTGGATTATTGAAACTGAAAGAATTCAAGGAGGCATTTTCCATAGTGTGAGGCGAAGGAAGGAAGGAAGAAGCACAGCTTAGACGGAAGCTAGAATGTTTGTAACGGCTGCTTAGCTCTAGCTTCAGAGTATCTCCTAGTCGAACACTCCCGATTGAAGCACTCTTACTTGTTTTTGTTTGTATTTATTTTATTTGTTGTTTTCGCTTTGTGCTTGAAACTAGCAAAGTAAATAAAACGAAACAGCAACTGGGCGACTCTGATAAGAACTGGCAACAAACAAAGACATTTATTGCAATAATTTATGCAGCCCAACGAATTATGCGGGTCGTCATTGTCATCTCCATTCCCATTCCCATTCCCATTCTCTAGGTTTCATTGTTTTTGTTTTTAATTAATTTACTTCTTTTTTTTTTGCTGCGAAATGGGTTTAGAGTATGCAACCAGAAGCAGACAGCCAAAGAATCGTTGGGTGCTCTGGAATCGTTCTTAGTTTTTTTGTTCTCTGATTTTTTTTTGCCATCTATTACATAATGCATTCAGTTTTGGCCTGATAAAAAAAAAACGCCATCAAGTTGATATATATTATTATTTTATGTATGTATTGTAATGGGCAACACAATAAAATTTATTGTTGTGGTAGAAGCGAGTCGTGTGCCTAATTGAATTTGTTCGAGACTCCGCTCGCTCTTTGTGTCCCGCTAACAATTCAATACAAATGACATGTAATCAATAATAATAATTTGTTGTTGCGTTGACATTAGACACTCGGAGGGTGCTGAAAAAGGGGCGGCGGGTTGGGTGGGTGGACGGTGTGCTTCTGCATGCAACTAAATGCCAAAGCAGGTGCTTGCCAGCAAATTAATTGAACCTTTTTTTTTTTCCTTTTGCCTCTATGTCTGCCCCCTCAAGGTGCAATTATTGATTAATTATTTGCTGGGAATTCTGCTTTTTTTTCTAGTTTTTTTGTGTGAATATACACTAGACAACCGAGAAGTGTGTGCGTGAGATTTGTAGCCTTTTTTTTCAATTACATAAGAAAATGAATACATTTATAGTGTATTGTTTATTTTGCTGAACAGTTAAAAAATGTTTCTCATAGCCAGGGCACTTTTATCAAATATTTAATATTCAATATTATTACAAAGAAAAAGAAAATGTATATATTTTATAGCATGGAATTTTAAAAGCAATAACAGATATAACAGAACAATCTAATAAGTAGATCAGTGTAGTTGAACAATCAATTCTGTTTTTGTACTGCAAAACCCTTCTCTCGAAGTATTTCTCATGTTCTTCGGTGTAACTAGTTAGCTATAATTTTCTTATAGTATAGAATATGTATGCATCTTCAACTCTTGTGTGCGGTTAGCTTTTTAATTACATTTGTTTCTTACGTATGGAAATGTCTGAAAGTCTGAGAGATGAATTGTATATGATTGATTGTTGTAAGCGATCTCTGCTGCGAATATCAAACTACGCATTCACCAAATTGTGTAACCGCTAAAGACAAAATAATTGTAGAGACTGTGCTCAGTAATATTATTTCAGTGTTCGTTTGCTTTACGAAGGTCGTCTGCCTATAATTTAGCAAACGTTGTGGAATTACCTTGAGCGGCAGGCGTATACATAATATCGCATATACATACATTACGCATACGCAGCGTTAAGAGCGACCCACGCGCTCTGAAGTATTGTTGAGCTTTGCAGACTGGCAGCAACAGATAAATGTAATTACTGTCTTATCATAATTACCAGAGAAATGAGAGCAAGAAAAAAGAGAAGAAAAAAAATGTTACAGAAAATATAACAAACGCCAAGGAAAGAAGGGCGAGCGGCTGGGAAACATAAGGCACAAATGATGACGATGAATGACGCTGCTTGTGAGTGAGCTCAGCTGTGTTGCCCACACGCACACACACATACACACAGCTACACATACACACAGCCACACATACACGCACGTAAGTGCACTTTACTGTCAGCCACACAGAGGGAGTGTGCTGCGCGTGGCGGTAAAAGAGAGAAAGCAACAACTTCCCTTTGCCTGTCAGTTGTCGCAGCCGTTGTTGTCGTTTTTGATGTTGTTGTTGTTGTTGCTGCTGTTTCAAATTTTAATTTTATTTTATTGCAGCGCACAAATTGTGCGCCGGCGGCGTCGTTGCGTGCAAGGCTCAACCTCAGCCGGTGCGAGGGTTGCGCCGTCTTTACGCAAGTTAACCAGTTTTTTCAACTCTTGAACTATAGTCTGAACTTTTGAACTATAGTCTGATAAATGCATATCAATTAATACTATTCACTAAAGCAAAGAACAAACTTTCGGAGACTATATATTGAGTAATTACATATATGTTATATATGTATGTAATCTATTTATGCTTGTTTTTCAAATTAGAAATAATAATTAAATTGAAAAAATATATTGATATATTGATTTGTTAGTATTTTAAAGGGAAATGTTAAAGAAAATATGATACACCTTCATCGATTAAATGTTTTAGATAAATATTGAGCAATATAAATAATCAAAGAAATATGCAAAAAATCTTAATCGAGAATTCACTTAATTAATAGCGAGTAATTTATGATTAAGCTTAGGAAACTATAACTTTTAAGAAATATTATTGGATCAGTTTTGTGAATACATATAGTTCATTTTCTAGCTGCCCTCTTAATGTTGTGTCGTCTGTGTGTTGCGTTAATTGCCTCCATGCGCGCGCAAGTTGAGTTTCTGACCTCCCGGGCCACTTCCTTTACATGGCGCACAGAGCCTGTGGGCTCAAGTTGTCCCGCCTTGCCCCGACCTGCCCCTAGTCTTTAATTACTCTCGTAGTTAATTTTGTTACAACAAAAGCGACAGCAGCGGCAGCAAAAACAACAGCAACAACGTCAGTGTCATTGTAAAAATTGAAATTTGCTTTTAATTTACAAGCCCGGGCCCCAGGTCTGTTCTCTGTTCTCTGTTCGAGCGTATGTACTACTGTGTTCAGCCCATGCCCAGTTTCCGTTTCCTGTTCATTTCCAGGCTGAAATTTTATATTTATTTGACATTTTCCTTTAGTTCCATGAAAAGCGTCAAATGCGAATACCAAACTTTAATTGATTTGTCTCGAGGGCCTCAATCGATTTTTGCTTTGTATTTTCAATTTTTTGTGTGCAGTTTTTCGCTTGGTCATGCTATCCGCTTTCGCTTGGTCTGAAAATTGATTTAAATTTCAAAGCCATCAGGTTTATTGACATTAGATACGACGGCCGCACCGTATTTTTTATACATAAAGTACATATATATTTTCCCAGTTGCTTGGCCACAAAAGTTTTCCACGCAGCGAATTCTCGTGATATTGAACGCCTTTTAATTGTCATTTGCTCGTTGCCACGCCCAGAAATCGCATTCGTTGTCTTATTAAAAAAGTTAAGAGTTCAAAGAAACAGTTCTCGATTGGGTGTGGGAATAAATAGAGACGCAAAACGAAAGTCAGTCGCAGATGGATGATAATAACAAAAGAAGTGAAAAAAGTGAACAACGAATTGCAGATTTTTGGGCGTTTGTTGAACTCCGAGCTCAGCAAAACGGACGCCATTCAACTCATCGTTTTCTCGCTGGACTCAAAGCAAATGCTTAAATGGCCTCAATAAGCATTGAATGCAGTCACAGTCGCTCAGCTGAGTTGAGCCAGATGAAAAGGCCAAAAGTGCGTTCATCAACACTCGTCGAATGCAAATTTTCATTGAGTTTCACTTAATTAGCGAAGAAACTTTGAATTTTCGAGAACTTTTACTGAAGAACACTGAAAGAGAAATATGGAAATTGTATGAAAGTCGAGGCTCGTTGGTTTTCAATTTATAATTATTATTATATATTTATATTTATTATTATATTATATTATTCTATTTTAAACTGCAAATTGAGTCTGAAAAAGTATTTGTGGAGAATGATATATAAAATGTTTCCTATTTTTAAATCAATTATGAATTAAAGATTTCTATCCAGCTTAAAATTAGGATTCGATTGTAGTCCTAGCGCCATCAAAGCAAAAGCTTTATGTTTATATAGGGATAAATTATCCGATTAAAATACTATAGTCGATTAATTGATAATTGATCATTTCTATGTGTTTTGCTAATGCATTGATAGTTAAACTAAATTTCGTTTTACAAAAGTTTGACATTCTGTATTGCTATTAAATTTAACAAAGAAATGATTTGTAGCATCGTAGACCAGATAATTTAAAGGCCTTGAGCTCAAAGTTTTATCTGAAATCTACAGACTTGATAAGTCCAAACGGCCAGCCATCTTTTCTGCACATTTAAAACACAAAAGTTTTACAAACAATTAACTTTATGAAGCGCACTCAACTAAAATCGCTCTTTTTATTCCCCGACCGAGTCTTTGCAACATATTTGACCTACACGCAATGACAAATATGTTGCTGATTTTGTGCACGACTCGTAGAGAAATACATATGCTTGTACAATAAATATATATATATATATATATATATATATATATGAAATATATGCGCCCAACGTATGAATATAAATTAAATTATATAAGCAAGAATTATGCACACAAATACACTACAAAATTTATAAAGGCACACACACAACTCGCCGTCCATCTTGGAACGCAACGACACAAGGCCCCGCGCACCGCAAAGCATTTTAATAAATCAACACGCCCGTTTAGCGAGTGGACAAGCTCGAAATATCTTAAACGAGAAGCAAAAACACCCTAGATATATATTTACCCAAGATATAGACTGCAAATATTATGAAAATGAAATGAACAAATTTGTTTGTCGCCCAGTTGTGGCTGGCCTGGCGATTCGCAAACTATTTTCGATTTGCGGCCACATACATACTCATATCTGAATGTCTGTCTGTCTGTCTTTCTGTCTTTCTATCTGTCTGTCTGTCTGTCTGTCTGTCTGTGTCTGGTCTCTCAGCGTTGGCTCTCAAACTCTCAGACTGCCCGACGCTCTGGTAGTGTTTCCATTCGTCTGCCAGTCTCCTATGGTCAGCCCAACTTATTTCTATTTGTATTTGACTAAAATAACCATAAACAATAATAAAGCTAAGTGTACCCAGACTGCAAACATTTAGTAACCAAAGAAGGTTAGGGTATTCTTAATTGGGTGTAGTCTGATGTCAATGCGCGAAAAACGCAGTTAACTATCATATTTTTATAGTATTTCAAAGAATGTCTATGCGTGAAATATTGGAAAACTATTCTGCTATAATATAGACGTTTGCTTTCGATATAGAGCATAAAACATTTTCATCGAATCTACATATCGGATTTAAGTCAAACCGATTCTCATACACAGCTTTCATTTATTTTTTCTTAAATCCCAGCCCAACATTTTTTGAAATATGGTTGAGTGCTTTTGTTGAACTCCCAACATTCAAGGCATCAATAACTTAGCCCTCAATCATTTGTTTATCATCTCATGTGTCATACAAGGAAAGAAGTTGGTTTGAACCGTGTACCGAACCATGGACAGTTAATGTTTGACTTTTATCAAAATAAAATTATTTTGATAATTGTTTGGGCTCTTTTTACGAAAAACTGTTTTATCCGCATTTATTATTTCAAATTGGCTTCAAACTAGAGTTAGGGTAAAAAGGGTTTTGCCATGTTTTCACGTTGTTTTGTTTTGCCTGTTGTTGAACAACTTTTATATTGATCTGCGCGTAATATATGATCAGCTTATTTATGTACTTTCATATCGTAAACAACGCGCCCGCACCCTCCGCACATATCCAAGCCTTCCCTATGTAAATTAGATGTTATCTTTATAAGTATACATATGCACATATATGTATATACATATATGTACCTTTGCACGTAGTTTCAATAGTGCCGTTAAGTCAGTCCAGTTGTTGATTTTCCCCAGGTGGTAATTACGCATTTTAAAAATGCATTTTCTGTATGTGTCTCTGTGCTTCATGAAATATGCACGAACCGAGAGCCAGGTAAAAAGGGCAAAGTGAAGGGGGAGGGTGGGGGGGGAGGGAGCGTGGAATGCTGTGCACTCATCTGGCCTTATTTAAAATGCACAAAAGGCAAAAACTGCGCTAAAAACACAAAACACGGACGGGAGCGAGTACAAAACTTGGTAAATGGAAGTTCTTTTTTTTTTTTTTTTTTTGGCCATTTAGCTTTTTGCACAACGCTGGCGACTCAACCACTTTGGTTATTAAAGTTTTATACACATAAATACATACAAATGTGTGTGGCTAAGTTAGTTAGTTGGTGGAGTCTAGTTAGTCAGTTACTTGACAAGCTGTGATAAGCCACAGAAGTCATGTCAAACAAGCACGTCGCAAATTGGACTAACACACATTAAATTGTGATAGGGCTGTGTCGCGGTTGAGTTAAGATAGAGATGGGAAAGTACCCAAGTGTGTCTGGAACTTGTGCCGAAATCATATTTATTTTAAAGCTATCAGTCATCAAAATTACATACTTTCCGAATATGCCTAATATATCTGAAGACAGGTATATTATATAATAAAATAAGTATTATAATATATAAACTATAAATGTAAGCTTGCACTCATTATATTTTACTATCAACTTGAGAACCGGTATAGTATGACATATGTGAGTAAAAAAATATAACAAATATTGATTATAAAATTAATCAATACTCTCTTGAGAGAAAAGGGCGAGAAAGGGATAGAAAGAAAGTGACAGAGAGAAAGAGAGAGCTCTCTCGAGACAGAGTGAGAGAGAGACAGCGACACAGAGTGAGAGAGAGAGAGAGAGCGAGAGGGAGACGAACATAAAATGAATAGAAAATAAAAATATCATCAGCGCAGCTTTTACCTAATTTTCTTAGAAATGTATAAATTAAAAAAAAAAACAAACTCAGTTAATATTAAGAGTATGTCTATGCGCCAAGTAAAATAAAAAAAAACGAGAATTTGTTTATAATTAATTGAAAATAAGTAAATGGAAATTTGAAAATCTCATAAATTAATGAAACTGATTGGATCAGACATGGTTATATTTGATTCTAGATGGTTTGCTGATTTGTTAGACAAGGTCGGCAATAGTTTTGTTTGTTACATAAATAATCTCAATTGGACGGAAACACATGTCCAAAATACTTACATTTTTCCCATTCAGCTATATTTAGCTCTTTGAATTACCTTTCATTTCTTGCACATTCCTGTGCTATTACCAATATTTGAGGCATTGTGAGATTTCAAGGCCAGAAAATCACTTAACAAGTGAAAGTTTTGTTTTGGAAACTATTGTCCATTCCCTGTGCATAAAGTAGTTGATTGTTTTCTGACGCACATAATGTCCCCGACAATGGCTAATGGAGTTTATGTAATAATATATATCCGACTACAAGTACAACAAACTAGAAGAGTTAACAGATCTGTCGCTGCATTCCTCACATATACTTAGTATATATGCCTATGTGTGGTAATATATATCTCTGCTCTTCGGTGTTTGGTGTGTTATATAGCGTGTTGTTTGCCATTGTTGTTATTGTTGTTGTTGTTGTTGTTGTTGTTATTATTGTTGTAGTTGTTGTAGCGTGGGTGCAGGCAACTGCCCGTCGCCGGTTCGGTCACTGACGGCTTTTGTTTCAGCGATAAAAGGCCGCCTGAATATACAAAACATTTGCTGCCTCTTTTTATACCCTGTACCTATTGAAGGTGGGCAAAAAAAAGGGTATAATAGCCTATTGAAAATATATGCAACAGTCAGGAGAATGCATCTAAACATATATATTCTTTAGATATCTGTATGTATATTTATTCCTGATCAGCCATGAGTTCGTCTGGTTGACATATCCGCGCTGGTTACAGCGCAACTTCTAGTCGGGCACTCCCGATTGTGTGTTTTATCTTGTTTTTGTTTCGTTTTCGGTCTTCTCTCTGTTGTTGCTTTTCAGTTATATGATTTTGTGCAAAAAAGATTTAATATAGCACGCTGTTGCCGCCGCTGCTGCCGTCGCCGCTGCTGCTGCCGTCGCCGCTGCTGCTGCTGCTGCCAGCTGCTTACGTCATAGGCACCCACCGGCGGCAGAGTGTGTGTGGTGTGAGTGTGTGCGGGTCTGATAAGGAATAAAACATATTCATATATTGTGTGCTGTGGGAAATGGGAGAGCGTTGGGGGTATTAGCACGTATGAGTATATTTTTATATATACTCGGTTAGATGTCTAATTTGTTTGCAATTATGGGGGCTGAACATTAATTAATGATTCGGCTGCAATTTGTAGTTTATGACTATGACTTAATATCTGACATTGCACTAAATATCTGATATTCCCTGAAAATGAAATATAAATACAATTCTCAGAGACTAATTATAATTTTTGCTCCGTTCTAGTAATTGCGAATTAATCACCCATCGATTTTAAGATTGTAAAATGCGCTCATAACCAGTTATATTTAGTGTTGCTTAATCTGTCAGCTTGGGCAGCAATCTAAAGAGGCCTTTAAGTGCTTTATCAATGTGGTTTTAATATGAGTTGTATTTATTAGTTTCTTTGAGTGGAGCTCAAGAATAACTTACTGTTTGTTGTATAATTTCAAATTACCTCCATTCAAGTCAATGGTATATTAAAGAACTCAAGGAAAGAATATTTAATTTAAACAAAGTAACGGGTGGAAATAATTATGCAAATAGCAACTTAATGCAAGGTCTATTGCAGCTATTGTAGCAAGTGCAACAGAAAAAGTGCTTCTAAGGGAAACACTCTGCTAAAAAAACCCTATGTAGGTATTATCCAAAGAATACATTTTTGGAAATTAGTCATTAAAAAACTTTTGATAAGCAAATTATTGAAGTTACCAAAGATTTTAACGAAAGTTATTTATTAAACATATCTTTTTGTTATTTTTCAACTAAATATTATGACCCTGACCTCTTTACATTTCGTCTTGGAAATTATAGCAGTCGGTCTGTTGCGCGTCCACAAATCATCTAAGCTCATCAAAGACCCATCAAAATCTGAGTCAGACTTTAGCTTTTTATGGTTATTGAGAGCTCGTCTGAGTTACGGCTTTTTTTTATCTAGTCGAAGACTGAGGTTAAAAAACTCAAATAGGAAGTGTCCGGCGGACAAGCTTGGCCGCAGTCAAGGCTGTCCAAAATGTTGATTGGTAGAAAAATAAAAGCTTATACATAACAAGAAACAGAAAATCAGTAAATGATTTATGCATATAAGGTTAAATTAATTTAAGTTTCAGTCTTTAAGTGTGGCTATAAGAAAATGTTTTAAACTAATTAATTATTTTATATTTCTTGCAGTGCATACACGAAATATGTCATCAGCGTAAAACCTAAAACGGAACTTTTACTCTCCCAAAACTGGTGAACGTACTTTTAAAACCAGAACCAGAACCTCAACTAAAACAACAACTAGAATGTTCATAATTAAAAAAATATATTTCAACTAATGTTATTACATACAGCAGCTAAAATAACTGGGAGTTAGAAAGGGAGTGTAACCAAGAACAAGAAAAAATACAACAAGAACAACAACACAACAACAACAATGTAATAGGTAACTAAAATTTATGGCATATACATAAATAATCATTCATAACATATAGCATATAGTATAACCACGAGACTACAGATATTTAGTTGTAAAGTACATAGTTTAGTTCAACAGAAAAAAAGAAAAGCAAGACAAAAATCTAAAGCAGCAAGCACAGATTACCAAATGCGTCTAGAAAATCATACAAAGACGAAAACAAGAACTTCGGTAAATGGGCTAAAGAATTTGTTTTAATTATCAGCTGGCAGCAACAACAACAACAACAACACATTGTGAAAGTATGAAACGCTTTATTAATTTATAAATTTAACAAAAGTAAAATGTAAAAAAAAAAAACAAAAAATTATGGCGCACTTAGTGTGCTTGAAAAAAAAAACCCAACTAAATATATAAAAGAAACAAGAAAAGCGAATTACAGACAGAAACATACAGCTAATTAAAGTCGCCGCGAAAAAAATTTCCGTAGGTAAAGTTCTACATTATCGTATTCTTAAAAATGTGGAAATAAACAAAAGCGTCTTTCAAGAATTTAGCAGGTCGCAAAACTGGAGCGTGTAAAATTAATACAAATAAAAGTTCTCATAAGCCGTTAAAAGATTTCAGTCAATGTTGGTTAACTAGCCATAACAGTGTTGCGCAACTTCCATAATAACCACAAAAGTGTTGTCAAATGTTTAAGGCATTTTTGTTGCGTACACAGTGCTGTCTAGTGAAGTCAAATACATACATATTAGTGTTGCAAAAGCCGCCAAAAACTTTCCAAGAGCTGTAATTCTTATGTGCCCACGACACCAAATAGTCCCCCGCTACTAGCTGAGCTTGCGTTTAGCTCTCGATGTTTTAGGCGTTTTAGACATACGATACATATGTACTATAAATGTTGTACAATCAGCGACGACGTGCAACAATAAACACACACACACACACACACACACACACAAACAATCACACACTCACATACGAGTCCACAACAAAAACAAATGGCAAATACTGTTGATAGTAAGAGCCGAAAGTTAATCAACATCCAATAGACAGGCACACGCTCATTAACATTGGCACCTAAAAGTAAGCGCACTCACCGAATACATTAATATACAACCATATTCACATACAAATAAAACAGTCAGGCGTATATATGTATATCCACGTATCACTCGCAGGATCTAGGGCCAAATGCGCCAGAACCACATCAACTACTCAAATTCTAAAATTAATATTAACATGAAGAACATACAAAATATTTAAAACAAAAAATGAAAATTAAAATAAAACAAAAAACGCAGCAAAAAAAATAAATAAGAAATCTAAATGTTTACACTTAAGACGCAAAAATAAAAAATATAATTAAAACATAAAAAACCAACTGAAATTTGTGTGTATAAAAGCGTAAAATCGTAGAATTAATGAAAAAGGGGCATCAAAAAGTCGACATAAATATTAAATATTAAATATTATACACTAACATCAATATAATACCAACAAAATGTGCAAGAGCGAAAAAGAGAGACACGAGAGAAAAGGGAGAAGCGCCAACTAAGTTTAATAATTTAAAAGAAAGAGAATAAAGGAAAACGTTATATACATATATAATCGAGTAAAGATCGTTTACATATTTATTGTTTTACACTTCTTTTACAATATTCTTCGGCATACAGAAGTTAAAAAATGTCCGAGGGGCTTACTACGTATAGCTGCGAAGCCTTTTGATTATGCGCTAAAGGATTTAATAAATAATTTAACTTATAATTTTAATTGCTGTACTTTTTGTTAATTTATTTCTAAACTCCAAGTCTTTCAATTTATTTGTGAAAAACAAACACGAAATCTTAACAAAAAAATAAAACCTATTTATAATAAAATGTACAACGTATGTTTTAAACTTTTAAAAAAAATCGATTAATTTTTCTACTAGTTGCGTCAAAAAGTCATAAATAGGCATCAACTAAAATAAAATAAAGTTAAAGAAACTTCGGAAAATCGGAAACGTAGCCCTCATCCAAATCGTAGGGCCCAAAACGTGGCCAATAAATGTTAACACCTCACATCACATTGTTTCTTCATGTTTAATTTAATATTTGTTATAAACAAGAAATATAATCCACAAAAATTTTTTATTCGACAACACACACACACATACACACACAAGCAGACAAACACCCGCGACAAAAGAAAATAGGCGCATTAATAAATAATTTAACAACAAAAGGCAAAACAAAATACAGACATGCATATAAATAGTCTTTAGTAGTCTGAGCAAACAATTTAATACATAATAAAAAAATATACATTAATAAATATATTGAATATATAAAACTAAATATATGTATATATACATACATATATATATATATATATATATACACATACATGTACATGTATGTGCATATGCATTGAAAAAAGTCAAAAATTTGTTATTATTTCTTTTTTTTTTGTAAATTTCTTAATAATTTTTTGTGCAATTTTGTTTATTATTTGTTTAGTTAACATTTTGTGTAACTTATTTAGCGATGCTCTACAAATCAAATAACTGAGCTTTAATGTTTGACCAACAATTCGTATGTTATGCTGTTTGTATGTATACAAAATATTATGTTATATACATATATAATTTGATATAACTTCCAAGAGGATCTTTTAAGCAAACAATCTGCGGCAAAACGCATTGCGAAATAATTGTATAACAAATCTATAGTTTGTAATTAAAAAACAAGAAGAAAAATCATTTTTGTCGAAAAAATTGTGAAAGAATTTGAAATTGAGAAAGAATAACCCTTTTGTTGTTGTTTATTGTGTGTGCGTGCTAAATTCGAGGTACATAAATTAATAATTATAAATCTAATATGAAATACATATTAAAAAACAAAACAACAAAAAAAAAGAAAAGAAAACAAATTCAAATTATTTAATTTAGTTTTTAAATTTAAGTTTATATAGAAAGTGCGTATATATACACATACAACTATAAATTTCAATACCAACAAGAAGCAAGATAAAATGTCTTAAAACAAAAACCAAGCATACAATAAAATGAATAACAAGAAAATACGAGCAAGTAAACCAATTATAAGTAATAATGAAGGAAAGGAAATAAGAAGAGGAAACAAACACAAAGAAAAAGATAAGCAAAAACAAAACAAACAAACAAACAAACAAAAAAAAAACCAATAAAATGAATTTGAAATCCTTAAAAAATATATATGAGAAATATGTGTGTTGTCATTGGGGAGGAGGACCATTTCATCGGCTTATAATATTTTATTTATCGAAATTTCGTTGGGGAAACAACAAAGGAAACGCCTTTAGCTTTTCAACTTTCCCGGCATTCCACAGAAATTTACATATGGCAGTTTTGGATACGGCTGTGGCATGGTCAAGTACTTGTCCCTGATGTGAAAACTTCTGCAAATAATTATTAAACATGATGGAGGTTTTTTGTATATGGAATATGGAACACGCGCGCAACATGCAGCATAATTTAATTTCTAGGCCTCTTACTTTTCTTACCGTCACAAGCTGTTGTCACGGCAGTAAGTATTCGTATTATGGAAAAGCGCGCACTCTCGACTTTTAATATACTTATATATATTTGTATGCTTACTATAGGCACAGGTAAGTAAATGGCATAGATATTGCGGCACACAAATATTGTCAAACGTGGCAGCTAAAAACACCTGCCCTTGCACACACGTAATATGATTATAGTATATAAAGTGGAAAATGCGCCAGCTTACCGCACAATTGTTTAGCTAAGCCCATTCCCACCGAAAAAAATACTTTTTCCATATTATTATTATTGCTTGTAGGTTATATAAAAGTAATTTCCGTTTTAAGTCTCGCTTTATTTTGTAAAAATAGCTTTTTTTCACGTGCATATTGTTTATAAATAAGTCAGGCAAATGTTGGAAACTATAAATGTTCAACAACAGGTTTATATCTGGATAAAAATCGGCTTGATATCGGCTTTAAATAGAGCTGCTTTCTAAATTGACTCATTTTAAAATCTTTCGGTAGGATCTTTAAGGATTCTAATTGCATTTTGTAAAACATCCAATATATTAAAATCTTGAGCTTGATATTCTCAGTAAAAGTAGTATGAAAACGATAATCAGGTAAAACATAAAGAAGATTTTTTTTTCTTTAATTCATGTTTATTAATTCTCAACAATTTAAAGCTTCAGAAGAGTAGGAAAGTATATACAAACCTGTAGTTGATTGTCGTCTGATAATAATGGGACCGAACGAGTTTTTACGTTTTTCCGATCCGAGTTTTTCCCTTGAAATTTTGGAATTCAATTTTCCAGTTGATTCTATCTTGCCCAGTCCGTCCTATTTTGAACTCCACTTCTAATGTTTTTATCTACATAGATATTTAAAATGAGCTTGAAGTTCATCGAATGAAGAACCAAAAGTTGGAATCAACGTGTTCCGCCCATTTTAAAGTCGGGGTAAGAAGCTTGAACATGAAAGTTTTCGTTTGCACAAACTAGAATCGCATTTTCTATCTAAGAGAACCGCTTCAAATTGCGATTTGGGCTGTGCGATGTTTACCGTCAGTCAGATTGGTTTATAGTTACCTTTATTTTGTTTACCACCATATTGAGGTTTATATGAAATTCATATGTATATGTTATAATGTCCTAGATGCCAATGGCTAAGAGAGAGAGTGATTAGCCTTAATAGAAGCTAAGCTCAGATTTTGTTTTTGCGTTAAATTATTTTTGTAATCGGTATGTCAGTTATGATTTTTTAAATCATCTTGTGGCTGGGGCTTATAGAAACTTACCGAGTTGTATATAGAGATAAACAGAAGACTTTGCCTTCGGCTAGACAAATAAATATGACTGTTACCAGGCTTTACTTAATTCGTTTTTTATTATTTTTTGAGTAGATTTAAATAATCTGTACTGTTTACTCATACGCTGGTGAAACCCTTTTTATATATATCTTTTTAAGAATTATTACTGCAACATTTGTAGAACGTGGTATCTAAGCCAAAGTGCGCACCATAATTCTAAGCTAAACCCAAAGAACTAACTTACGGAACTTACGAAGCCGACCAACCCACAAGAACTCCCCAACTCCCTTTCATTTGCCGTAGGTTGGCTGCCAAACTTTTGCATAATTTTTGCTGGCTTTTTACATATACGAATAGCTTTGACACACTTGCCGTTGGATTTGCTTTATAAACATACTAAAAAAGAGACAAAAAGTAAAAGAATATAAAAATGGAAGAAGTAAAAAGTAAAGCGAAAAGCGGTTTTTACTTTGTTTCCTTGATTTTCCCTGCAGACAAAAGTTACACAGGTTGGCGTGTACACACGACACAGGCACAAAATATATACACACGATGCATATACCTATATGGCATGTGAGGTTAGGGCGAGGCTTGTGGGTCGAGCAAAGTACGGAGCATGTCTAAGGTTATTTATAGCAACACTTTTTGGGCATACATTTTAATATTGTGCTGCCTCGTTTGTTTGGTTGCCACTTTTGTTGCCAACATGGCCAGGACATGCGACAGCCCAAACAGCTAAGCGGATATATGATTCGGGCCCGTACATATATCACCCCAGCTAACGGTATGTTGTAGCATACCCATTATTGAAAGATATAGGTGAGGAGTGGACACTGGCTCTTACAAATTGTTTAAAGCTGATTATTAGCCATTCTTACAGACCTTTTGGCAGGTAATGCATAAGCTCGCTCACAGAGGGATATATATAAGGTATATTGGTTTTAAACAGTGTCAGCCCTGCTATCCGTTTGTCCGTCCGTATTGAAGTTCTGATAAATACATTTTCGATTATAAGCACCTATTTTTACATTATCTTAGAATAAAGAACTTTAATTGAATACTGCTAATGAGCGCCTTTGAAGGTGGGACCAAGAAAATCGATATTTCTTAACAAATTTGACGGTTCGTGGTATGACTCTGTCGGATATACCCGACTGCAACATTTTTACTTCTTTAGATACATTTTTTTTGCGTTGAGCTGGACGACAACCTCTATGTATGTAGCCTGTTATGCAGATTCGGCTTGCAGTGGAAAAAACTTAATAATGTGTCTCTGTCTCACCAATTAGGCACCCAGCCAGGCCCAGCCCAGTTTTTGTAGTGGAAAATTTGTATGCATGTGGACTTGCTAAGGAGTGGCAACAATATGTGCAACAATAATTAAAGGAAAATTTAAAGTCGGTGAGTGAATATACATTAGTTCATACTGGCTGTGTCTGTGGAAATTTCATTTAATTAATGCTGATGCTTACGCATCCAGAGGCCTAGGCTTTTATTGGGTGAAACAGGCAAAAACATAAACGTTATTTATTGCTCATAATAACGAGCCAAACATCAGCTATGCTATATTAAAAACAAACATAACAGCAGATGGCCCGACTCGAAGAGCACCCAAAACTTATACCTAATCCATAAGGATTTATAAGAATCATGTATACACATATAATAATTATATATTGCGGAAACATAAACAACTGGCATTATGGCAACATATACGTTTATTGACTAGCTTGGCGGCCAGCAAAATAAGCAAACCAAATATCATTTCTGCTACTACAAATGCCAAATTCACATGTGTATTTTTGATAATTTAATATTTTTCGCATCATTTATAAATAAGAAAATTGTCTGCATTGGGCATGATTTACATGCCACATTGAGAGGCACTCTTTGGTGGGGGCAAATTTTAAGAAAATTAAAATTTTTAAATATATTGCTTGACTTAATGCGGAATTTTTATTTATAATTCATATTTTCATAAGCCATTGGCACCTGTGTAAACATTTAAGGTGCCATGTTCAGTCTATTTAAAGTAGCAATTAAAACAAATTGAAAAAATGCTCTTGAAGAAATATATATTTAAATTTATGGTGATGTGGAAAAGGAAAAGGAATAGGGATAGACCGTGTCTAATGGTGCAGCACTCGGATAAACTACAATTTACATTTTGTTTTCTTATACTCAATATATATTAAATCTATATAGAGCATGGCTGCGGGAATAGTGTGAGCAAATTATATATTAGTTAATATTTAAAAGTTCGTATAAGTATTTCGAGTTTGTGTCACAAAATAAAACATGACACTTGCCCAACTCTGAATAATAGACGTGGGCGTGTATTTCGACGTGTTTGTGTCAAAAAATCAAAAAACCACCTTGCGTCAGCAAAACAAAAAAAAAGCAATAAATATTTTTATTCAATTAATATTTTGTCAGTTAAGGAAATTTAGCATCATTTTAAAGAGGATAGCGACGATTGCTGATATTGATTGATATTCATATAATTGCAAGTTGAATAACGTAATGCTAAGAATTTAACTGGGTTGTCACATTGATACGTTCTACATTTAATGAAATTTTAATTATAAAATAATGATTTCCACCAAACCTATATAATTATATGGATGCATTTCGCACATGTCACGAATTGAACAGGCAATTATTGGACTATTTTCACTGTCAGTTACAATCGAGCTGTTGTTCACTGGGCTTCACACGTCGTTTCGTAACTCAATAGCTAATTTAAATATAAACTAGAGTAGGTTAATCAAAAGTGTTCGACTCAAAGATGCCCTGCAGATATAGTTGTAAAACGTGCTTATAACTCACAAACAAACAAAGCTCTTTTTTCTCCCAAGTTTATTGTCTTTTAGAATTGTTGATCCGCTTTGGTATAAAACTTTAGTCTGTGAGTGTTATATATAGTTTTGTGAATCTGTGAATACCCAAGTTGAAGCATTCCCTGTTTCCTGGGTATACAACATTACCTATAAATAAACTGGTTCATTTGAGTTAATTATTAACATGTCATTGTTAGCCATGGAATTGATAAACGAAATAATTTGTTCTCTGCTCTGATTCTGATTCTGTTCGCAGTTCTCTGTGCGTGAGCGTAAGTGTGTTGTGTTTTTTCAGTGCATGTGCAGCTAAAAGCTGTCAATGCTCATTTTCATTTGGCATGATGCACCGCCAACAGCTGCCCAGAGAGTGGGCCAAAAAACCTGCACGGCGTGCCCCTGTTCCCGGGGCCGCTGCGAGTTCAGCTGAGTCAGCCAGACTGGGACTGAGATAGCGACTGGTTTGGCTGGTTGGCTGGCAGCTTGGCTGGCTGATTGTTAAAGCGATTTCTGATTTCATTTTCCAAATGGCTGCACACACAAAATGCCGCCACTGCCGCCTTCGTGGTGGGCGTGGCTGTTGGCTGCTGCATCCGTTGCACTCCGGACTCGTAAAAATGATTTTGTAAAATTTGTTTTGTGTTCGTTTTTTTTTTTTCGATTTTTACAGCTCGGTTTTATGGGCTCCAGCTGGATTGTATTGTGCATTTTAATTATAGCAATTATTTAACTGATTTCGGCTTTCAGCCAGCGGAAAATATAAGACAGAGCCAGTTGTTAATTAGATAAAAACAAACGAGCTACACCAAAATGGAGTTCAAGGAGCACGTGCAAGTAACAAGAAAAGAAAGTCCGGGTCCATTAAGTGACATAATTTAAGTAACTTAAAGTCAATTAGTTGAGTAATGAAACAGTACAAATTTAATAAAAAAAAAATAAAGACTGCGCAAAATAAAATACCCTTGGTATTTCAACATCGTTAAATCTTTTATGGCAGAATTAATAAAAACTTTTCAAGGGCATAATTAACCCATTTTCAATGAGTATAGGGTATAAATAATTAAAAAACACCCAGTATAAAATGAAAACTGCAAATTATCTAAAAAAAAAAAAATGGACGGTGGAATCTAAATATATATTTAACAAATGAATATATATATTTAAAATTCACATTTTTATGTTGTGTTATAATGCCCGAAACAAAATGCTGAAAATAGCTTACGATCTAATACAAGAATTTTTGCTTTTAATATTATTAAAATATTTTGCTTGGCATATAAATTTAGCTATATATCTGCAGTATATGCTTTTAAATAAAAGACATTCGAATAAAGCAAACAAAAAGTTCACGACACATAAGTAAATTAATTAAAACTAATATTTGCCAAGAATATCAACTGGAATTGATCCATAGGAAAAGATATAAATATGACTCGTTAACTGTTATTCTCTCTTTTAAATGTAAGAGAATATTTTATAATAAATGCAATAACAATAAATTTGACTGACTTGCAAGAAAGCCGAAACAAAAATACAGACTATTGCCAAATCCGAAATGATAAACAAATCTAAAAGCTACTTAGGCTTATTTTAGATGGGAAATTTTTTGGAAAATTTTTGACTCATGCATTTGGCGCTTGTTGAGTGAAAATGTACTAAAATATTCTTGTATTTTTGTATAAATATGGCTAATTATAACTCAAAGCGTTCCAAAATTGATAAATGTGTTTTGACAGCTTAAAACACTGTGTAATTAGGTAAACAGTGCGTATGAGTAATTTTCTTAAATCTAAACTAAAGCCAAAGATTAACAAAAATGATTTGTCATTAATTCAAATAAAGGAGAAATTATTACTTGTTTTTTAAGGCACACGTATAAATATAAGTTTTCCGATAACTGCTAATAAATTAAATTATCAACACAAAAGTTGCAAATCTTAATAATCAATTAACAGTTCCTAATTGATTACAATTTTGCAGGTGTCTGCCATATTTAACAAAGCCGGGCAATTTAATCTACAAAATCTCATACTATATTTATATATGTGTGTATATATTGTAAATTTATAGCTAACGCGTTAATTTATTTATAATTTATTTCAATTCGTGGAGTGGGTGCTGATAATACGCATCTCGCTGGGGCCTGGGACTGATTAGTGCATAGACATAAAATCCGACTTGTTGTCTGGCTGTCGCTTTGTGTTTCTGTTTGCCCAATTTATTTGTGTCCCCCATGTGCGTGTGTGGCAAAGTGGTGTTAATTGATGGGGAGGACAAAGCTGACACAAGTCGCAGCATACCAAGAACAACAACAACGACTACAGCGACAAGAATTACTTGTTGCCATTTGTCAGTCAGTCATTTGCTCATATTAAAAAGTTTGCCAATGCGCCTGCGCCATCTCCAGAGTACCTGCCCCACCCACCCAAGCAAAGATTTTAGTGGTACAGTGGAACTTTCCTTGGTTAAACTGCTAACGAAATTGATGTTAGTGTTGACAATGCCGAATAGTTAGTTCCCAATTGCATTTGACTTAATTTTCAGCATTGTTTAGCACTGAATAGCTCCTACAACACTGTTTTTTGTAAATAGAATAACTTAATTTTTAGATTTCAATAGTGTTAATAATTTCCTCTACATTTATTTAAATTTCAGTGCTGTGTAGCAGTGAGAAATGTCTAACCAGTGTTGCCCAGCAGCTGAATTCTATGAAACTCAGCAGACTTTCAACATATTTCAAAGCTTTTATAAATTTCAAATAAGAAGCAATAAATTAAAACAATTAATCAGACGTTTCTGCAAGCGTATTGAACTATATATGCAATTGAAATAATTTATATTCAATTCGATAAATCCACTGAAATAAACTTATGTCATTAGTTCTTTTGAAACTGTAAGCAGCTGTCAGTTCTTGATTTGTTTTTGACAGTTCGTTAAAGTCAAATTTAACTTTACTTATTTATTTGCCGTCAGAGCTCCAAATACACAAACAATTGGCACAAAAAATTGTGACAATTACGTCAATTTTGCGCTGATTTTGTTCAGTGAATGTATCTCTCATTAATATACTCGTATATGTGGGCATCCACCGATATCTTTGTATCTGTGCGATTGTATCTGCAGCGCATCTTTTGGCCAGCCATTCGATTCATGTTCACACGTGTGTTTATTTTGCGCCAGTTCGTTGCGGAGGCGGCCCCGCCTGCTGAGCTTAGAAATATGTACGCACATGCATATCTATATAGTAAATCATACATATACGGTTAAATATAGTAAATATAAATATATATGCGTGTATCTGAAATGTTATGGCATTTGTGGCATTGGCTTGCTTAAAATTTAATGGCACATATCTATATGCATATGCGTGTATTTCCATTTTATTGAGTGTCATTAAATTATTATACAATTCATTTTGCGGTTGATGGCAACATTTTATTCGAATTAGTATGAACATTTTTTTATGCTACATTACTTTTTGTATGTGATTCAAATTTCTGTTGTCCTATTTTTGATTTTATACCTCGCTAAAAAATATATATTTTTTTCGTTATTCACTTTTTATTGTTTGTGGGTCCTAATTTTGCATTGCATATGATATTCATATCAAATGTAAAGCTTTTATTGTTGAAAAAGTATGTGAAGTTTTATGTTCAAAAGTATGAAAAGATAAATTTAAAAACCGTACTAAAGTTTAAAGACATGAATATCCCGCTTTAAGCTATCAAAATAATTTGTCGGCTCAGTTGTTGTCTCAGTCATAGAAACCAAAAACCGCTGAATAATGCCGACAAATGTTAATCAAAATAATTTGCGTCGTGGTACAAAATAGAGAACAGAGCTCAGTCCGGTACAGTCCGGTCCTGGCAAGCGTCAGGCGTTGGCCACTAATTAAGGCCCGTGGCCGAAAGCTAGAAACAGCAAAAATATCAAACATGGTTAAAAGAAAACAGATAAATGTAATGGCAATGGCAAATTACAATTGTTTGCACTTTGGCAAGGCAAAAGTCGCTGCGGGCCGGCAGTCGGAGGCGCAGATGAGGGTAAGAATTGTTGGAGGTACGGGGTTTTGGGGCTGGCGCTCGGTATGCCAGCGATAAAGACGGTAAAAAAAAAGCCAATTCAATTAATTTGTGATTGTTTAGCAAAATCAAACAGAAAGCCAAACCGAAATGCAATTAAAATAAGAGACAGGGTAAAGGTAAATTGAGATGCATAAAATATTCACCAAAATACGGCATGGAGAACTTTAAGTAAATATGCTCAAGTTTTATGAGGCGGGTAAAAACATGCCAAATTAAAGCTTCTTAGAGTTGTGGAATTGTGTTGCCTTTTAATATTATGCATGTATTATTAACAGTCCAATAAGCTCATTAGTTATCTTATTTAATAGGTTTTGATCAGAATTTGCCCAGGTATTTAAACTTATATACTTTAAGTATCCATAGGTACTTTTTATACCCTGTATGCATGGGCTTAGAGGGTGAAAATTTGTTTAAATTGGCATATTTTATTGGTATAACAAAGAGAACAATATTTATGTTAATTAAATATATACTTACATTAGAGCTGAACTAGTTTCTTTCACTAATCTTGGGGTTGTTTAAAGTAAGATACTTGGATCCGACTAAGGCCCTCAATTGCATCTCTTAATATGCGTACCTCTTCGTATCTGGTCAACGCAATTAAGTATATACACAGTATTTAAAGCATAAATTCTCTGGTGAATACATGTTTTTGTATGTCGTTACTCGAAATTACACAAGTATTGCAGGATTATGTTACTTTTATTTTGGGTATAATTCTGTTTTCGGTCTCCCCCTGGGTGCAAGGTATCTGCTAGTCAATCTCGCACTCTTGATTCTTGTTTTAATTACGAATGATGTTAACACGCGACTATTTCGAGATATCGCATTATCGACACATGCAAGCAGTCGGTATCTGGCGGGTCTACAGATGTCTTGTCGAGTATTTCTCAAAAGTATTTCGCAAATAAAGATAAACGCAATGACATATAGCACTCATACGCCGCGGTGGCGTTCCGCCCCCCCGCTGTCTGAGGCTCGCCGATGTCGCCGTAATTGCCTCGAGTAGATCTCGAATACTCAAGCTCTTAAAACGGTAAACGTGTTTCCCATAATTTGATTTGCTGTACTCAGTGCCGCAGCTTCGACGGTGTTTGCCGTCTTTTAATTGGGGCGTGGATTTGTTTTTTTGTCAGTCGCTGAATGAGCTCATTGTTAAATTGTTGAAAATATGTTGAAAATGTACATTAATTAGCCATCTCGGTCTTCAGATTTCAGTGGATTCTCGTGCATTGATTGGCCACAGGCGCGTGGCTATTAAATTTCAAGTTGATTGGCGTTTATTTACAGATAAGCCCAAAAGATACGAAGAAATTGAACAACAATTTATGTATATAAGGTAAAACCTTAAAACGATATTTATATAATGGGATTGTAGGATTTAAATTTCTGGAATATCTATATATATTCTTTAAAAATCTATTAAGTTTGAGCTTTTTCAATTTTTATTACGGCAGCTCGAAATTCCTTAAATTTGGCTTAGAGATATTAATCAGAGCTTATTAAAACCTATTAGATTAATAATTTATTTGATCTGAAATAAAGCTCGACGCAATTTCGGCTGTAAACTGGTTTCGAGTGATTCAGAAGCGGATTTTTTTATTTTTTGTCTTAGATAAGATGATGTAGCTTGACGTGTGGGCTGGTGTTATAGAGTTAATTTAATTTAAAATCCTAATGAGACTTAAAAGCGACGTGATTCTGTTTCCAGACTAATTAAAAAAGTTAATTGTGGATCATTAAATTTAATCTGATACTGACTTATCCAGAGTAGAAAGATACAATTAAACTGATAATAATATTTATATATATTTTTATATATGATAAATAAGTACTAAATGATTTAGAAAATATTGTTTATAAATTACAGGTATTCTTCTATTTCATTTATAAACTCTAAATAATTAGTACGAATACAACGGTTTGACTAAATAACAAACATTTATCTTAAACCATATGAACTCCGTTAAGATGTCTGGTTGACTTATCTCATACATTCAGTTCAGAATATAATAATTCATATTTAATTTAAAAGTGTGGCATAACATTTTTAAGCTAAATGGATGTTTGAGAATTTATTTGGGAACTTCATAGTATCGCATGCCATTAAATGAAATCGTCTTTTTAAATTGCTCATGAATATTAATGGAACCCCGGCTTTCGCTCACGAATTACGAGTACACCACAAACGAGTACGAGTGTGTGTTAGTCTTTCACGCATCTCATGCTACAGACATTTGCTCGCGTCACTCGAATAGAACTCATTGAACCGCATGAAGCCACTGAAACTGACAGTCAACAGCAACAATAATAAAAAAACAACAACAAATGACAACAGCAATTCAAACCAAGTCGAATAATAACAAAATCGCAGCCCACACACGTCAATAGATTGAAAAATATGCGTACTAAATTAGTAAATGCACATGAATTCTATTAATACGCAACAAAAATAGAATTCATAATGGGAACAACTAAAATAGCAGCACACTGCGAGCCATGTGCTCTAAATTCACACACGTGTAAATAATGTATGATTCAGAGGAATCAATTTCATCAGTTCTCCATTTCGGTGCAGTATTTGAGGTCTTAAGAGTTAGGATGGGATATTCATTATATTAGAACATGCATATTGTCTCATTAGAACTGGAAACGCACCTCGATGGATATTTTGTTGCCTTAAAGCAGGAAAATGCACCCAAAAAATTATAGAAATTATAATGTCAATAATAACAATAGTAATAGTAATATTTAAAATTGTAATAGTTATATTGAGTGGGATTAATTAGTATTAAATTAATACTATGCTTTAAAATTAAACTACATATACAACAGCTCTTAGAACTCGTTGTACTTAAAGAGTTGCCTAGTTCGACTTCAGTTTAAAACACTCAAATCCATTAAGCTAAACCCATTCAAATGCTTTATATCCAATTTATGAGTGCACTGACTGGGGTCACTCAATTATTCAACAAGGACGCGCTCTGCGCGTTAAAAAAAGAGAGGTTAAAAAAGTCTTTCGTTGCCGATTTGAGGCGCATAGATTCAGCAATTACAGGCAAATGGAGCCAAGCGGCAGCCGACACCATTAGAGGCATGGAATTTCCAAAAGGATAACGTACAGTTGCTGCTTGGGCGTTGGCCTTGGCGAAGCGACCTTCTGCGCAGCTTGCTGCTCAGGATTCGCATACGGATTCGTTTAACAAATGAAGCAAAAGTTAAACTTTGCTCGCTGGCAGTTTTATTTGATTTACACAGGTGTGCAGCCTGTTACCTGGTGCCCATGAGGGGCGTCAGGATGAAAAATGCTGCCAGCCGTGTCGGCTGGATAATAAATCAATGAACAAGGAGAAAGGCGGGGCGCCGGCCACTATGCGGTGCGGTGTTACCATTGGCAGGCCACATATTGAACGTTTGCATACTTAATTAAGTCAATTATTTTGATGTGGTTGCTCTATAAAATGTTAAACGCCGCAGCGACATCAAATCAATATGCGTCGCGCTCCTCGTTGCCACACGCGGCGTATGCGTAATGTCAACTAGCCAGCGAACAAACTGGCATACAAGCAAACACACCTCAAAATCCTTGACCAAATCGGGCGGGATCCAGCCCCCTCTGGTGCCCACGTGCCCAGTTAGCTGTTATCCTTTCGTTTATCCTTGAAACTAAATACATTAGCGCTAAGTGGACGTTCGATATGAGCGCTACTTCAACGGCTTCATCTCACATGCTCGGCGCTTAGACGAAGTTTGTTAAACACATATTTGTTCAATAATTCATTATTTTTGATGTTGCTTGCATTTAATGGTCGTATGAGTAATGCGTTTGATTGGCTGTGATTATGCGGCATAAAAAGGGCCAGCACAATTATAATAAATTTCCAACTAGCTCTCCCATAAAAGGCAACAAATTACCCATTAATATAAACAAGTGCCCACTCGACAGCTATTTTTATCAGATGCCTGCTGTTCCAATAAGCAGAGCAAGAGGTCGAGTTTCGGTTTATTGATAAGCTTGACTTGGTCATGAGTGTGTAGCTTAAGTTGTTCACTTTATTTCAGCCCAGCAAGAAGCTTTAAAGATGTACATCATGTTCAAACTTAGCGAACCATGAGTATTTAGGCTGGGATACCACGGTATAAAGGTTGAAATGTCTTAGTCGAACGCCTTACGAGACAGAATCGAAGGATCATTCATAGCAAAAGTTTTTTATATAAAAAATAATATAGTTAATGTACATATTTAAATATTTAGGAGACAGAATCGAACGACCTTTCATGACAAAAGATTTTTATATAAAAAATAATATAGTTAATGTACCTATTTAAACATTTTCTTAAGTGTGTAACTATAAATACTTACTACATATTTTTATACCCTTGCTGAGGGTATCATAATTTTGTCGTGAAATGTGTAACGCATAGAAGGAGAAATCTCCCACCCAATAAAGTATATATATTCATGATCAGTATCATAAGCCGAGTCGATATAGCCATGTCCGTCTGTCTGTTTCTATGCGAACTAGTCTCTCAGTTTCTTTCTGTTGTATGCAGTACATATGTCGGAGCCAGCTGGATCGGACCACTATATTATATAGCTGCCGTAGGAACGATCGGTCGAAAATTAAGTTTTTGTATGGAAAACTTTTTGGTTTTTCAAGATATCTTAACCATACACGGCGTTAGCTACTTTTCCTGTGCTTCTTAGATACAGGCAAAGCACTATGAGCATTATGAAAAGGTTAGGTCTGCAAGGCTATTATATCTTCGGCGTGCCGAAGATAGCCCTTCTTTCTCGTTTTTATTAAATTTACAATTTGTTTTTAGATATTAAAAAAAAAGCTAAGCTAGAGCTAAAGCTAGCCGTCTCTTGTTAGATGGCAATGTTTAATCCGGTCAGTTTTCAGTCAGTAAATAAAATAGAAGGTTGTCATTTGTTAGGTTAACCCTTTCGGAATACGATTTTGCTGTTGTTTTTATAAAGAAATAATTACTTTTCCATTCGGATATTTTGGCGAAATGTCAGTATCTAGATATATATGTATTAGTCTGTATATAGCAATCAGAGGGCAACATTTTGCATATCAACAGCAAAGGCAAAGGGGCTGCCGGCGCTTGCCAGCTGCGCTAATCTTCTTAACAATCGCAGTAGCCCGGGGGCGGCATAACCAACTCGACGGGTTGTCATGGTCGGGCATGGGCAAACGACTGAATGGACGAGCTGCAAAATGGAAAACAGACGGATAACCATTTCCGCCAAATGCTATGATAAAGAAAATGTGAGCGAAATTAAAAGAAAATGCAAATGACAGTAAACAGCCGAAAGTTTGTAATTGAATATGAGGCGCCAAAAGGCAATATTTTGCCCAGATCTGTCCCTGAACATTTCTCTATAGTATAAAGTTTTCCAGTGGCAGCTAACAAAATGCCAAAATCAATAGGTGGAGCTGGTAGCTCGTAGTTGGAAGGGATGTTGCCCACATCATAGATAGAAAACCCGCTTAGCTGTTCGTTCATTGGATTTATTTGGTCATTTATGACGCAGATGAAAATCATTTGGCGATTGCTGCCGTTGGCTTTGTGATTGTTGTTACCATTGTAATTTAACTAGCATTTACATTTCAGCGTTTGCTGTTTTCCATTTGCCGCCAGCACAGTCGGCAGTTGTTGTTGTTGTTGACAATAAAAATCGAAATCAATAAAATGAAAATTGATGCTTTCAGCCGTAAAACAAAACGGAAATTGAAATGTGGTAAGCAGTGAGTTGTGTGAAAGAGAGAGAGATACAGAGAGAGAAAGAGGGTGGCTTTACCTATGGCCAGGTGTAGCTGCAGCTTGCCAGTTCAGGGTCGATTTCTTATTGCAGGTAACGCGAGCTGGCACGAATTTATAGACAGTCGACCCATTTAACTGAAATATGTATATACACTCGAGCATATGTAGCGATTATCATATTCTTCGCATGCAGCTTTTTATATGTTCAGGCATTCCATAATTATATTCAATTAAAAAACAATCACTCAAACTTTTAACACTTTCAACGCGTGCAAGCCTAGCTAGCAAAATTGAGTAGGCCAACAAAAAAAAAAAAAAACGAAAACAGAACACGGCGCCACAAAAGCAACAAACCAAAATCATATCTAAGCCAAGCTATCTACACACGCATACATACACACAGGTTGGAGTGTGCGTGTGTGTTGGATTTTATTTGCCTTAGATTAGATTAAATGTAACGCCGTCTACTGAAAGCCCGTCTAAAGTGCGCAAAAGAAAACAAATGAAAAAGTTTTGTTTGATTGAAGTGGAGTTTGGTTATCAGTTACCCAAGACATCCACAAACTGAAATGTGGCAACAAATATGTTATATACATATTTCTATTTTTAAAATGTTATTAAATGTATAAATATAATTTATATGAAAATATTACAAGAAAGCAAAAGAGAGCTTCCAATATGTGAAATGAAAATCACGCGCTTATAAAGTTCATTTATGGGTACCGATTCCTCACAACCTTTGCTTAATATCGCTAAATATCGATAAGCAGCTACTATATATTATTTTTAAAATATATATACATACAGACAAGCTGCCGAAGTATGCATGCATGTGAATGTGTATGTGTGTGTATGTCTGTATGTAAGTATATGTATTTGTATTATTGTATGTGGAGTACACAAGTATTTTGTTCAAAGGAATATATGTGTGTCTGTGTATGTATGTATGTGTGTGCGTGGGTGTGTTAGTGTGTGCAAGCATGCATGTAATCATTTATGTACATATGTATGCATGCATGTTTGCTTTCTAATACCAAACGCAGACAAAGCGTATTTGTCGCTGTCCTACAAATTCAAATTAAACGAATTTCTACAAAATGCTCTACTCCTCGATTCTCAAGAATTCAAGAAAGCTCTGCAGTTTTCATGCTTAGCTAGTAGTGTAGTGTTTTTCATGTGTTCTTTTGGGTGTGTGCGTGTGTACATATATATGTATGTATGTACGTGCGTACATATATATGTATGTATGTATGTGAATGTGTGTAGATATACATGTATGTATGCATGTTTGCATGTATACAAACAAGCATGCACCCATATATGCACAAATATGTATGCATATAATATATACAGACATCCACACAAACATATATATATGCATGCATATATATTTATCTATGCAAAAATGCATACATGCATGTATGTGCATGTATGTAGGCATTCGGACATGTATTCATACATATACGTATGCATGCATGTTTGCATATATACAAAACAAACATGCATACAAATATGTACAAACAGGCATACATATAAATGCAAACGCATTTCTACCGAGGAAGCTTGGATTCTACGAAAAGTGTGAAACAGGTCTCAAATGATTTTTCATATAGATCCATGGAAATTAATTTGAGCCCGAAACGTCACCCACCAAATCTTTGACTCACATTTCCACCAATGAGGGATGAATTTTCCAAAAAGTGCGAAATACCTTTCTAATGAATTTGAATAAAGATCTTTGAAAATGCGTTTATGGCCGTTTCATTCAAAGGTTTTTCCTGATTTGAATTTCCCGAAACCCCGTCTTAACCTGCACCTTCATCACATAAGGTAACTACTTTGAAAATTTCACCTTCGTAATCACCAATCAGTCAGTCAGTCAGTCAGTTAGGACAAACAGTTTTACATAAAGAGATTATATTGTATTATTGAATTTGTATTTAAAAGTTACTGTGTTTGATATAGATTTATTTGTGTGTGAGTTTTCAAAATGGCGAAATATTTAGAATTGTTATTCTAATAAAATATTACCTTTATTAATACTATATTATATTACCCTATATCAACATTGTATACGTATCTGTGGTAATTGTTAAGTGTTTGAGCTCTAGAGTATTTGTTTTTAAAGCGCCTGCTTTAAACAAAATGGGCAGCAATTTGTAAACGGACGCGCTATTTGACTGAAAGTTCATGGTCTTCAAGTGGGTTGTGGGGGACCGTGGGGAGACAGTTACTTTTGATTTGTGACCGCGTCTGGGTTTGTGCCAGAATTCGCAGTCGGAATTGCAGTTGACTGGCGTGCAATTATTGTTGCTTAAATAAGTGCTTCGAGTTGCGCCACAAATATTTCAAATGCACGCCTACAATGTCTGTCAGAAATGTGGTCGAGTATCTAGGAAATTTCGCATTTCGATTTTTTGTTTGCCGTGGGCAGAGTGACACAAAAAATTCAACAACACACAAAATCAAAACAAATACAAAGCAACTAAACATTTCAACACACGAGTGCGTAACTTTGCGAATTTGCCAAAAATGGCAACGAATGTTGTGAGTTCAGCTTGGCCGGCACAAGTTGCCCCAAACACACACTCCCAGATACAAACACAGATCCAAAGATACACTTGTCGCATATGAATTCATTATGAAGACCTGCTGGAATTGCTGTTTGACTGGCTGATATTACAATTTTGCACTTAGTCCCCAGTCTCGGTCGGTTCTCGACTGTGTCTTATTTATTTACTCGCATTTGTATGTATATATTTTTCTTTTCGTTTTTGGTGCTCTTTAGTATGACGCTCACGTTGAGTTGAGAAATACGTTTGTATATAAGAAATGTCGCGCAAAAATGTTATTGTATAAATTGCAGTAGTTGTTGCTTTAGCACGCACAGTGGGCATTTTCGAAAAATTGGTGTATAATAAAGTCAAGAAGAGACAGCTGGCATCAGACATACAGATAGAAGACTCGGACGCTCATTTTCCGACCTGAGGGGAAAGCTTTATCATAAGGGAAGAAAGGGCTTGTGCAAAAGTACGTAAGAGCCAGAAAGACGCTTCTCCGACTCCAAAAGTACACATATTCTCGGTCAGCGTCAAAATCTGATATGTAGATTTTGTATAGCATAGGATACCTATCTCATTTTTATTTGATGATATTATGTACTTGTCTATTTTGAGTATAATTTTGAAATTTGACTATCATTGACTAGTTGCACCGATAGCCAATATTATGTCAATATATATTATACGTTTTTCGACTGAATACTACTCGAACAAATGAAGTGCAGTCCAGAATTCAAATTTCTATATTTATTTAAAAGATTACTAGGCAAGAATACAATAATTTGTATGTTTTTGCTTTATTTGTAATCAAATTTTTCAGAGGTCTTAAAATTCGAAAAAAAAAATAATTACATTACAAAATCTAATTATTTAACTTGTATTTCTCGTTATTATTTCAATAATCCTTAACAATATTTTGCTTTCTTTCTTCTTAAAATTATTTTTTATGCACTGTTATTTATATCCTCTCCATTTCCTCAATTCTATTCATATTTCTATCTCGTGCATTTTCTTTTACCCGCTGCTCAAATTCTGTTGCTGTTCAGATGTATGTCTAAAGATCTATCTTCTTCCTACTAATAGACAGCAATCAAGCAATTGTGTGTGTGTATGTGAAATAAGTATACATGTTAAGCAAGTCGAGGAACGTTTCATCCCGTTGCTTAGTAAAAAGCTTAAAAAGCATCTTGAATATAATCAAATCTTCTTCTAAATATCCCTAACAAACACAAGACCATATACATTAATCTTCGCAATCAGCGATATGGCCAATTGATATTATCAAAATGAACTTAATATGTAAGCATTGTCTATCAACTCTTTGGTTTGACATTCGCTTCGCTCTTACATTAAATATTCATATTTCCCAGCGACTCGTTTCGGGGCCTCATTTCGCAAACCTAAACGACACTTAAGTGCCGGGCACTTAATAACAAATTTCTGGGTAAGACATACACCAGAATACTTCACTAGACGCCTTTCGTGAACTGCACTTTAAAAATGTGAAATATGCGCCCCACTGCTGCGGTGTCATGTTGGGCTGCGTAGTTGTGGGTAGCTCCAAACAAGTCCCAGACAGTTGCACTCCCTCCCCCCCCACCGCATTACCTGACCAGACAGCCAGCCAGCGAGTGCAGCTTCCAGTAAAGAATGCTCTGTTTATTTTATACTCTGAAATATTCTTGATTTTTCTGTGTTGCTCTGAAGCGTACTTAGAGTTAATTTCGTTATTTTTATGGTGACATTTGCTCATTTTCAAACTGTTGTTGCTTTCTGTTGGAATTGTAGTCCTTGTCACTTTATTTAAATACGTATACGTAATTAATTAGACTGCATTACTCATACGCCGAGTCAGCTGGCATATGCTTCATCCTAATTGACATTTGACTTGATTGGATTTATGACAAGTGCTGTTAAGTGTAAACTTAGTTAAGAACCAAATTCAACTGGCACCTGATTTTCATTTAGATAATTTAAGTGTCAATTAGTATACATATTGTAAGATATAGAGACAGATTAAGACAAATAGTCACTGCAGAATATGATTATTTGAAAACAAAAGGTTAGAAATCATGTGGAATAGAGTGGGAACGACTAATGAAAAGGGTCAACAGAATATCGGGTAAGGCAGGGATTCAGTTTTCTATTTTACATATCAAATTTACTTAAACAATATCCATGTTATGAAGCTAACTAGTATACAAATTATAGAAGAGAGAAGGAGGAGTTCAAAGGCATCTGAGTCACATGACAGCTAGTACTTAATGTACTTGTTAACGTAAACTGACAGGAAAGAAAAATCAAGTTTTAAAAATTCGATTTAATGACGCAATTCTAAACCAAACCGGTTAATGCTAGATAAGCAGATAGGACGGACATGGCTATATCGACTCAGTTCGACTCCGGAACAAGAATAATTGATAGTTTTCAGGAGGTATTCTTCAGTTCACAACTTTTTATCGAACGTAATATAATAGAAATTGATTTTACAAACATTTCTCCATAAATGCCTTGGCCTGAAAGTTATTTTTAGAGTAACAACCCTTAGCAATTATAACTGGGCGTCTCTGACAATTGAACGCACTTTGAACCACATTAGTTACAAGTTCTCAGTCCCTGTCATAGATTTAAATCAAACTCAACTCATTCTAATCTGAAATGCAAAAGTAGATTAAAAAGTTGACTCGGTAGACTAACTGTTTGAATTGCGTTTCCTTATCCTAATTCAAGGTAGTAAGAATTTTTGCTGATTTTGGATCCTTAATTCAATATTTAATTCCATTAGCAAGTATAAAATATTTTCAGGTATTCTCAAATTGATATACTTTAATTTTTAAAAATAAGTCGAATTTACCTGCCAAAATTTCTGATACTTCTTATCGATTTGCCTTTGCTCTGTTTATCCAAAAAAAAAATATGATATATAAAAATATAAAAATATTGCAACAATAATTGTAAAAATTTGCATTTGTTGGCAATGAGTTTTATTTTTTTGTACTATAGCGTACTATATTCCAGGGTATTTGCGACTCGACGTAGTTTATCTCGGTTTCCTTTGTGATTTAATTTTGTTGTTCTGTTCAGCTTTTCGACACGCTACTTTATGTAAGCATTAAAACTAGCGCCTCGCACAAAAGCTACTTCTATAGATACATATAGACGATGTTGTCGTGTGGATTGTGCTCAATTTTTTGTAGCTGGATGTGGTTGTTGTTGTTGTTGTTGTCGCCGGCGTTTGCAATTTGTGCATATTTGTTACAAGGTTAATTCGTCTGATTGTAAAAGTGCGAAAAAGCAATCCGAAATAAAATGTTGCGCCTATTTTTATGGCCAAATATGTATGTAGAATATAAATGTGTGCATTTATTTATATTAAATATTTTCATTTCATTTCATTTTAATATATTAAATATAAGATCTTTTGTCTTTAACTAGTTTCTTCTTTCTTTTTGACTCTACTTTTAAAATAAATTGAATTCCTTTGCACTCACTTTCAATTTCAGGCTTAAAGCTTTCTTAATTTTATTTTCATTTATTTTATTGTATTTCATTGAAATATTGCTGAACCGCTAACTAAATTTAAATAAAGTTGCCAGCCGAGAGATTGGCTCGTGGCTGCCTTTGGTTGGCGTTGATGCTGCCAACAGCTGCAGCCATTTGGCTGCTGGCCCCTCGCTCCTCCCGGCGACAGCACAACAATAACAGCAACAATTTTCAAATTGAATTTTCTGTCAGCTGCCAGGACGGATGGCTGACGCAAATGACTGCTCGTCTGTGCCAGTGTCAATGCCAGCGCTCGTCCATGTGCCCAACTGTGTCTCAGTCGCTTTGGGCAAATTAACTTTTGTGGTCAAATTCGATGCGGACCCACTAAGTAGAGGCTGGCCATGATGCAAGGCGCTTTTGATGACGTGATTTGGCCTAGGCCCGCCCCGTGCCAAATTACATTTCCCTTTTGTCCGCATTTCACTTGACAGTGCCTAATTCTCCTATTAGCATTCGCATCTTCTATCTGTATCTGTCTCTCTGTACGTGTAGCTGCATCTGTTGCCGATGACATAACCCAATGCATTGACTGAAAAGCGAAAAAAAAGTAGAAAAATAATACAATTACGCACAGTAAGCGTAAATGTGATTCAATGTGTATGATTGCGCGCGCGTTTGTCTATGTGTGTTTGTGTGTAGGCGTCTTGAGTGAAATGGGCGTGTGTAAGCATTTGTAATATTCCTAAGTCATTGCCAGCAATCGATAGTAATTACGCTTCAAGGACCTCTTGCCATGGTGCTAGTGAAAACTAGAACACAGAGAAGAGCAGGATGAGCAAGTGAACTAGATAGACAGAAATACTGTTGACATGTTGGAGCGGGAATACATGATAAGACTGTGTAAGCTTGGGGAAAAGTCAAAGATGTTAAAGGCAAATACAAACACAAGCAAATGAATGCCAAAGGAACGGAGCCCAAGAGCTATCAAACAGGTGGAACACAGCAAAGTTCCTAGAAAATCATGTAATATATTCAATTAAGCTTCAAAGCAATTAGTTGGAAATAATAATAAAACAAAGTAATTGTCCTTTGCTGCAATTAAGTAAATCGATTATAATATTCTTCATATTGTATGACTGAACAAAATTGTCACAGCTGTAAAGCTTCTGTGTGATAACAAAATATTTCTTTAATTGAAATCAGCAATTTAAAAGCTTTTCCAATAAGCTGGCTCCCAATCAAGTTTGCAAAACCAAACATTCGTTTTCGGGGGGTTTCGGTTCAAGGCAATGCCACGCCTTAAGTAAAATCTGGTTTTCCCTTTCTGTAAACACAGGATGGATCTCAAAAAAATAGAACTTTTAACTTATCATAAATTAAATTATTTATATTTAAATAGCTTAATTTTTTCAATTTGTGAACTTTTTATGTATGTGTATATATTTATTTAATTCTGGTTTATAAGCGTGCTCTTTTCCAAAAAAAAAAAAAATAATGTTTCAGTCGCTTTATTAAGCTTCGATTCATGTGTGGTTCCTATCATTATTTTAACTAGACTTGAGCTAAGCATATATATTACTTAATAGACTGCAAAAAAGGTGTGGATTATTAGTATTTTATATTCTAGCATTAGCTTGTATGAATATGTATTCAGTATCCATCTACTCCCAAATAAAGTATTTAAATCCATTAGCAATGAGTTGGAAGTGTTTTCCAATTGAAAATTTAAATTACAAACTCACAAACCAATTTAAATCAACATTTTTCCCTCATAGATTTAAGGCCGACGTATTTCCACGAAAAAATTGACCGTCATAACTTACAGAATTCAATTTTCTGCCAGCCAAAAAGGGCAAAAAGATAATACACATGCCAATAAATCACAGCGCACAAATAAATTTGACGTAAGGATACAAAAAATTGTCGAAATCGTTAGCCAAAAAAGGAGTATATGTAAAATGCGACTTAAAAGAAACAATATACGGCAACAAATAAAGGATAACGCAGAAGCAATCAGAGCAAAGACAAACGGAAATAAGGGACAGAGGCAAAGATTTAAGCCAAATGCAGCAGCAATAATAACAACTAGTTACATCAATGACAGTGGTAATGGCAATGGCAGAACTAAAACCACAGTTGGCAGCTCGCTGGGGCCAAGGTAAGCCGAATAAGGATCAAGTCAAAGCTGACATTGCACATTGCAGCAAGCAGTCGGATGTATAACCGAACCATGCACCAGTAGCCAGCACAGGACATGCAAGGACAGTCAGGACAGTCAACAACCAAAACCAGCTGCGGCTGTGGCTTCTGCTGCTGCTGGTGTAAGAGAGGTTGGCATCATTTACACGGCACTGGAGCCAGAACTACATATGCTTTGCGAGGGCCCAACGGAGCAGGCTTGCGGTTTTTGCATCCACAGAACAGTTTTGTGAGCCTATAAAACGCTTGACTTAAGCACATTGCGACTGCTTTAAGGCAAAGGCAATTTGCGTTGTACGCCAATAAAGTCTGGCATCAGCATCGACAGCCGCTCCACCAAATCCACGGCACGTGCTGGCCAATCAACAGCACGCAGACAGACAAGCTGAGCGCCAAGTTGGGTGGCCAGCAAATCAGTAAACTTTAAGAGTTATGGAAATTTCTATAAATATTAGCTCGCTACTTATGCGAGTCGACAACGAGATATCCTATCAATACAATTACAGAATTTAGCAAAGCCTGGATAACAAATAGGAGTCCGAGATTATATATGTTTCGACCTATTTTCAAAGTTCTGCCTTATAAAATAATAACTCAGTTTTTTTTATAAAAATCCGATCGACTTCTGGGTGTTTACATATGATAATCTCTATGAAGCGGCTTAATTTATTGATACCAGCTAAAAAGCTTGGCAGGAATAAGATAGATTGGGATAAAACATAATAAAGTTCATTTTATTTGATGGCATATTAATGCGAATAATTTTTGTAATTTCTTTGTTATTTCTCACTTTTCAATTGTTATTACAACTAATACACATAAATTCAGATATTTGATAGATTTGGGTATTTGCTGTTGTTTATTTTTTCAATATTTTGATGGGCTGTAAGGTGACTAGGAGGAAAAAAAAACCAAAAGATGCGATCAATTTTTAAAAAAAGAATGTCGTTTAGGTATTCGATAATGGAAAGTGCGTGGGATAGTCAACTTTAAACTAACAATAACAAAAACTCCGTAATTATACCTTCCTTACTCCTTCGAGTAAAGGATATAAGAAGCGCAAGTTGATGATGGTCTGATCTGGAAATTATGGCTAGCAGACGCAGACAGTCAAAATAACTGCAAATTGTAGCAGATGAAAATTGGGAAAAGGGGTTGTGGGCAACCAGCCGCGAGCCCAATATTTTGCATAAGCGTGGATCTCCATATTATGCCCCAATTTGTGGCTGAACATAAATAAAGCAATAAAAGGGGCACATAAAAATGGAAACAACATGGCAAAAAATAAAGAAAGAAAGAAAGAACTTAAGTAAACGAAACGAAGACAGTTCAATTTATATTCATAATTTACTAAAAGGGTGCCGGTTGTGTTGTTTAAATGCTTGGACATAAATGCGATACTTAAATGTATCTGAATATATAAGACATGCAAATTTTTCATATTCAACCAAAGCCTACACAAAATGCAATTTATAAAAACAAAATCAATAACAAAATTAAATAAAAAATTGCTATATATAGAATTATTGTTATTTAAATGATAATACTTAACTATTGAAAGCATAAAGAATTTATAATTAAAACTAAATATTTTGAGAGACGACCTTTATGCGCTGCAATATAAATACTTTTATATTTTTTCCAACATAAGCAAGAATTAAACCCTTTTTTTGCATGAAACATATAATTCCTTAAATTTAAATTGGCCATGGCTGTGGTTAAAATTTAATTAAATTGGCTTTATAGTTTACAGCACAGTGTTATTTAGTTTCGGGCCCTAAATATAAGTCTGTATATTCTAGAAGCAGCATAGCATACGATTATTATTTAAATGTCTGGCATTTAAAACTTAAGCCGTATTTTAAATGTCATGATTGCTTTCAGCTGTTGTGGCTATTGTGCAATTGGAAATTTCACACTTTGGCAGCTGGCACAGCGAAGGTAATTCAATCCAAAATTTCATTCCGGCCTCCCCGTCTGCCCACTTCCCGCCTTCAGCGCACGCTCTCAAGTCAATTTGCCATATCATTTGCAGCCGTCGAATTGCCAAGGCAAGCTGTCTACTGCCCCGACTCTCCTGCTCCGCTCGTGCCCCTATCCATTACCCAGTGGGGGCAGCTGGCCATATATTTTGGCCATTATTGCTTTTCAATATGTTTGGTACACGTTTCAAGGCAAAGTGGGATGTAAGAGGAAGCACGCAAGCAAGCAGGAAAGTCACAAAATGTTGTATACGAGTATGTTTGGCAGTTGCCCAGTTTAACTATCTATAAAGTTCAAGGACAATTATATGCGGTAATGAACGAAAGGATTGCTCTCATTTTGTCTTAAACCAATTATTTTCGTGTTATACCCTGTAGTTAAGAGAATTAGTTAAAAAAAACTTCACTTTGACCCAAGAAAAAAGAAAACACCATAGTTTTATGATGTAGCTATATGGTCTTTCATATTTTGATCAAGTATTATTTTATGTGTTCGAGTTGGAACATTTTTAAGCGCACCTTACAATTACAGGGTTACTCCTGGTTGAGGAATCTTGACTAGTTCGCACTTCTTGTGCCTGACAAAAAAGCGTTGATCGAAATGTTTTAATTTCGTTTTATATTATTTATTCTCCTTTTATGCCATTTAAACAAAGTATTATTTTTTTTGCTTCGGACAAGCAGCGAAATTTATAATACTTATAAATTGACCTTTACTATTTAACTAATGTCAACTACTTTTGACTACTTACAAAAAAAATATGAACTTAGTTGTTTATATATGTACTTATAGTGAGGAAAACATGATAAAGAACTTAGTTTAAATTGGGTCTTCCTTTGGGTGGCCTAATCGGTTGATCTGTGGATTGAATCCTTTGAACTTTTCGGCTGTTGTTTAGAAGGCTTACAGCCAGGTGATTTGCGTAACATTGCAGTCGGTTAACTTTCTGAGAGCAGAGTCTAAAAATCTACCGTCCAAAAAAATTAATAAAAGCTCTACGCGACCTCTGTATGACCTCAGTACTATATAAAATGGAAACAGCATATGTATACTGGCTTTTTTTAGATTTGATAAGCCCAGCTGCTCACGTTGGATTCATATGACGGGTATTGATTATAATTACTAAGAATGTTCTTCCTTCGGTACAGCGTGTTGGTGCGCAGTTTTTATGACAGTCAAAATGGCGTTGATCGAAACGTCTTTATGCGTCGCAGCCTGAAAGTAGGCAACGAAAAAACGTGCATAAATTTAACGATTATTTGTTATTGTTAACGAGCCGCCGCTCAACAAGATGCGCGCCGCCACAGTCTAAAATAAAATCCAAATGAATGACGCAGATTTTATGAAACGTTTCGCAGACACACGCTGCGAGTCAGTGAGAGGTGGGGTAGAAAAGGTGTGGAGAGGGGTGGGAAAAAGACAAGCTGAGATTCCACCTTTACCAAGTAGCGTAAACAAGCAAACTCGTTTGGCGCGGAAATGCAGCTGTGCAAAAAGGGAAAAAGGGAAAAACTGCTGCGCAAATGCGCATTTAATTGCGCACTCAATGGGAAACCCTAAAATGGAGGCCACAGTATGGAGGCGGAATGCCAACTGAGGGACGGATATAGACAAGGGAGCCAGCCAAGGAAGCATTGGCAGCTGTGCGGCGACGCATTTTTTGGTCATTTAAAATGTTGAATGGACAGCTGAATAAACGTTCCCATTTACCAAATGGCTTTCTATCTGTACTAAAAAAATTGTTATGGCCATTTGCGGTTTTGGTTTCAAAAGCCCAGCTAAAGAATTTTTGAAAAGCCAAAATGGGTCCAGGATTAAAACTACCTTTATGGGAAAAAAACAAATTTCAAAAAAGTGTTGCTTTAACATTTAATATTAATATTAGTTTATTTTTGAGGAAATATGAGATCCTCATTTTTGAAAGCTCAAGGGAAACTTAATATACATATATAAATTAAATGAAATTACAATTCATAATTTAGTTTTTGTAATAAGTTATAATAATGTTATTACTACTTAATGCCTTAGTTGGACGCAATATGTAATTACGTTCAACACATTCAAATAATTGAATGCATAAATAATTTTAATAACTTGTAAATCAATTTGATTTGTTAAGCTTTTTAATTACAAAAGTATAAAATGGGCTTACAAATGTACGCACAAAATTATTTGTGAAACCAATTATTTTCATATATAATTTAGTTAAAATGGAATTTCGTGCATTGTTATTTATTGTCTCGAGTTTAATCATTTAATCTTATTACAAATGCAAAGAGGCAGTGAACATTTTCATCCGCTTTCTAGAATTATAAATCGTATCCTTAAATTGATTTTCAAATTCGTTTATTAATAACAACTATTAACTGATAAAAAATATACAGAACTTTCGCATACGTAGCTAATTTGTGGACTCTACACATCGGAAAAAAACAAAAATTCGCATTTAATATAATGATTTTTCGAATATCAATACCTAAACCCATCGTATCATAAACTAAACTATTAGCTAGACATTTGTTAAATCCGAATCTTCCTAAGTCCTGATCCAGACAAAATACTGAAAAATATATTTCTATTCTTTTTGGCCCCATAATTCACAATTCTGACTTAACCCCTAAGCTAAATGCTTCCACTTTATTTATAGTTGATTAAAACGCATAGCGAACGATTTCCATAGAATATTGCCCCACATGCAGCAGGAATGGCCTGCCATTATCAACCGGGGGAACAAGTTTTCAGAAAATTCAGAATTTCAAGTTATGAAAGGCGCAAAGTTTTTCCCTTTTGAGCGGCTTTCAGCGAACAACGTCAACAACAAGTTTCAGCTTGGTTGCATTTTTGCAGCATCTCTTGTCGAACAGAGCGGCCTGTTGCATGTTGTGTTTCAACGTGCCAGCAACAACAAAACCATCACCTGCCACCTGACGCCAGCTCCAATTCCTTTGGCCAGCAGAGACAGGTTGCCACGCGCTTGACAAACGCCCCCATTGACGTCATTAGAGCTAACCTGTGGCAATTCACTGCGTTGGGCCCAGGTGGCCAAGGGAGGCGCCGACAAGGTGGACAGGTGGCCAGGATGGCAAGTGTTAAGTTTGGGGCAACGTCAGCAGCTGCAAAAAGCTTTTGAAGCTTAACTCAGCGAACGAGTCGCCAGTCGAATAAAGCCATTGAAGCGTGCCAAGGACATGCGTTTGCCAGGCCTCTGATCCCCCGTTCACACATTCTCCCGCGGTTCTGTTCTTGTCCCTGTCCATTGTATTCACCGCCAGTCGATATTGCGCTATTTCGATGGATTTTGCATTGATGTTGTTCTTGTTTCTGTTTCTGTTTTTGATGCTGTCGCATTTTGTTCGCGCACGAGTCGAAAGACAAATGCATCGATGCTTTGTGTCGCTGACCAGAAAGGAAAAACTGTTGGCCTAGCAGATTAATGAAATTGCGATTGGCCAGCAGTTGGCGCGGCAGCTAATTGGTTGATCAACAAAGTAGACTCCATGTATGTATATAGACACCGCTCGTATGGCAATTATCCTGTGCCCAGAAATATTGTCATATGAACGTTGAATAATAAAACAAGTAGTCAGTAACAAAATTGGGAGAGGTTGTCCAGTCTAAGATTTGCTCACATACGTATGATTGTTTAAGGATAACATTAGTCGATTATATTATAATATAGTTCCAATATTTCTATCAATCATATAAAAGTCTTATTAATTGGGGAGTTAGTGTAGGAGCAATGAGCAATGAGCAATGAACAGTTTCCATCAGTCAACTGCATTTGTCTCGACTGTGTAGCCCCTGTTAAGCTACTTAATTGGATGCATAAAAAGCTTGGAGTAGATGGACCCGTTTATTAGGCGTATTCTTGCTACAAATCCAATGATAAGACGAAAGAGTTCTCTACTTCAAAGTGTCCAACTTTTGAATACCCTGTACCCAAATTGCTTTAACATCTACAAGCATACAGTAAAATGGGCTCGGAAATGTCACCTTTTGGCGGTTAGGTACAGTTACACTACATAATTACACCCTACTTGGCTATTTAATGGGTACGTAGTATAAAAGGGCTGTCAAATATCCTTGGTTACGTTTACGTGGGCTTTTCTTGTTGACAGATCTGTTCGTTTGCGTCTATATGTGAGTAAACACATTAGTTTTCATGGCGCCAGCGCTCGTAAAAAATGATTATTAAACATTTGCACAACCAACTGTAGAAATCTGCACGCTGAAAATACCTTTGTTTGCTTTTGCTGCCAGTTCGGACACCCGTTGCGCTCGTTTTGTCTTCATATCAATTAACAGACGCAGTTGACTGAAATAAAACAATGCGTCAAATGATAACGAGAGCTGCAGCCAATGCTGAAACACACGGGACCACAAACCTTATTTCTGATTCAATTGCCCAAATGCAAAGTCAATTAACCAGAAATTTTAAGCTCCATTCAAGTGATCAACTGCATTGATGCGTTCCTTGTTGTCCAATCCTTTCTGGTTCATGCAGCATGTGAGGATGGGGAAGACAACAACTCTTCAACATCAATTAGGAAATCAATTATGTGGTTTGCTTGTGTCAGCAGTTGTGTGGGAAAAACGAAAATCGAGCTAAAGTCTATCAGAGCCCCACCCAAATGTCCTGCGGCATCCTGTCGTAGCATGCATGTGACATTTGTACATGTATGTGTGTGGCCTTAAATTCGAAGAAGACAGCACAAGTTCTGGGTCACTTGATTTACAATCATCGAAATATGCAATTGCCAATTGTCAATTGCAATTTATTGAAACAAAAGCTATTTTGGCAAACAGTTATCGCCCACAAGGTTGGCCAAACTTCTGCAGTCATCTCAATGGCCAAATAAATTATCAAATGTTATTTAACAAAAACAAGAAAGGCGAAATGAGATTATTGTAGAAGGTCTTGCTGGCACAAGGCCACATTTTTGCCATTTGCTTGAATTGGGTAAAGTAAATTGTGGTTAACCAAAACTCACGCATGTATTAAATGGCTATAATATATGCATGTAAAACTTATTTGAAAAGGTTAACCAGGTTACTAAAAACCACATAAAAAGGCCATCAGAACGAGCAACAGGACATGGGTGACCGAAGCTCAGCACGAATACACGAACGGAATGTACAAAAGCTGGGTGGGAATCTTGCACACACACACATATATATATATATATATATATATATGTATATATTTATAGTATACTATGTACCAGTATTCGTTAATCATTTATTTAGTTGGAAACCGCAAGCTGTTAGGGAAAGTTGACTTCTTGACATGTGTGCATACTCAATTTGCTGTAAAAGGAAAATTTTTGGTGCGATTTAATATTTACTTGTTGATGAAGCTTCATAAATAATGTTATGATTACACTGGCTAACAATGCTGAAATTTTTGAATGAAGGAAAAGAAACAAGAAAGAACACACGAATTTTATTTTGTTGATATTTTTAAAAAAGCAACTATTTTGCAAATCGTAAACGAAGAGGTGTTAAAAGTAGCGTATGCTCAAAATAATTATTATAAATAAGTTTTCATCAAACCCGGAATTCTCAATTTACCCACTTTTTTAATAGTAAATTGATTTAATATTAGCAAAAATGCCAAATGAAATGAAATACATATTTTAGTTCGGCTTGTGAAACTCCCATAGAATGTTCTTGAAATAGCATCTTCTCATTTCTTTTCAATAGAAAAACCATGCCACCGGCAAATGAGATTTATTCTACGTAAATTGCGTAAAAATATATTTACGTGGTTAGTATACTATTTTTAATAAACATATATATTAATGTGGGTGGGGCACATGGTACTACAAATAAGTTCATGTAACTTATCCCTTTTAAAACTTCGTCAGTTAAGTATTCAATTGCCATAACCAATCCCACGCTTCAATGTCAATGTCATAAATTTGTTACGCATATAAAAAAGTGTAGCATACTTTTTAGCGCGTGGCGAAGCTGCGTATACGCAACATGCAATTTATGTGCTGGCACTGGCAGTTGAACAAGAAGCAAGTACATTGTGTATATAAACATACACATATATAGACAAATTTATAAAAGTATGTATACACATATATGAAGTAAATGTGCGTGAAGGCAAGTGGCTCAGTTCTGGCACGTACTAAAACAAGCGTGTAACTAGCAGGCGAGTGTGCACATGCCCATGTCTATATGTGTGTGTGGGTGTGTGTGTGAGTGGGCGTTTAAAGGAAGTGTGTGGGGGATGAAGATGGGGGATGGTTAGAGCTGCCAAATCAGCAGCAAGGCAAAGAAATGCCACGCGCAAAACGCGGCGACAACTCGAAAGCGGCAGGCAAAGGTCACGAACACAACCTTTTGGCAGCTGCAACAGCAGCAACAGCAGCAGCCATGGAAAAATTTATTTTCCTTGCTAGCTGGCTTTTTTTTTGCTCTTTGCATCAGCGATTTTCACTCAACGCTGATAGTTGAAACGGCTGACTGGCTCACTGGAGGCTGCTGATGAAGGTAAAGTGCCTCAGCCCACCCCAAAAGTGATGACTGAAGGACACAAAAACGACGGTCGAAAACATTTTAAAGAGAAAGAACTTTTACTGTGGCTTATATTTGCTGCTTCGCTGCCTGCAGCAGGGGCGGGTCTCATGAAAATCAAGGGGCATTGATTAGTAACACAATGGCGGAGGCGCAAAGGAAGAAGAAGTAGGCGACAAAGCCCAGCACTCTAAATTCGAAACACAAAGAACAGCACATAAAAATAAGTTCAGCATTTTTTTTTATTTGTTGTCATCAAGAGCTAAGAACATAAAGCCAGAATGGCGGCAAGTTTTTGTAAGGCATAAAATATGGTAAGCTATTTGCCAACATTTTTTTTTCTCCAGGAATTCTGTTCTAAGCCACAAAGCAGATGATCATAACTATTGAAGGTATGATGAAAACGTGATGCTCTTTCGGCAAGATAAACTTTAAAATTAGAAAAAAAATTGAAATCTTTTTTATGCTATATGCTGCAGATAAATGGAAATCAAAACTCAAGGCGAATATGTTATTAAAACTAGCAAGTACTGAAATATATATAGGTATAAGTTTGAGATTCAGTCCAGAGTGTCTTGACTAAAATATAAAGACACAAAATTCAATAGTACTTATTAAGCCTTCAAAAAATATGATGCAATTACATTGATTAGGAAAATATTTCTTCAGAAAAAAATTTAAGTCAAATAAAAAAATGATTGTAAACTATTTTAATTAATATCATGACTTAAAAAAGGAAAAAAGGCAAATAAATTTACGCTAATTAGCCATAAAATAAATTATGCAAAGGCACAGTGAAGCGATAAATAGCAAAAATTTAACTATTCCCTAATACTACAACAAAGCCAGTTAAACTCGTTGTAAGTGTAAAAGAATCAAACACATGGTATATAGTATTTGTGGCATGGTTTCCATGGATTCTGTGCCTAAATAAACTAATGAAAAGGACTCGAAAAGCCGCTCAAACGTTAAATTGGCAGCATTCGCTCATTGTCAGAGAGTGCAAAGTTGTAAACCGAAAAACCACAAAACTGTGCTTTACCTTTAACATCTAAATTTAAGCCACAAGGCGGGACTGTGTGTGTCATAATAGCTTACATTTATCTTGTGCCAAATATACGAATACGTGTCTGGCATTTTCAAGGTTGCCTTTTAATTCCATCGCACAACCACACGCACATTCAATCCGAAACATGCATTTACACGTATACACAGAATACGTATACACCTATACGTATATATATCATACGCAAATATCTAAATGATAATACCGAACTTCATATTTGGGGTCCTTGATGCGGTTGAAATGGGATGTGAAGGACTTATGTGCCCTTCATTTAACAAAATATTTAAATATGGCGAACACGTAGACATTACTATATACACATGCATTTATGTGTGCTTTGCGAGTGCTTTATGTATATATTTGCAAACCTCTACATATAGTTACATACAAGTATATATATGTATGTATATACGTATATACACGTTTGATTTATGCGCCTCTATATTTTTCTATTTTGGCACGCAACACAGGCCGACATAGACAATGACAGAAAGAGAAAGAAAACGAAAAGGAAAAACTGAAATGAAACTGGAAAAAAACACGACACATTTTTGACAACAGACAACAGCAGCGTGGCGCCAGATTTGGCTATGTGTTGCCCCACGGGAGTCCCTTAGACATTTTCGCAGAAATCCACACAAAAAATATGCGAAATCAAACGGCCGGAAGTGTGCTGCTGTGTGTGCGTGTGTGTGTGTGTGTGTGTTCATTTGCCAGGATTGAGGAGAATTGAGCGTAAAAGAACTTAATCAATTGTTGAATCTAAGCCAAAAATAGTTTAAATTCGTATAGGTAACGAATCCAAAATGTCGTGCAAAAAGAAAAAAAACAGCATGTGTAAGGCTTTTTGAAATATAATTATTAACGAGCATTTGCGATTTGTTATTTAAAAAATAATTAATTCACTTATTTTTCTAATATACCGATTAAGCAAGAAGTTTAAGGATTCTGAAAATGTTCTTCCTGTTTAAAATTTGTAAACTTAAGATTTGCTACCTAGGGGAGCTCCCGACTAGGGGATAGCCTGAAGCCTCTTCTTCCAACCGGCGATAGGTATAAAATGAAAGGTACTTGATATATATATACTATTCTAGAAGCTACATGTCAAATTTGGTGACTCTAGCTCTTATTATTTACCGAAAATACCCAAAAAACCAGATTTCGATATCGATTTTTATCGATTACTTGTAAACGGGGCAAGTTATCGAACTAGAAGGACCTACAGCTTAAATTTCTCTAGCTCTTATAGGTTCTGAGATCCTTGCATTTATACATACGGACAGACGGACGGACAGACAGACGGACATGCCTAGATCAACTCGGCTGTTGATGCTGATCAAGAATATATATACTTTATGAGGTCGGAGATGCTTCCTTCTGCCCGTTACATACATTTGCACAAATACACAATACCCTTTTTACACATTTTTAATGGGTTCAGGGTATAAAAATATGTATAATATTTTCATTTGAAAAGACTAATTTAATTTAGTCAGAATAACTCTCAATTTTCTCATGATTTTTAATTGTTAGTGCGAATACGCATTTCTGGGAAATTCTTGCGCTAGTGAAATTCAAGCCATTTTTCATTTTTTTAAAATGTATATATTGTTCCATTATATATTTCCGTATGAAATGCATTAGCAAAAAGCTTCCATACGATTACCTGATTTACACATTTATTAAACCATTTGGTGGCCGCAGCAGGCCCTTTTTTATTTTATCACCTATTTATTATAATAAGTATACGAGGGAAAAACCATTTCCGTACTCATTAAAATGCTCGGTATAGGAAAAACATTGTCTACTTCTATGCGGCATCATAAATGCTACACTTTATTGGTTCGGGCGAGAAAAGAAGGAACGAAAATTTCTTTTCTCTTGGCATAATTTCAATAAATACTGTCCAACTTTTCCAACGATGTGCCAATGATAAAGTGCCAATGGGAATGGGCGTTGGGGCGTGCACGCATATATTTTTCCTTAGCCCAAGAGGCTGTTTAGCTGCACCTTTTCGCTTTATTTTCCTTATATTATATCTCAGAGAGAAACTCTCGTAATCATTACGAGCCAGCCAGCTGTTTGCCCTGCCACGCGCCAAGCCCGAATATTTTTTATCTTTGCATTTTTGCCCATTGAAGAAGGCGCAGGACACGCAGGAGCTGCTGAAGGCGCCTTCAACGGCAGCTGAGCAATTTTGGGGCTTAACCTTGACTCGCTTACGGCATACACGAGCGCGCACACTCAAAGTGGGCGTGGAGCCACCCAGTGTCCTGGCCCTCGTCTCGGCTCGTCGCTGGCAGCGCCATCTTGACGAATGCCGCCTGTTGTCATTGGGCTTGGGCGCCTAATCTTATCTGTTACTTCGGGGTGCCAGCCTGCTGTGCGTGAGTGTGTGTGTGTGTGTGTACACCCGACTGCCGTTTTAGGTCGTCTCCTGAAAGTCATTTAAAATTATGTACATCACGAATAAGCGGCAGGAAAAGCTTTAGCTTCGCTTTAGCAGCAGCAACAGCCTCGCAGCAGCACCGAGTCCAGTCGCAAGAATTCTTTCTAATTTAGTCCACGCGACTTTTATGACTTTAATGGCCTACCACTTTGACATGGCCCGGACCCCCGACCATGTTGACTAGCGCCTGGGGATTTGTCATTAGGTATTATTATTTTTGTTGTTGTTGTTATTCTTGTTATTCTTGCTTTTGCCGCCTGTCTCTGGGATTAGGTAAGTTTGCTGCCACAGCATTGATTTATATTTTTGCACATTTTTATGACGCTTCTTGCTGTGCTTCAAGTGCAAACGCCGTGGCTATTTATAGTTTATTTTTATGGCCACAAGGGGACTACATTGAGCCGCATTTTGACAGTTCCGGCCCGCAATTGGTCATATAATATTCGAAGCATTCTCAGTTGGGTAGCCCAAAAGGAGCTGTAAGTTGGGGTAGCTAAAAAAAAAATACTGAATTGAAATATGGCCATTTTTCCTTGCAATGTTTCTCTCTGACCTACACCCTAGAGATTTCAATATGACATATAGAATATGAAACAAGCGTTACAAATTCTTGAAGTATTCTACAGTAAGATACACTTGATGAGTAGGTCTCGATTAATCCATGTCCTCACTCGCATAAGAACACATTTTATGATTGGTATCAACAAGTGATACAGATAGTACTTGGACTATAATAATCAGACCAATAATTATAGTACCACCACAGTGCTCTCATAAGTAATTACACCTGTTCATACCCTTCAATAAAGAATTTTCATTCAAACTATACTCTCAGTTTCGCTGGAGTTTATGGACACTTAACAGGGATTTACAATTACAGTCAATACGATCAAAACGCTGTTCACATTTATATAAAATCTTATCTGGAAAATGTAGAGGCTAATTACAGAAACGGATTGCAATTGGATGTGTGAGCTTTCGGATGGAAAATACTCGGTTCGTACTAATCGTATAGATACCTTCTTAGACCAATCAATAATTTTGTGAGAGGGCTTTTTCAAATTTGCTCAGGAGCATGGCTGCCCATCAAAGGACTCTTTCGATTCACACCACTTTACAGTTCATTAGGCAGCCGACGCGTACGAGCAGTATCTCAAATCTAGGCGAATGAGTATCTGTGAGTTGCGAGTGGACAGGGCGGGGCGGGGCGGGGCGGGGCATTCGAGTGTCTTTGTGTGAGGTGCTGGCTTTGACATGTTTAAAAATAACAATATGAAGGCAACTTTTCCAACAGAAGCGATACATAATAATTAATACGCTCAACTGAATGAGCAATTATTTAATTTGGCGTTAATAATATTTTTGCATACATTTTTTTTGTTTTATTTTTTTTTTTCTGAGCTAGTTTTAGACGCTGCAGCTGCGCTGAGTTTGGGTGGTGCCTGAAGTCAGCATACTTTTAGCGTACACTGTGCGGCGTCTAATGTTGCTATTTTTATCGACAACGGTCGTCTCTTCAAGGAAGTTCATCAAAGTCAAGCACAGACAAGGCGCACAGTGGGCGGGGCAACACACTCTCTACCTGCCAAGACAGTTGACACATGTGGCATACACGGGTGTGTCTGTGTGAGTGTGTGTGTGTGGGGGTGCGAGTGTGTTAACAAGTGTGTGTATCTGGAAAGGAAATTTATTTCATTACAGCTCAGCACCCAACGCAATCGTCGTTCTGTCCTTCTGTCCGTTTGTCAGTCTGTCCGCGTCTCTGCCTGTCGATACGTTTGACTATTTGACTGGCAAGCATCCGTTTCAGTTTGCCGCTTTTATCTATCAGGCAGGTGGGCACGCCGGTATGTAGCTTCCTGCCATACTACAACAAAATGGAAAAATTCTGCACGAACATAAATTTCCATGGACGCACGTGCAAAGCTTTTGGCATGAAAATCAATTAACTTAAATTAATTCTACGAATTATATGCGCTGTAAAAAGTTTGCCAAACAAACATGTGCCACAAATTCGCTATCCCATATCTTTTTTTCTCATTTATATATCTATTTTTTTTATTTTTTTGGATTTATTTTCCCGTTTGTGTTTGTCAGCCTCCCGTGAGCTTAACCTGAGCTGCTAGCTCATGGACTGTGCGCTTTGGGAGTACTGTAATACCAACAGGCTAACAATTTAATTTGTATTCTACATGCCATGCAAATACCAATATCCCGACTAGGCATAACAAATTGATTTTGAGCAGGTGAAACAGCTCTTTAGGGCGAGTGTCGCATGGATAAAGAGTGCACTAAGTTGTTGTGAGCATATGCAAAAAGTTAGACATGCTATTTGATATCAAGTATCTGCATTGATCGAACTTTGTTATCAAAGAGTATAACAGCTCGGGTTATTTTTAATTCTCCTACAGACAGTAGGGATATCACTTCAGTATAAAGATGATAAGTGTTCAATTTCTCTACTCTAAAGTACTCTAAATGTGTCCCCTAAAGACACTTAAGCTAAAATTGAAAACAAATTTAAAACTATATACTATAAAACTATAAACTATAAACTATATACTTTTATATGGAAACAATTCTATTGTAACTTACAGTCATTTGATTTTATTATCATTCGGGTATGCTTTGAAGTTTATTTCTGCCTTTCCTCATTATTTGCTTAACTATTGTGTAACTATTAATACGTTGCAGGCTGTATCCTAATCAATTTTTCGTGCTTAGTGTATTCTCATTTGTTAATGAAGTATTCATATGCATTTACGTAAGCCGACCTGTCTGGTAATCTAATCGGCATTTTGTACATTTTGTGAATAGTCAAATTGACCGCCGGTAACCGCACATGAATTAATGCACAATTCGTAGTGGCTTTATTCGAATAGACAATTATACAATTTACCAAATGATTTGACGAATGCAACACACAATCAATTCAATTTTGGGCATTCAAATCGTTAAATATTAGTCTATTATACACGCAAAATGTGAATATGTAAATTTGCGCATATTTTCCGAGGTAACCAATAATAAATGTATATGGTAAACGACATAACAAACGCTGAAGTGTCATCTAAACTAGAAATAAAATATTATGACAATATTTTCTTGTTTTCTATTTCTTTTTTCTTATCCTTTTAAACCCAAATATTCAAAAAATTGCTTGAAAAGCATTGAATGTGCCGGAAATATATATTTTTATTTGTTTCCTCGAACTGAAACTAAAACTTAAACTAAAATCCCTCGGAATCCCTAAATGTAACTCAAAATATAGCTATTGCATTTATTTAGCTTGCGAACAGAATTTATTTATTCAGCAAATACTGTTGATTATGTGGAATGCATATGTGTCTGTGCCTGTGTACAGTGCGTGCGTGTGTTTCCGATTGAAGCTTTCACTTTAGAGCACGTAGGCAAACATGGCGTATACACAATGTGGCGTTCCGTTGGATACATCTCGCACAAGCTGTGCATTAATAATTGTACAGACCGACTGACTGATTGACTGACTGACGGTCATTGATTGCTTGATTGATGCACTGATTAGAGCAAAGCTTGAGTGCGCCTTCGAGTAGGCAACATATGAAAATCAATGGCGGCTTTGGCTGCCATTTTACTGTCATTGAAAACTTGTCGCAATTTCCAAAGCTAAAGACGATAAACGATTTCCTCTGCCAAGGACATAAGGGATATTTAAAATCGTTGCACATTCCTTGGCAGTTGGGGGGCGGGCGGGCCTAGGGGACTCGGTTGAGTATGCGCACATTTCAAGCACGTCATCGGCTTAAGGAAAACTTAGCTGTAACCATAGATGAGGCCTTCCCTCTGACAATCAGGACGTCAATCCAGCAGTAACAAAGTTTAACGAACCTTCAGCTCGTGCATGCACATGTGTGTGTACATGTGCGTGAGAGAGAGTGGCTGAGTGTGAGTGTACGCACCTTAACCGTTACTTACCACACTTTTGCAGCAATGCGTCCATTAACAATGAAGAGCTCATGTTGTGCTAGAAGCTTAAAGCTTACGGTTTTTGCTTAAATGAAAGCTTGCAAGCTTTGGCACAAGGCTTTTTTTTGTATGCTTTTACAGATTGCGCATGGGTTTGCTTATTGGGTTTTTTGGGATTTTTAGGTAGGATTAATTTAGATCATGGAAAATAAATTATTTAGGTTAGAAACACGGCTGATTTTAAGAACTTTTAAGCTTCAAATATTCAGGATTTTCGTCTGTTAAAATAAAGTTTTGCTTAGATAACTGAATAGAGATGGCTAATAATAACTTAGTACAAGATTCAACGAACTACAAATAAAAGTTAAATAATTCAATTTAATGTACAAACCTCAAATTGTTGCAAACATTTAATTGATTCCCATATAAAAATACAGTTTGACGTTTAGAATTAAACTTAAATCGAACATTCAACAAATTTTGCAAATATTTTAAACGGCTTTGCTTTGTGGTTCAAAGTTAAATGAGCTTTAACATGAAATAATATTCCCGGAAAAAAAATAATTCGTCATATACTGAGAAAAGTATGTTGATAGGATTTAATTACCAATCCTATGGACATATCAATGCAACGACTTTAATACTGGCTGAACATTAACTTGCCACACAATCTAGAACTTTGTTAGCGACCTCTGAAGGCTCACCAGCCGTGCTCCTTGTGCAGGACGTGCTTATAAATGGTATAGGGCACAGGATATGGCTTGGGCACAGGTATTTTAATGTGCTTGATCACTTCGACGGGATACGGTTTTTCAACTTCAACTGGGTAGGGTTTTTCCACCGTATAAGGTATCTTGCGTTCCGTTATTTCGGGAACTATTTTGTAATAGGGAATTTGAATTTCCTGTTGCACCGGAACATGAACCGCATAGGGCTCTGGTATTTCCAGCCGTATAACATTGGGTACCTTATTAAAGGGAAACGAAATTGAATGAAATCCATTTTAGGCAAACTCTTTGAATTCACCAACTTGTACGGCCACGGGATGCGGTATGGGCAATGGCACCTTCTCAATGACATGGACAGGCACATGCTTCGATATCTCCGAGTAAGTGGTGGGCGTGTCTTGGTGCTGATGATGATAACCTCCGATGCCGGTACCACCTCCACCTCCTCCACCGTCAAAGTGCCCCTCGCCAGTGTGCTCCGACGCATAGCTAAGAGACATGCCGCAGACGAACAGCTGCGCGGTTGTACGGGAATTATGACTTTAGATGCCCCACTAGAGAGTTTTTTTGATGCACTTACAATTAACAACATTTTATGGCTGAGATTTGTGTATTGGTAGCTCCACGCGCCGCGAATTGCAGTTAAACAATGCGAGTGCCTGCAATCCGTTAGCTGGCTTTTATATTGCAGTTGGCAGTTGGCCAAAAGTGAAAGATTTTCGCATTGCAACTGGTCAACTGTTTAGTTGATGTAACCATAACATTGAAATAGAAAGTATTGCATTCGGATCGCATAATTTTCATTGTGCTTTTCCAAGCAAATGTTATAGCAACAAATTGGGTTCAAGTGGGTATCAAGTATCCCGCTGCCTGTCCATTGCTTTCTCACTGGCAAAGTGAATGGCCCTGCCCTGTTCCGCATCGCCTCGGCCCAACGGCTCCTGCTGCAATCTGGGCCTGCCCCAGCAGCTTTGGGGTTAAGGTTGTTACACGTACTTGAGTTCTGCTATCGCTTCCGTCAACCGTAACCCGCTCTGGCGAAAAGTGATAGTCGGTAACGCTAACGCTGCCCAGCAGCCAGTCAGACCACTTTTAATATTCGTCTGAGATTTGCACAAACACCGAATGGTGCCTAGGAAATGGGCTGCGTCATTTTGCTGGGCCGTAGGCGCAGGCGCGGCTGCTGGTGCAGGCATGGGCAAAGAAATCAACAAACTGGTTGGCCATGTCGCAATTGGGGCCAGAAAACTAATCATTGGGATGCGAGGGACAGAAAGAAAATGTAACATCGGGAAGTGTTAAAATTAAGTGCAATTTTTAACACAAAAAGGGCGTAATAAGCTAATCAAAATTAGACATCCGATGGAAGCAGACAAATTCGAAATTTTAAAGACTATAGCGGCATATTTAATTTCTTTATCGGGACATAAGAAACTAGGGATACTAAATATATATATATATTTACTATATTGGAATACTTCATATCAGGGCATTGGGTCAAATATCTTTTTCTTTTTTGTGCCAGTTTAAGCAATAGCTTACTTATAATTGAAAAGTATTTACCAGAAAAATAATATATAATAAAATCGACTTCAAAAATTATATTTTAATTTCTTTAAATGCACCTATACTGAAGCATTCGCTTCGCTGAAAATTAAAAAAAAAACGTTGTTTCAAATATCACACTACTTTGCGATTCTCAAAATGCTTAGATTTATTAACTAGTTACTTGCTCTCTCACTCTCTCTCTCTCTCTCTCTATCTTCCTCCCATTAAGTTGCTCTTCCTTTTTATTGATACTCTTTAACTAACTCTACAATTCTTTTGTTCTTCCAGTAATTCATTCCTACTACTCAAAGATGGCAAGCAACAAACATCCCTGTATATCTGATTATTGGGGTAAGTGCACATTTACATATGTATTTAGTTTATAGAATTTGCTGATATTAGTAAACGGTCGTTAAGTCTGAATCGAATGTTCATTCGAATGTTACATTGATACAAATTTTTTTAAATTGAAATTTCCCGGAAACCCTTATCAAACCCATTACTCCAGCGGATTGCCGATCCCAGAAAGAACTTTAGACATTGTTCATCATCCAAGTTATATATTATTTATTTTTACAAAATGGTGTTGAGTTATTTGACAAAAAGTACCTTTTGCCCCAAAAATAGCGTTAAATTAATTAACTAATCGAATAAAAACTAAGTTAAATGCGTTTAGGCATCATCATCCAACTCGTCCACATCCCAATCCCAGTTGGGGAAATCGTCCTAGAAACACACAGCATTATAGTCAGGTTTTTTATGTCGTTGCAATGTTTACTTACATATTCGTCTAGGCTGCCTTTTTCCTCGGGTAAGGCACGTGGCGAACACGCCACATAGGCTACGCCCGAGTTATGGCCGGAGCACTCACAGGTTTGACTACCTATAGGCGTGGCACTCTGGGCAACACGCTTGGCAAAAATGGTGGCAAGCCGCATAATCGGATACTTGCGCTCCGGCGCCAGTTTGCGTGCACTGAACACCGATCCGTTTGTCTCCAGCGCCAGCGGTGTGCAAATGCCCAAATTGCTCTTGGGTATGTGCACCTGTTTCCGTGTTTCGGCATCGCCCTCGGGGAAGCGTTTCGAGTAGACCAGCTCTCTGTCCAAGCCGAAGAAGTGGCGCAATTTTCGCGTGCGCTCAAAATCGAATTCCGTGTCCGCTAAAATGTGTAAATTGACGCCCTCCTCCAGCATGAACTGCAATATGGAGGTGTAATCGAAGCGCATATCCTTAGCCGCGCAGCTGCTGCACGACAGCAGGATGAAGGTTTTAGATACGCCGGGCCGGAAGTTCAGACGGGATGCTGTCGAAATGGCCATTAGGATATCGCTGCTGCTGCCATTGCCGGTATTAATGTGCGCAAAGTAATTGGCCAGCTGATCGGGCTTCGATGTGAACACATTGCGCTCATAGATAATGCTCCGCGGCCTGTCGTAAGGGGCAACGCCGCCAAATGCCACAACTGCATAGCTGGAAACGGAACACAGTTAGAGGATAAGCTATTGAAGCATTCGGTTTGTTCAACTTACCGATTGTTGGTTAACTTGACAGCCTGCAGCTGCTCCTCAATGCTGGACACAACGCTCATAATGCTCTTGGACTCTTTGAGATTCTCATTGCAGGATTTGGCCTCCACAATGAAGACCACATCGCTGCTGCGTGGAATATCAGCGCCACTTAGCTCCATAAATGTTCCCTCCGGCACATACGAGCCATTTGCCAGCTGACAGCTGTAAATAACAAATGTTAGTTTCAGCTTAAATATTAGTTTCAGGGGATTGCCCAATCACTGTACTTTACTCACAATATACACTGGTCCGGCACACGCATGGGCACCTTAAGCGTGGTACAGGTCTCAATATAGGCCAGCGCAGCAGCACAGGCACCCTTTATAGCCGGATGACCGGGACGAATGGGCTGTGATTTCATGCCCAGATCCAGGCACATCTCATGGAAAGGTGCCGGATCCACGACAGCACTGCAGGCGGACAGAATGCCCGAGCGGAAGAAATTGTTGCATATTTGGGTGACTTCCTTGTTGGTAGGCTCGGGCTTGGCCAACTGCGTTTGCTGGCAGTGCTGCAGACTCCAGGAGTCCGTGAACTGCTGTGTTTGATTCGTAATCAAGCTGTTGGACATGGTGTACTCATCGTAGGGCTCGTTATTGAGCGTGCCCAGCAATCCGGCCGTCCTGGCAAAGTACCACCCGCTCACCTCGAACCAGCACAGATCGAATTGCACATTGCAGTGCAGACTGAACTGAGTGTCCGAGATGATGGACAGAATGTCTAGCTCGCGATAAATATTAACCGCGCCCAATTTGAGAGGCAATATTGGCTGCGGATTGCCATTGACGCTAATGTGCTGTGGATGTGTGTGAAAAAGTTGTTAGTTATCGAGTAGATAAAGTATCAACATGCATAGCTTACATCCGTGCCAAGATCTATCTCAATAAACTGTCCATTCGCTATGAAACTCAGCTTGCGCGTGGAAATGTCCCCTGTTTCCCGACCAGTCAGCGGTTGGGTCTGCAAAGATCAAATATGATCAAATATTAGTAATTAATGTAAATATATGCCAGGTATAGAATAAATTCTCCTACCGCTGGTTCCAGCAGCAGAGTAAAGTTGCGCTTGAAGAAATCATGAGCCAACAAATAGCTGCACCGCCCATTGTGTCCTCCATTCGCCAGTTGCTCAAAGTTTAGATTGAGACCCACAAAACGCTGGTCAAAGGTCATATAGTGGCGTGAGTCGATAAGCAAGGCGCGTGCTGTAAGGGCAAAGAGTTCAAAATTAAACTTTACTCTAAGTTAAACAATATCGCTTTACATACAGTAGTAGGGTGGCAGCCAGGTCTTGGGATCTAGATGTGCGCGCATGTTGTACAGCTTCATGATGATGGACGAGTTCGTTTCGCTCAGGAAGCTCTGAGCTTTGGAGAGCATTTTATACTCTGGAATCTCCTCGAATTTGGGTGTCTCATTGAACGCATGCCAGGACATGGGCAGCTTCTGTTCCAGATCAATAATGCCCACCTCCGGATCGAAAACGAACTTGGTCTTGGCCTCTCTGTACATGTCCGCCGTTTCCAGGGCATTCATCGTATAGGTGCGGAACTTGTTGCGCAACAGTCCGTATAGCTGATGAATGCGATACTCCAGCTGCAGCTCATCGGCTATCCACTCCAATTTGGCCACAATTTCGTTGTACTTTTGTACCACGATCTGCACCTGTTCGATCTTTTGCAGCTCCTTGATCTCTTGCCAGATTTCGGTGAGCACTTCGTTGAGCTCGGCACCAAATGGCACCAGCTTAAAGTACTTCTCCTTGATAAAGTTCCAGGCCAGCGTCGAGTACTTTTTAATATTCGTGATGGCGTCGTTCGCCTGGATATCCCTGTATAAGCGCTCCGCATCGGCAGTAAAGCTGGACACCTTATTGAAGTAGGGCGACTCGGCCAGTTCATTGGTCCGTTTGTATATGAAGTCGAACACCTCCTTGCTCAGATCCCAAGCGCTTGTCTCTATAAAGCTGATGATCTTAAACATGTGCGGCTCGAAGCGCTTGAGCACAGTCTTCCAGTAGGTCTCCGCCAGATGCCAGAATTTGTGCCACAGGTTCTCAATGTATTTAATGAACTTGATGTGCAGCTCCTTGACAAACTTGTCGTACTTCTCTATGCCCTTCTCCATGAGCGTTGAAATGTAGCTTAAGCTCTCGCCATGGAAGAAGCGACTGATTGCGTCTAGGACATTGTTGTAGGTCGTTTTTATAGTATCTATCAGCCACACAATGCTGTTACGCAGCGCCTTGCCTGAGTCACCCATGGCCTGCCACAGCTCTGAGAATATCTTTGGCAACGACTCGATGTGATCCCTGATGGCCAGCTCATCCAGTATGGTCAGTGTAAAGTTGACCACGTTTTTAATGTAGAAATCATTCGCCTCGTATGACTGATTAACAAAGAGGCGCAAATCGTTCAGATCCTCTTCCAATACGCTTAGCTGGCTTATGTCGTCAATGAACTTTTTATTGTATTCCTTGGCCGTGCTCCAGATGACGCCCACCGAGTCCACAGATTCCGAGTATACAGATTTAATCCAGAAATCAATGCCATCGGAGAAGGAATTATATATGGAATTACCCACGCCATTGATCTTATCGCGCAGCTCGTTCTTGATGCTCGGACGCCAGTGGAAGCGTCCCGTGATGAGACGAGAATGGTTCATCTTCAAATAGGAGCTCACATCAATAATGCGGATTTCCTCGTAGTTGCGCCAGATGTCCAGATAACCACTGCGTGTGTCGGGTATATAGCCCACCATTTGCAGATTCTGGCTGGCATCCTCCGTCAGATTGAAATCCATGCGTGCTTTACGGTCCGCAACATTCACATAGACATATCCCGTGTGATTGGTGTCGGGTGTATCCCAAATAGTCGCATTCAAGCCATATACAGGATACTGCGAGATGGGCAGCAGCCACAGGCGCACCGTTTTATATGGCGAACGACGTTCGTATTCCACTTCACGTTTATTGAGATCCAGTAGAGCCAGGAACTTGCCATACATGGGGGAATAGTCGCGCTTGTAGTGCGCTGTGGACTCCGTCTTGTAGTACGAGGGACGCGCGGCCAGTGTGCCATTCAGCTCAACATCCAGCTCAGAGGCCGGGTGATAGCCATACAGCTTGAACGTGTAGTTTGTGTGACCCAATTCATGGTATAGGTCCCGCAGCTGCGCGCCCAACGTAATCAACTGTGCGGGACTGTCCGAATAGTTGATGGTCAGATGCGCTCGAAGCAGATCCTGCAAGCCACGATAGTATATGGCCCTGCAGTCGATGTCCTTTTCGAGGTATGGATGAGCCACGGTCCAGCCAAATGTTTGATGATCACGATCTCCCTTACGCAAAGGCTCCGCTTTCCAATGGAAGCTGCTGCGAATATTTCTGGACTCTTCATAACGCCCAGTTCCGGCCCATTTCAAGGCCAAGTCCGCGTTGAAATTCTTGTCGGTAAGGTAATACCAGCCAGACGTGGACAGATTGCGTTTGGGATAGAAGAGTTCCAGTGCAAAGCGCTGCGATTCATTGCCGTTCTGAAAAGATTTCAATCGAGTGCTTATTAGCCGTAATCCAAACAAATCTAGATAATTTTTTGGGTATTATTCCCAAACCGCTTACCGTGCTAAAGTTGCCAAGCTCCAGATTATAGCCTATCCAGGCTGTCTCCGACAACTCGATTTTGGTGTGCTGCTTAACAACTTGTGGATTGACATCCTCGTACCTTGTGGTCAGGACGACGGCGCGATTAGGATGTATGGCCACTACCTTGAACTCCTGAGCTGAGAGAGTAGTCAGCACGTGCAGCTCTCCGGTTAGATTAAAGTTTTTCGTATTGCGCAGCTCGAAGACTTCGATGTGTTTGATATCCCGCGCTCCAGCCGGATTCCGCATATCCCTTGTATTCACATAGTGTATGCCTAGGGGCTTCATATCATTCTCCAGGGTAATGTCCGTTGTGTCCTTGTAGATGGGATGCTTTTGTACCTCCACGCGTTTGTACTTGCCATCTAGTATTTGTTGCGTGTTGTAGACAACCTTCAGATTGCCCGAATCTAAGTTGGGACGTTCCTGCAGACCGTAGGACACATCCCCACGATGCCTTGTGGTCAATGGTACTTCAATTTCGATGTTGCCATTGAGATTGTGGTTCGTGTTATCGCTGTCATAGTTGCTTCTCAGCTTGAAGAAGGCGCTGTCCTTGGGCCAATTGCAGCGAATGTAACGATAGCTGTGACCACTGTAAAAAAGGTTCAAGATTGGTCGGATCAGTTGGTTAGTTATCTAAAATTGGCTTTCACTTACCTCTTTGTGGTGAACTCGAAATCTGTTTTGAACCAACTGACATTCAGGAAGGGTGTGCTGGTGTTCACCGCACCATGCATGTTGCTCAGGGAATTGAAGGACACATCCAGATCGGATATGCGACGACTTGCCGGATAATCCAGTGCACAGACAAAGTTATGGTATTCCGCATCGGGCTTGTCATAGTGTCCGCTGAGTCCAAACGTATGCTCGCCCTTGAACTTGGGTGTTGTCAGCTTCGCTTCGAACTCTCTGCGATTGCGTTGCTTCTGCAGCAGGGTAAAGTCACCCTCCACTATCGAAACATCCTCCTTCACGCCCCACTCCACATGAGCCAAGCCCTTTAGAGCATTAGTGTCATTGTGATAGTTGAGATGCGCTGAGAGCTTGCGCTGCGCTTCCAGTGCCTCGTAGCCGCCCAAGATGTAGATATCGGGAGCATTCATCTGTTTGCTAATAACATTGCCGCGATATTCGCAGCTCAGCTTATGGGTATCGCCAAGGGGCAGCGGCAGTTGGGTGAGCACATCGAAATCAAACTCATCCGTGGACTTGTAGTGCAAGCTGCCGTTCACATCAAGATTCCATTTGGAATCGACGCTCAGACGGCCGCCTGTTTGCAGCTGCTGGAATGTCTTGCCTGGATTTAGGTATCTGGCGCTGGCGTGCACAATGCGTGGCTGGGCTTCGGGTCGTTCCATGTAGCTCTCCAGTACAAGCTGCAGATTCTCGGCCAGTATCCAAGACCACAAGCAGCTGCCGCGTCCAATATGCTTTCCAATCTGATACTCGCCAACGATCTTGCCCCCGTCGGCGCGTACACCCACCTCGGAGTGGAGATGCACCGAGTCGATGCCCAGCTGCTTCCAGGGTGTCTGCAGGTTCACATCGCCCACCAGGCGTCCCTGCTCCTTTGTCACCAGATTTCCATAAAAATTAATGCGCGCTATTTCCGGTTCGGTGCTCTCCACCAATACAGAGAAGTCCATTGGTCCATTGCCGTCGCTGACGCTGTATCCGCCAGATACCTGGCACATTTTGCCATCCTCAATGGCGCTGAAAGAGAAGCGTATTTTCCTCGGGCCCGCCTCTTGTATGTTCAGCTCAATGACGCCATCACGACCACCTGACTTGGGCTGGACACGTAGCGTGACATCTATGGGTAGGGTATCAATCATACGGACGACCCCCTTAACATCATAGGTGGCCATGTTGCGATACAAGTTGCCTATGACATCATATCGTTTCGGATCGTTTTGATTGCGAACAATGGTGCCATGCATCGAGATGTTTCTGTAGTTCTTCAGCGGTGTCCACACTTCAATATTGAACACATCCTTCTTCTTGTTAGCACGGGTACCATACGAAATGCTCTGACCATCGCGACTTAGGAAGTTCAGATCGACATTCAGCTGCGGACTGGGTCCTTTGGTCGCCAACACTGAAGTGGAAGCCAGCTTCAGTGGCAGCATTGTGGTGTGCACTTTGCCATTGACGTTGATATAATAGGCTGGATCAGTGTGCCAATCCGTCTCAATGTGCAGCTAAAAAGGATTGGGACAAGTTATTGGGCTGTTATGCTAAATGTCGTTCGGGATATTCACCTTATTGACGTTGCCATTGTCAGTGACCTGAAAGCGTATGTCAATAATATTATCGACAGCAGAAAAGTCCTTCTTAAAGTAAGCATTGCAAGCATAATGAGGAATGACGTTCGTTTCCAGCAAGATGCCCACAGAGGTTTCCAGGAAATTGTCCTCATTCTAAAATGATTTTTGAAATTATTGAGGCAGTAATTAAAAGAACAGAAAGAAATGGAATTTTGTGACTCACCTCTACAGCGGCAGCTAGGGAGAGATGTGTGTGAGCTGTCGTTGAGGTAATGTTGCCCTTGTAGGCGTTGTCATCGAGCTCTACTTTGCCATGGATGTGGATTTCTGGCAGCTGGTCGTACGGCGTAATGAGTTTTAGTTGGACATTGTGAGCCTTGGGCCTGACATTGTCCACCACTTTGGTGTAGTTAAGCTCGAAGCCCATTTCCTGGGCCTGGGCTTGGACATCGCTGATCATGAACTGCACGCGCTGATAGAATGAATTGAAGTACAAGTCAATGTGATACTGAAATATGGACTTGAAGTCCTTGGCTGCGGCGAAGGGTGTGGACACGGTGAGCACATTGAGCACATTGATATAGTCGGGATAGTACAGACGATCCCTGAAATCAAGTCGACCCTGGGGTAACTGCACACTGCCCAAAATGAAATACAAGTCCACATTCTCTTGCATGTCTACTTCACCAATAATGGTGGGCCAGGCGAGTGTGTCCACCTGGAAGTTGACAAAGTAGGAGATGTACTCCTCCTCGTCTTCCTCTTCGCCCTCTTCTATTGTAATTTTGGGCGGCTGGAAATCATCGTCGAAGTGCAAGTCCAGCAGCATCTTTTGGTTGCTCAGTTGATTCACCAGCTTCGGCTTGGGATTTCCATTGATCTTGACCCCAAGCTTGTAGTGCGAGAGCTTGCCGTGTAGCTTAAAGATGAAGGTATCTCGCTTGAGTAGCTGCACAATAAATCCGTTCTCCTCGAAGCCCACCAATGGGGTGAACACCAGATAGGAGTATTCGAAGTCAGTCATATTGTGCATATGCCAGACTCCGGTAAAGCCCAAGGTCGCATTGTTCCAGACGCCACGCATGTCTACGCGCTCTGGATTTACTTTGGCTAAGAGGGCAGCTTGCTGGAAGCTCTCAATGGGCGTGGCCACACTCAGTTTAACATCAAAGTCCAGTAGATTCTTTATGTCCGCTAACGCCTCGATGCCCAGTGCTGCAGTTGGCGCTCGCACCTCCGCCACGGCATGACGCTTCTTCTCATTCAATCCGAGGCGTCCGTGTATGGTGCGGAACTTCTCCAGAGGTGTTGTAATGTTTATGATAAGCATATTATCCGTAAATTTTCTCACATAACCATCCATTGTGAGGGTAAACTCGCGAACTTCAAACTCCAGAGACGCCGCACCTTGCACCTGGCGCTGATCGTTCAGCATAAACATGGCCGCCAGCCCGCCCTTGCGATAGCCCTCGAAGGGGCTGACAAGTGAGACTGTGCCGGAGATATTCTGATAGCGCTGATTTCGTACGAAGTCCCAATCGGACTTGATGCTGTAGGTGTTGAAGGTATCGTTCTGTCCCTTGTAACTTAGATAGAGATCTGTGTCGACTCTCTTAGGGTCCTGCCAGTGCACAACCCTTACATTAATGGTGGGTATGTCTTTGATGGTGCTGTTGATGCCAAAGCGCACATCAAAGCTAACAAGCTGATCGCGTAGGTCGTAATCGCTCTTATAGCCCAGCTGCAGTTTCTGATCTTCCGCCCAGGAAAGCGTTGAGTTAATCAATATCAAGTTATGCATATTGTAAACACCAGCTCTCAGCGTGTTCGTACGCCAGCCCTCGAAGGGCGTGTTGATCTCTGCGTGCAGCCAGTTGTGCAGCGTCTTGCCCGGCATAATGCCCGCATTATAGCTGAACTCAATAACCTCTGTTATGCTCCAAGAGGCATGTGCCTTGCCATAATACTTGGGACCACCCGTGTAGGCATTGAAGCCGCAGTTAATTGTGCGTTCCGGATAGGTTACCATTACGTTGCCGTCGTAGTGTTTATTGCCCGGATTGTTATACTCGACGAGCAGGCCTAGGCGTTCTGAGGGATCGCGATTGGCATCCCACTTCAGCTCTAGAGAAAGTTCCTTGCGTTTGTCAATGTTCAGCAGGCCCAATTTGATGTGCACATCACGAATTCTAGATTTAAATATAAATTGCTTATTAGCTGGCTTTTGGCGTTGTGGCTTCAACTTACTTGTCCATGTGAATCTCCAGCTGCAACAGCTTTGGCTGCTCCGATAACAGTTTTGAATTGATCCAATAATCCTTTTCCTTGACCTTCAAGCGCACCTCGGCATTGGAATTGCGATTGTGCGCGTTGGATGCATATTGTACGGTCAGTCCGTACGGATCCTTGCCGTATTTGGCCTGCAGATCGTAGAAGATCAGCAGCTGATTGCGTCTGTAAACAATATTTAGCGAGGTGGTCTCAAACGACGGACTCTCCACGATCATTTTTAAATGATGCAGTGCCTGCACACGCGAGCTGCGATCCTTATAGTTGCCCTTAAGGGCTATCGAGTGACCCGTAAACCACGAACCATTGATGAACACCTAAATCCATAAAAGAATTGTAGTTAAATGTTGCTTCGACTACGAATAACCAACCATATAATCCTTGGTAGCCTTCTCGTTGACTTTCAGACTAGCTGTGCAGGAATTGAACTCTGGCACAGACACATTCATGTAGGCATCAATAACAAAGAGGCTGCGACGCGGCAAGTGTACAGAAAACAGGCCAGTTATCTCCTTTTCAGGCGCATACTTGAGACCCACGATAACATTGTGCTCGGTGCCGTTTTTACTGCGCTCCTCATGCCTGTGAAGTGAAGAGCTATGTAAAGCAGATCGCTAGAGATTACGAATTTACCCACTTAACCAATATGCGATAGTCGATTTTCGATCTGGGCAGCTTTAGCTCCAAGCTGGCACGCGTGCGCGAACCCTCCAAAATGGCATCCTCGGAGCTAGAGCGCGCAAAGATAACCCTCACCATGCTGGTGTAATTGGGATTGATATAGTTTGGTGCATTGTTGTAGGTCAGAACGCCCTCGGTATGTCCTTGCAGGCTGAGCCATGTGGCATTCGAGGCAAAGTTCAGTTTGGGATAGGCCGAGGTGCGTAGCTTCACATTACCGCGATACTCAGTCTTCGATTTATCGCCATTGTTGACCAGACGACCCGCAAAGTTAATAGTTTCGATTTTGCTTGCCTGGAACTATAAATCGAATAGGATGGTATTCGGAGAAATATTCTTTCACCAGCTTCGTCACTTTTAACTTGAATGCGCTTACCCTGTAATTCACAGTCATGTTTGTTGAGGTGGTGACTTCGCTTTGCACTATGTTGCCGCTGACCAGCGCCTGCAGCTTCTTTGTCTCAAAGGAGAGATCCACGTCGTGCTGCTTGATGCCGTTCTTTTCATTGATCTTGATGGAGCCGACTACGCCGGTAATCTTGACACCATTGATGATCAAAAGCATGCGTGGTTTATAAATCCAGGCTGTAAAGTCCTGATAGCGTCTTAGCTCCATGGCCAGATCCAGTGATCGATTACCGTTGTTGTCCAGATACACATCGAGGCGCCTGTATTCGGGATTGCCATCATAGCTGCATCCGGCGGATGCACGACTCTTGCCATTGACGAAGGCCACCGATGCATTGAAGGCATTCGATAGGCTTGTCAAATTGGCCACCAGGATGCGTGGTATTTTCGAGCCAGGAGTGGTGAACACTAGCGTAAAGTTGTTTTCCTGTTCCTGCTGATCCCAATTGTACTCGAATACATATTTCTTGGCTGTCAAATCGGATTTCTTGAGTATCAGACTAAAGTTGAGCGGTCCGGATAGCAACAAACTGGGATAAGCGGCTGTCGCATTGCTCAGATCGGGCACACTATAATGCGAACACATTTGCAGACCAATGGCACTGTCCAGCACGGGCCAGGTGCACGTGGAATTGGAACTGCGCTTCTCAATGCCAGGCTGGGGCAAATCTTGATCGTGTTTAACCACCAGCAGCTCAGAGCGTGCGCTGAAGATTTCGTTTTTATCCTGCGGCAGATTAAAGGAGAAGGAAATAAGATTGCGGCCACGCATCTTCAAGTTGGCCTCCACCTCTGAGTTGGAGTACAAATTGCTCTTGACTTTAATGCCCGACTGGCCCCAGTACATGTCTGTTTGCATCGTGGTAATTACATCCACGGACACAGATGGCTTAAAGCGCCCTTGCACATCGAAATGCCAATCAACGTCCAATTTATCTAGATTGCCAGAGATGCTCAGGTCGACAGAAGAAGCACCAAACGCGTGTATAGCCAGTGGCATGCCCACAGCCAAGGGAACGCTATACGAGGCGTCCAAAAATACACGTGACTTAGTGTAGCTGAAGGGCTTGCCGGATAGCAACTTCTGCGCCTGGTATAGGGGATTGAACTGTTTGATTAGCAGCGCCACCTCCGCCATGGACTCGATATTGTAGTAGCGCAGATCGTTGCCAAAGACGCGCAGCCCAAACTGCGCACGGGGATTGTTGTAGTCGTATTTCAGCTTGTAGCCCAGTTGATCAACATTGCGATCGATGCCCTGTTTGCGTGTCGTCGCAGAGGCGTCTGCGTTGCGCTTGGATCGCGTGGAGTCCTGCAGCTCCTCTTCGTACTCGTATTCATGTTCTTCCTCCAACTCCGCGTTGTCAACTGCTTTACGCTTCAGACGCAAGCTCTCCAAGCTGAGCAGATTCTCCAAGGTATCATCCTCCTCGGCGCTCTCGTTGCCCAGCCAGCGATTGAAAAAGGAGAGCTTCTTACGCAACAGCTCACCATTAAAAGGTCCCTTGGGCCCAAAAGCATTGGCCACCAGCTCCTCAAAGCCTTCGGCGCGTGCGCTGAACTCAAAGAAGTTAACAGATTGGCCAAATAGATCAGCGGTAAAATTAACGCTGGCTATGCGAGGTAGGTAGGAATCGGTGCCAAAAATGAGATTTGCATCGGTTGTTGTGCCTATAAAAGGGAAGCATTTAAATGTGATTATATTTAATTAGAGAACGTCATTATTCACATACCAAAATTATACTCATCAAAGAACAAGCTGTGCTCATAATTTCTCGAGAACTTGCGTATATCCATCTTGAACTTATCGGCGAGTTCATCGTTCAGCAGTAGGCCCTGCGCCTCAATGCGAACCGGCGAATTGGACTTGGCCAAATTGGTTAGATGAGACCAAACAAATGATCCAACCTGGTTGATCTGCTCATGCTCCAGAATGGACTTGATTGCACCAATATATATATAATCCGGACAGCGCATGGTTTGCAAGTAGCTGTAGATGCGCAGCTCCGAATTGAACGTATAGTTGCCATAGATGTCCAAGAAGTAGCTGCGATACTTCAAGCAATTGACGCGCCTGAAGGCGAGAATGCTCTGCAAGCGTATGTCCACTGGGACCACATTATCCTTTATAATCAGCTGCAATTGCTCCGCAAAGCGGTCGGATATAACGCCTATATTGCCCAGGCCTTTGAGCAGTATAATCAAACGTTCGCGCTGCCTGCGATCACTGCGATATCTTTTAAACTGACTGAGGAATTCCGTCTCCAGTAGATTGACAATTTGTGCAACCCTGAGATCCTCCCCGCAGTTTTCGTGATGCTTGCAGTAGCTGTGCACAACAGCCGTGGCGCCCAGTGTGTACTCGGGGTCCAGTTTGTTTCTCGCATAGTCTAGAATGGTGTAGAAGGTTTCCAGTGTCTCCTGGTCGGGTCGTGTAATAAATGACAGCGATGTCATCCAGCTGTGCGCCATTTCCTTGGATAGTTTCTCGTTCACAATTTGATCGCGCATCACTTGATAGGACGCAGTGCTTCCAATATAGGGCAGCGATTCGAGCACGTGATTCCTGCAATTGATAAGCAAAGTAGCACCTTATCGCGTGACCTTCGCTGGGTTCAATGTGTTTAGAGGCTACTCACTTTCCCTGTGGGCAAATGCTCGCCGAACGCTGCAATAGCACAGTCAGCGTCTTGTAGTCGAGACTCTTCGAGGTTTGAAGAAAATTTGTGAACACATCGATAAACTCGCGTTGTATATTGGGGAAGCCGACGGCGCACATTTGGACCAGCAACTCGCGGGCTGCCTTGATCTCATCATGGCTGGGCTTTACAGGCGGCGTGTGATCAAAGATGAGCGCAGAACGCCTCTCAACTAGTTCGATATCTACGTTTTGCAGAGGGAAAAGATGATGTAGGATCAGCGATGCCTAGAATATAATTGTATATACTACTTACTTTTCTCCAAAAATTCACTTATGCTGTAGGTATCTTCGCCCTCCAGCCGCAGAGTGCTTCGCGTGGTGGTCAATGCTCCAGAGCTGCCATTCGAAAAGGGCACCAGCAGATGGCTCTCCGTGCAACTGATCTCTCGGTAAACGTTGTTGTCAATGGTCAACTGAAAAAATTTTAAAGGTTATTGAATAGCTTAATAATTTTGGAAGCGCTCTTCAGATATTATTTTAACATTATTGAGAAGGCAAAGTCTAAATTAAAATTTTTAATTAAAGAGCTAAACTTTGAAAATAGATTGTGTTATAATCGAACAGTGAAAATCTGTTAAAGAATGATGTATATAATTTTATGATAAAAACTTGGCCAGGACTTGGCCAGGTGAAACAAGCTATGTATATAATTCACGTTATTCATTTTATGTAAATAATATGTGAATGCAATCTGGGTCTGAAAAGGCTTAATTCTTGTTTATTTTTTATTTATTTTGTTTGTTCTATTTTCGTAAATTTGTATTCTGTCGAGGAACTTACATTGCAATAACTCTGCGAATTCAAGATGGGCCAAATGGTTTTGTCGTCCCGGAAAGTGTACGGCGTCGTTTGCAGCACCGATTGTGTGGCATAACGTCGTCGGCACGAGGATATATCCTTGGTCTTGCGTATGGTCACATAGACGCTGTCGGTGGATTCCAACGCATATTGCACCTGACAGTCGCCGGATACATCCGTCTCAGTGGTATTTAGGTCCACATCGAATCGCAGCATGGTGTTTTGAAAGCTGGACAGGATGCCCTTTTTAAAGTTCAGCACCCAAGGCGTCTCTAGCTGAGTGGGACAGACTTCGCTTATGAGACCATCGTGAAAGGCAAAGCGCAGCAGATTTTTAGTTAGGTCAAAGGCCAAATCGTTGCTCTTGGGATGCATATTCTCGAAGTCTGGTAATGCTTCTTCATCATCTCGCGTAGTATCCATGTTATCATAGTAGTCATATACATCTTTGGCCGGTTTTTCCTCAGAGCCAGCGCTCTCATTGTTGATCTCCTGTATCGTATCGTAAAGCTTAACGGTATTGATACGCAGGTAGCCTTCACAGGCCTTGGGAAAGAAAATGTCCAAATTGGCCTTTAAAAACAGATCGGAACTGTTATCACCGGAACTGGCGAATTCCGTACGCAATGCGACCGTATAATCATATTTGTAAAGATTTTCACCATAGCCGAATTTCGAGTTTGTCTTCTCACACTGCGGACGACCGCAGATTCGCGGATCCTTGAGTGGATCTGTGAATGGCAGAGCAAAATATCTTCAATTAAAGTTTGTTTGTATTTTCTGAATTTCAAAATGATTGAATGTTTTAAATAATTAAACGCGATAGCTATTTGGCAATTCGTTTAGTTTAGAATTGTGAGCCTTATAATAATAATTTGAACTAAGTTTTCTGCATTCATTAACCCAGCTCTTAGTTTAAATCTTTGTTAGTTACATTTTTTTATTTTTAATATAACAGCATTTTACTTTATTTTGAATATGCAAAAATTTCTTCAGTTAATAACCCGGTTTGAACCACTTTGCCGGCTCGCTTAATATAAAAATATAATTTTATATACAATTATTTTGCTTATATTTATATAATATTATATTTATGTTCAACTTACTTTCCCTCGCCGCCTGACTCTGAGCTATGATCAGCACTAAAAGCAGGCTAATAGCTGTCAGAGGCTTTGGTGCGCCCATGCTGGGGGGCGTGGCTTGTTAGTGTCCCAACGTTATATCTGGAAATTGTTTGGCTCGAACATGGAACAGCTGCTGGTGAATATTTATGTAGCTGCAAAGGGTATAAGGAAAATTGCAATATTGATACTCAATTTTAATTATTTCAATTTAAATGTGATTTACAATGCAAATTGCATTTATGCATATCAAAGTTGCGGTTTGTGCTTTGGCTCACATAGGATTCCCCACAAAAACACACACAAATTGAATTTCCATGAAAACTTCATTAGGCTAAAATTAAGTTTCTATACTCGACTTTAATTATTAGATTTTACAACCGATTGGACAATGGGCGTGACCAGGAGCATTTCCCTGGCGACATGCTGACGCAGCCAGAAACACATTTATAAATCGTTCAATTGTTGGTGGTTAGGGGGTTGGGGTGGAAAGCCTAGCAAGACGAGCCGTTACTTTTTGTAATATTTGCAAAATGATTTTGCACTCAAATAAGTTTTACACTTGTTGGCTTTGATTGCGGTTTGCTGGCCAAGTCGCAATCGTTGGCTCCTTTGAAGCTCAACATACATATATGTACGTGTGGGCGTGGCGGAAACATTCGCCCATTATTATAACGCCTTTTGCGTATTTCACTTTGTCCCGAAGCAAAGCCAAAGCAAATCAATTGAATTTCCACTTGATTCAACTTAAAACACAGAAAACCAAATAAAAAAAAAGTTATAAAACCCGCCAAAAATAAAAAAATCAGTCGAAGACCCAACCAAACGCAGCAGCCCTTCATCATTAATTCCAGCAATAAAGTGGGAACAAATCGTGGCACAGGAGGATGGTGGCGGGTTGCGGGACTTACGACATTACGATTGATGCCAACTGTTGTTTGCATTTGCATTTGGTTTAGAGCAGGGAAAAAATTGTGAAGGTTGTAGTTTTTTTTACACCCTCTCCTTTGTTTTGCTCTTTGCACTTTGCGATGCATATAAATCGCAGCTACAGTTGTGGTTGGGTCGGATTCCTGTTTTCGTACTGCTTCCAGTCCGAGACCTGGTTCTAGTCCTGGTTACCGGCTACTGTTGAATATTTGCTGACAATGATTGCATGGCTGCAAGAAACAGCAAAAGCACTTAACACTTTTTTTGGCGAGCGCGCCGGGTGCATGTGACCTGCATATGCATACGTACATCCGCATACAAGTATTCACATGTATGCGTGCATAGATCTATATGTATGTGCATGTGTGTGTGCGTATCAATTCTTCATCGTTTGGACTGGTTTAGGTAGTCTGTCAAAATGTTTGTATGCGGCTGTCACAGATTGCATTTCATCGGGCTAGTGCTTACATGGAGGGTGAATAATGATTACAAATCGTCCTCACGACGGATTTGTCGCTAAATTGCGTTTCCATGCCAGTTTTATTACTGAAATTCAGATTTATACGAAAGGAGACGAAAGTGCGCGTTTACTGTAGTATAGGGCTGCCAGCTGTCTCCAATTTATGTATGCAATGATAATAGACAATAAATACTGGTTTATTTGGAAAGGCTTCATTAATTGTATTTAGTATATGCAAAATCAAAATCATATGGGTTTAATCTTTGTCAATCGATACGGGAGTTTAATTACTAATATTTAGTTGTGACGTACATTATGCTCGCTCCCCAATAGCACTGAGCAGCGTGCGTTGTTTGTAAGTGTTGGAAATGTCGCTTATTAGCCAAGTCTGTAATCCGCTGGGCAACACTTGCACAACGTGTTCGATAAATTGTGAAATAAGTGCTAATTGTGAAAATAAATGGAAATTCGAAATTGCTAGAGGAAAGCTTACAAGTTGTTAAAAAAGTAAAACTCGCTCAGAACGAAAACAATAACAACATACTACTACCGCACCTTGAACACAAATAATTGCTAATTAAAATCCCATAGCCATAGTGTGTGTGCCTGCTACTGCTGTGTATGTACATATGTACAAACATACGAACATAAATATATATAAATTTCATGGAATGCGAGCTGCAGTAAACAAACTAAAAACCGTATTACTATAACTCTATTGTCGATGTCTATTTCATTATCTGCGTGCACGTCGGCGACCCCCGCTCAGGTTATCCGCCGCCCGCCTCTTGTCCAGAGCAAATCTGATAAGCGGCTTTTCCGTCGCGCGCGCAATCACAACCAGTGCAAAACATACGTACATATGTATACTGTATGATGGAAATAGTCTGTAATATAGAAACGCTGAGACCCTAATTTAATTTGCTTAGGGTTTCTGTGGTTTGCCATGCAATAAAATAAGCAGGAAGGTGCTCCTTGCTGGACGCCTAAGATGTACTTTAAGCGTGGTATGCTGCGCACTAAATTCTCATGGATAATTCAATTACTGCAGATAACGAAGGTAAGTAAAGCAAATGCAGTGCAAGTTGTGTGATATATTTCAATCCGTTATGAAAATTAAATCGCTGATTTCGATGGCAATGTTCATACATAAAAACTATGATAAAATTATTATAAATTTTATTTTTATAATATAACTTTACTTTCGACCGATTATTCATTTAGCAGAAATGTATATGATATACACTTTCTAAAGTTTAAAAATATTAAAGTTAGGAAAGATTTTTCCCAAAATGAAGCATAATCGAGTACTAAAAAAGTTTAGGTATTCCTTTTAACCCTTATATTTTGGTTTGATACCTAACAATTAATAGACTCCTCAAAAGTTTTTGATCTATCGACTGATAATTGTTTGTCGCAGATTACTCTGTAAATCAACATCAAAGTAAGAGAAAATAGGAAAACAAATCAAAAATTTTGTACAAGTATGGAAGTAGTGTATTCACTCTTCAATATTTTTCGGTATTGTACTATTTTTCAAATAGAACTGTGATTTCCTCCATATCTATACTGTTTTTCCTTTATATCTGACTTATTGAACTTATAGTTTTAGCAAAAACAAAGACAATGGCTTATTGGCAATTGGCCATACTTTGTGAATGAATAAGTAGTACCCACACTGAAGCACCACTCAAACATGCCAATAAAATACTCAAAAAAAAAAACAAAAAAAAAATAAAGAAAAAATTTAAAGCAAATGTGCACATAAATCGCTTGTCATCTAAACCGAACGAACTTTGAGCATCCTAATGCAACCAGTACAAACGAAATTTCGGTTGTTTGGTCAAAGCCAGAAGCCCAAGCGCCATTTGTTTTCATATTTTCCTTACCAACCCACTTTAGTGGAATACACCCATGCACACACCCACACACACACGCACACATTTGAAGCGAAGCATTTTCCCGACATGGCAAACATTTTTGTAGAAAATGCAATTTTCAAGTGAAGGTGAAGTTGAGTTAAGAGCTGTTTGGGAGGCAGAGGAAGCAACCAAGTTCACACAGGTAGAAACTTTAGCAGATTGTTAGCGAGTGTAAAAACAACAAAAAATATCATATTTTTTAGCAACGAACTGCATGTACGCTGCCAAATCTTTTGTTAAATTTAGGCTTTTTTTTTTAATTAACAAAAATTCCTTAAAAAAAAGTTATATAATAAGTACGTACGCTGCCAAATCTAAGTATTATTAATTAGACTTTTACAATTATCAAAAATTCCTATTAAAAAAGCTTTATAATAAGTACGTGATAGCCGGAATTATATGCCTCTGTTTTTTGTTCCTTAACATCCTATTATCATCATCCTATCAGTTATCCGCCTGTGGTTTGTTTGTTTTCCGAGAATTCCGAGAAACGTGTACAGTCATGAATGCGTTGAAATTAGTTTTTTTTGAAGACAAACATTAAGTTTAAAGCCGGTCTTAGGAAAAGTTAAGTCGCATACAACGCATTCCCCATTTTCATCTTGAATTTAATAAAACGGCGCCTAATTGATCTGTGGTCATACACATGTAATAATATATTGAAAAGCTTCACTGAACAATGGGTAAGATAAAAATGCAGCATTTATTAAGAACACAGCTTTCCTCTGCTGGCAGCGGTTATTGAAAAAATTTGTTGAATATTTCACTGAATGTAGCCCCGATAGTGTATGAGAAATGTACAAATTGTATACAAGCATAAATTCTCAAGCAAATGCAATTACGTTTGCTGCAACAACTTGCAGCGCGGCGCGGCATTGGGGCAGATACAATGGGGAAGTGTTAAGGGTCTTATGCAGGGAGGTGTCATGCGTGAGGCACACACAAACATGCATACATACATACATACATACGCAAATCTAATAGCGAAGTGAGCGAAGAAAGTTGCATATGAAAACAGCATCAGCATCAGCTTTGAAGAGTTGCTGCTACCAATCATATTGAAGTTCTTGTATTGCCATGGGAACTGGGAACAGTGCCTGTTACTACCATGTTCATGTCTATCTTAACGCTTATTGAAAGCTCGAGTGCAGCACAACAATTACAACAAACACAACCACAATTGCTAGCATGAATTTGTTCCACAGAGCTGCAAAGCTGTTTGTGGCACAAACGCTGACCCCGTTGCCCCGCCCTTCAATGCGCTTTGCTGGCTGCAAGAAGGGAGAAAAAAAAAAAATGTTGCTACCCAATATGCGTTTGCAGCGGCTTCTATTACTTTTTCAGCAAAATTTTGCCATGCTACCTGCCGCAGTGTGGGCGCTTCACTCGTTGCATAGGCGCCTTGTTATTGTTGGCGCTGCTCGATTGTTTTTGTTGGTTCAGCAGGAAGGCAGGCCATCCCGGCTAACCGGCTGACTGGTCCTAATGGCTTCCAAATGGGCGCCACGTTTCGTCATTGCCTTCACGTAGCCCGCCCAGTGCCTGCTTGCATGTATGCAATGCATTTTTTTCCATGTTCAATAAGGACAAAGGGCTCGAGGGTGTAAATTGCGATTGTAGGATGTGGGTATGGGTGTGGGTGTGGGTGTCAGTGTGTGAGTTGTACCGGCTGCAGGTGCCCTGTTCCATTGCCGGCTTCCCATTCGGGCCGGGCGAGAAATGGCAAAATTGAAAATTATGTGTATCACTTGAAAAATGGCTAATAAACGAGATTAAAATTGCCAGCGGCGTGATTTTCAGATTCTGCTGCTGCAGCAGTTGCCAGAGATTCGCATTCAATGCGAAATTGCAAGAGAATGCGTATAAATTATAGCCCAATCGGCAATATGCGTTCAATTGCAGTAAGGAAATCAATACCAAACAGTGGGTAGTTACGCAAATTGCTTTTCTTAAAATCCAGCAAGCTCGATTCCAGTGAACAATATACATGAAAGCGAATTTTCTTTTGCTGAATCTTGAATACCCTTGCAGTCATATTTTTCAAACAATACTCTTTTTTTTTAAATTTCGCCTGCTTTATGATATCCAAGTCCGATGAACAAAATGAGAGCGAGTGAGAGTAAGGGGGAGAAAAAGAGAAAGAGAAATAAAGAGAGAGTGTGAGAGAGAGAGAGAGGGAGAGCGAGTGAAAGGACATTAATGATCAATATGTTTTATTTAAGGTTGTATTATACCCTCGGCAAGGGATTGCTGCTTAGTACCAGCTGACATTTGTAAAATCAGGTTGAAAGTTAAAACTTGCCACACTTTCTGCTTATAAACCTTCCCTGAGCTGAGAGTTTAAGTAGCAGTACGTGCATATATCAATTAGAGGCCGTATAAAACTCTGAAAACTTGGCTTACGTAAAACACAACTTTAAAACTGAGGTTGGCAGAAACACAACTTACAAGTTCTGGCCATAATTTTTTTTAATTACAACGCCATGGGAACTAAGTTTAACCAAAACGAGGACCACATGACAAAACAGGAAAAAACAAGCAAAAAAAAAAAAACTAAGTAGCCTAACGACTGTGGCCAGTAACGCAGCAAGGCGAAAAGGCAGGCGGTATATGCCAGCGATTTAAGCCACATAAAAGCGGCAAACAGCCAGGCCAAAAGAGCCAGACAAACTGGCAAAGCCCGAGCAGAGAGTTAGCCAAATTGCTGGCAAGGCAGGCGATAAATGCTTGGGAACACCTTGGCCCAGGCGCTAGACGCCAGACTCGTTGCCAGCTGCATGCCTCCAATGGGAACAGTATCCGGATATTTTTACTTTTCAAATAAATTTGCATAATTTTTTTTCACTCCTTGTGATCGCTGTGCAAATGTGCAAATGTGCAAAGCGGGAGCTGGCATCGAAATCTAAGTGAGCATTTCCAAATTATGCAAATGTTTGCAGGGGACTGATTCTGTGCCCGTGTACAACAGTGCGTATGCGTATTGATTTGAAGCACTAAACGGCAAAGGGAATGGCAAGCAAGTCCCTTGCCACAGTCAGAGCCAGAGCCCCAGCCACAGCCCAGTGCAATGAACTATGCGAAACTTTTGTACGCAGACATGCGGAATCATCCTCTCATTTGATAATTATACTGCTCAGTGTGTGTGTGCGTGCGTGTGTGTGTGTACTAGAGCATATAGTACAAGTACTTAGAAACTGGTGTAATTGAAGAGGGGCTGGAGGTTAGTTGCGTGTTGGGGCTTATAATGTAAGCTGGCCAATGTGTTGGCCCTAAGCTCAGCTCAGCTCATGTCTGCAAGCAACACTACAAAATTCATATTTATATGTGAATTTACTTCATTTGTACACATTGAATATTTATTTACCTGAATAAATTTGAATTCAGTGAAGCCAATTAGGATGTTGTCTCTAATAACCTATAAACTAATAGCTTCATTATTGTCGGACATGTGTGCATTTTGTTTAACTTGAATAGAGCTTTTCTCTACTGGCTTAACTGTTGAGACAATATATATATATATATATATATATATATATATATATAATCTTACTCTACTTAATATAAAAACAAATGATTTCGAGAATTTTGTATTTAAAAATATTTTTTTTCCCAACAACATAAGTTTTTGATTTTAATGCTGAAAACTGTTAGTTTTGATTTTTATGAGTCGAATCCTTTTATATTTCTATTTTATGTGCATTTTTTAACGATAAAATTTCTAGTGGGAATTTAAATGCTGTTAATAACTTAATAACAATGCTTAATAATTGAAATTGTAAAATTAAACAAAATGCATACAAATGAGTTTTGTCAAACTTTCTAAAATTTGTTTCCTGACCCCATTCCACATAAGTTTGTGTGTGTTATTTATACAAATTTTAAATTGTTGGCCAACTTGCTATTTTGTGGTTATTTTGCACGTTTGAACTTGGTCGGAATGCTAAAAATATATCGTGAAATATTTAATTTGTTGCTCTTCATTTGTAATCCTTGTAACCAGATATAAATACAAGCTTCTCGTCTATTAACATTGCCTAGCAGGCAATTCAGCTCAAATAGTGGCAATAAAGGGCTTAATAATTTTGTTAAAATTTTGTTAAACTGGCAGAGGATCTCTCCCTCAAGTATGCTCATATATTCTGCTCAGGACGACGAGTTAAGCTGATCTAACCTGTCTGTCCCTCTGTCTGTAAAAATACTTCAATCTTGGAAAGTATAAGAGAAAGAGAGTTGACATTTTAAACTTATATATTCTTATACATATGCAATTCCGTATATCAAAATCAAGTTCTTTAATTTTCGTTCGATACCTTTCCTTTTTAAAAATTTTTTAAGTAACGGAACAACAGATTAAAAGTATTATATTTTTTAGATATCCTCGGAAATTAAAATATTTGTAATTGCAGCTTGAGGCTGAATTCAGTGTATTTCGTAGTTTCAATAGAAACTATGATAGAAATGATGACAACCACACTTTTATCGAGCACTCTGCGTATTCATATTAAACATTTCTGTGAGCATTCTCGTTGTCTCTTTAACTTCCGCTTAGTTTAAGCCGTTGTCTTAAATCAAACATGACACAAATCGTTTCACATTAAGCCCACAGCTCAGCTAGTTCCTTCGGCAAATTCACAGCTAAATCCATCACTCCATCTTGCTGTAAGACCGGGGTGAACATATTTTTGTTTTCAGCCAAGGTATTGCCTGCTTAGTTAAATGTGTCGCCACGTGTCTACACGCTCCGCCTCTGCCGTCATAGCTTAGCGGCCTTCGGGTTAAAGTAGATTGATGCGCTAAGCAGACAACGTTGCAGCAGTCGCAAATTATGTCAAATGTTGCCCACAAATATTAAGAAAAAATACTCCACCGTGGTAGCAATTGGCCTACGGGTGTGATTCTCCCGGCCAACAAGTGGGCAATTTTTCCATGAAATTAAATAATTGCCTGTGGCCTTAGCTTTTATATGATGAAAGAGCACAGAGCAAAGGCAAAAGGGTAAAACTATGTACTGTTTTTTCCTGGGGCGCTGCTTTTACCTGTTTCCACAACTGCATCTTTGAATGTCACTTTACATTTGTCGCTTTCGCATGTAGGGAAAATATACACACACACACACGCAAAAACACACAATAAGCGCTGCCTGCAATGCAATATTCGGCCCAGCAATCATACGCCGCGTGGAACCGGAAAAAAACACACCTGAATTGGGGAAAAAAAAGGGACTGCATGCTCCTTTGTTGGAACTGCTGTCTTTTTCTTTGGTTCCATTGTCTTTTCGCCACTTGTGCGCCCAATTTTGGGGAGTTAAGCAAAGTGAACGAGTTGCAGTTAGTTGGCTTGCTGAACAAGTGCTCCACACACGTATACGTACGTATAGCATAGCATGTCTTCTGCAGTTGACAGCAGCTTAAGAGGGTGTGAACTATTCGGGCAATAACTATCTTATGCGACAGCAACAGTCATAACTTATTCGGAACACATAAATAAGTGAAGAGTTTGGTATAAGAAATCAGTTTAATTATGGTAAAAAATTAATTTGAAATATATATAACTTGATTAAAGAAGAAATTCTAAATGGGGTAATAAATTGGTGTTCTTATGTTGCTAATCAGCTGTTTTGGTGTGAATATTTATCAATTTAAATTTAGAAAAAGCCTTATCATTCTGATTTGTGTTTTTTTGTGACATGAATCAGTATTTAATGAGTCTTAGACTTTCTATTAGAATCAGCGAAAGATCATTTTAGGGAAACTATTTTTACAAAAGTAAAAGTTTTAAACTCCTCTTACATTTTTGAAGAGACTTATCATATCATATTAATAATAAGGTTTTTAATTATCTCAAGCATCGCTAAGAATTTAAAAAATGCAGCAAAAGATTATTGGGTAATGTTGTAATTGTAAATGTTTCTCAGCGAGTTTTCATAAAAAGTGCATTAGACTCTCAAAATAAATTATCGAAAAAAAATTATTTGCAAAAACATCACAAGATATGCATAAATGCATGTAAATTGCAATTATTTTTATCAAATTCAAATTCAGAGAAATTCTTTAAATATAGTTTTACAGTTTCTAAAAACTGATTTGATGTGTCTTTCACTTAGCTTCTTTGATCCCATCGAAATATGATGTCAATTAAAAACACTTATCAGCCTAGACATTAACACGTTTTGCCAATTATTATAATACAATGCAGATAGAACACTTTTTGCAATGAGTTATTTCGTTTTCAATTTGTTAAAACACTTTTTTGCTTAGTTTCGCATATTTCTTATTTGTTTGTCTGAGGCACATGTGAGCAATAAATTTTGCATTTTGTTCGATTGTTGCAACGAGAAATTGTAGTATATTGGTGAGAACACAATCGCTCTGGTCTATCTCTATCTCTCTCCCAGTTTCTTATCACACAAAAACACAGAGGGAAGACACACAGCGATAATTTCATATTTATAAAACTTTTATAGAAGTATTTTCAGTTTTCATTGTTGAACTTTTGAACTGTCTTATCGGCTTATGACTGATGCCAGCGCTAACACGTTGATTTTTTTTCGAAAAAAATCGTTCACATGTGGCAACTTTTCCAATTTTTTAAGGTTATTTTCTATTCATTTCCAATTAATTCGTGAGTGGGCTGCAATATTATGTTTTTGTTGAAGTTTTGCATAGTTTTGGGCGTTTGTCAAAGTTATATCTGTGTATTTAATGGCACATTTTGTAGCTACTTGGTCCTCGTTAGGCAGTTTTTCCATTCAGTTTTACACGATTTTTCACATTTGAATGTATTTGAGCGCGGTAAAAAAAAGGAGAAACTCAATAATGAGCCCTGAAAGCACTTCCGGTGTGTTGGACACGCGATTGTTGTGTGCATCTGGCGCCATTTTGAACGGTTGTCGGCTAACGGCTTAACCGTTAACAATGCGACGGCGCAACAGGATGAAATACAAGAGCCCGTACAGGCAACAACTGCAAAATTATCCTTACTTCCGGCTAACGCGTCGAACCCTTTGCGACTCTCGACTTTCGACTCTTTCACTCTGAACTGCGTCCGCTGTGCACGAAGCGGCAAATACGAATGAGCTGCTGTTTGCCCGCTGCTGATGCTGGGAGCCAGAATCCGTGTCCGTGTCGACTCGTGCTGAACCCGACGACCACACATAAACACACACACGCACACACACACATCCGAACAGACAAAGCTGATTTGAAGTCTCGGTCTCGGCTCGGCTCCTACAGAGATAGCGCTGCAGTCGTTGTCGCTGCCCATTTTCCAGTATCTGTTCGGTTTCGGCTTACATTGAGTATGTCGTGAATGAACTGAATGTGAATGAAAATTGCGGCGCGTATATCAAGCTGAGGCCGAGGCCGAAACGCATGCCATGTGCCATTCTAATGGCTGTCAGTTTGCATTATCATCAGCACTATCGCTGACATTCCCCATATCTACTTACATATTACATATATCTGCCATATATCTGTGCCTATGCCATCTAGCTGTCCATATATCAAAGACTGCCAGCAGCAGCAGCAGCAGAAACTGCGGCGACTTCTCTGTTTTGATTTGATTTGATTCGGTTTCGCTTCGGTTTTCGTATGTCAACTGACGTCCGCTTTTTGCTTATCAGTTTGGACTTTATGTTATTTATTTTGCTCTGTCTTGTCTCTTTGCCCCGCTGGGCGCGTATTTGTTTTGTAGTAAAATCAACAGCCACCACCCCAGTCAAACAGTCAGCCAGAACGAACAGCGCATCAATAACGATAGCAACCTCCATGGCAGTAGCTGACGGGTATTCGCTAAAATTGGCCGTGAATGCGTATTTTGGAATATTCCTGACAGTTCCAAATATACAATGATAACTTTGTCAGTGGCATTTCCGATCAGCACGACAAGTTGCACTGCCCGTCAGTACGTTCGTCCCTTGACTGATTTTATATCATTTCTTTTTTATCCGACTTGCCATGCATAGCTTTAAAACAGTTTATAGATTATTGCATTAGTGCTTTAGGGTAATTGACTGGGAATAATACACTCAAATCAAGAAGAAGCAGCCATTTATGTAGAACTAATTCAGCACAGAACAGTTCAGATCTGATCGCTAGCGATTTATAAAATAAAGAGAAAGTGTAAGTGTTTATTGTACAATTGAATCGTAAACCAATTTATAATATCACAATTCCATTTAAGCTACAACATTATAGCTATAGGGACCAGAAGGTATTGATCCCTTAAAAAAATTATATACAATGCTTTACTGGAAAATCACACTTCCCAATTTTGACTGTTTAATAGTTTTTTTTTAATGCCCTTGCAGAGGGTATTATAATTTTATCGTGAACTGTGTAACGCATAGATGGAGACATCTCCGACCCCATAAAGTATATATACTTTTGATCAGTATCAACAGCCGAGTCGATATAGCCATGTCCGTCTGTCTGTTTCTATGAAATTTTGAATACGTCCCCCTTTCTGTTGCACGCCGTACATGTGTATGTCGAAACAGGCTGGATCGGACCACTATTTTATATTGCTACCATAGAAACAATCAATCAAAAAGTAGGTTATTGTAGGAAAAACTTGTTGTTTTTCAAGATCTCTTAACCATTCTCGGCATTAACTATTTTACCTCTGCTTCTTAGATACGAGCAAAGCGTAAATAGAAAGCCCGTTTAATATTTGTTAGGAGGCGCACAAGTCGATTTTTTTGTTCAATTTCCCGACTTATAGGCCATTTATGAATATTAATTTTTTATATTTCATTGTTGTATATATGTAATATCATATTTTAGATGCCTGTACGATTAGAGTATCGATATTATTTATTTATTCATTTGAATTTTTGAATGTTGTTACAAATTACTTGCCAATAACTTTTATTTTTTGATAGACAATATTCTTTTTTGCGCCAATTAAATTGTGAGTGTGATGTGTAGTTATGTTACTGTTATATGCGTTTATTATTTTGAAAAGTATAAAATTCTGTACATTTTGTGTGCACAAGAGAGAAATTATGTAAAAATCATTTAAGTGTTACATGATATTAGAAAAATATAACTTAGGAGGCTGGTTTTTAATTAATTAAACCAAGAGCAAAACCCTAAGCACACAAGGCAGATTATTCCTTACCTATTTATTTACGCCACGTTCTGGTACAAATAAAAGCACAAACTGTTAACATAAGGTATTTACAAACCTATATGTATTTAATATATATTTCGCACCGGTTGCTAATAAACAAAAAAGGTAAAAGTGAAAAGCAGAGCATAGCAAAAATATTTGACCGGATGCCCTCGTACAGCTGTTGCTCTTGGGCATTGTCCCAATGTTGTTGTTTCCGTTGTTGTTGACGATGTACTTTGAGCCAGATGTCGTAGCATTTTTTTATATTATCCATTGAAATTGCTCCCTCCAAAAGAGACAACACAATATTTCCAATTTTCATTGAATTTTGAATATAAAATGTTGTGTAAAGAATAAAAAAATAGAGGTCGTTTTTTTCCGACTAAGTAATTTAAGCAATGGATAAATAGAAACCAGGTTAGATGTGAAACAAAGGAAGTAGGAAACTAATTTAGTGTAAATACTTTTGCATTGACAATAGATTCGTCGGTGCATCTCTGGATTAATACCAACTAGTTTTTTTTCAGTGTAAAACTTATAGCTAAACTCTGTACTCAGCATACTTAGCAATTTAAGGATCGAAATGGTGTTCGCTTTATTCTATGAGAAATGATCTTCAGTATTCTGTTTATATAAGTGTTTCAATCAGAAAAGATAAACCTATATAAATGAGAGTGTATTAAAGGATCGAAAGCCGCAAGAAAACAGTTTTCCTCTTCTTATATTTATTTGATATGCAAATAAGTTGTGGGAAAAAGTTGCAGAAATTATAAAACGAGTCAGGTGTGAGGCAAAGAAGTCTCTAGCTTTTGAGTGTCGACTCTGCAACTGTTTGCATGAAGCACCCCAGAATGCTGCTTTGCGAGTCAATGAAATAAATGTTCAAGTATTTGCCACTGCGTCTGTTGCACATTTTAAGCATATAAGTGGTAAATACTTGGCAAAGAAATTTTTTTTTTTTTTGCTGCTTTAGGGCATCTTGTAAAGTTGTAAAACACATCGCTTGGCTTGATTTTGGGCAAAAGTTGAACTTGAGTGTGATGAGTTCAGTTGCGGGGAGCGACATTTCCCTCAAGTGATTGTAAAGTTTAGTCAAGAGTTTTCATAGTTTATGGTATACTTACGAACTAAGGGGCCGTTGAAAAATTACAGTGGTTTTAAATTGATGGCAATTTCTTGAGCTTAAAGTATTTTCATTTTATTACTATGTGTTGCAAAAAGACATTGAGATATATTTTTTATTTTAAAAAATTAAAATAATATACTATTTTTGGTGAAAAACACTTAAATTAATATATGTTCATGTGAATAATTTTAGATATAATATATATCTATAACCATAAAATAAATAAAACAGACCAAGAGAGCCTTTTCCACATTTTCAAGTATACATATGCCATAAAGGCAGATTTTCAATATATCATACGTATATCAAATTATTATTATTACAACTAATATTACATAAGAGCTTAACTACCCTTGCAGACATGTTACGGTTTTGTACGGAGAATGTTAGGAGATTCGAAAAGTTTGTAATTAAAAATGTTGGTGAAGATTTCTTAGAAATCAGAAACTCATTTTCCTACAAATTCTTACTATAAAGCTATATGTGATAATAGTAGATGCTTATAAGATTTGGCTTATATATGTAAAGTATGAAAACAAAAACTTTTATATACAAGATTAAATGTATGCAAGGACCATAGAGATATGCCGAGGCGGTATGCGACAGAAATATGGACCATTGCAAAGTTTTATGACGAGAGTATAATATGCTAAAAGACTAGTTTGACAGAAGGGGGCATAGTTATGTCGATTCAGCTGTTGATGCTGATACACGTTACATGTTTGATGACAAAACTACAATACCCACTACACGGTTATGAATATAATAAATGAGTAAATACAGAATGAGAAGTCTTCAAATTATCCGAAGATTTCTGCGACTAACTCTTTGCAATGTTTTAAAGACTGTTTTTTAATAAAGCTCATAAAGTTGCCAAAGAGACTTTATTGGCTTATCATTGGCAGCTGAAAAGTTTGTCAGTCTCTATTAAAATGTCGTTTCCTGAGCAACTTATGAGCAAACCAAGCAGAAAATTGGCTGCAGCAAATTGGCAACTACTCATATATATATATTTTTATTTTTTATTTCGCACAAATTTCTCATTTGTGGCTAGTGCAGGGCGGTAACCAAAAACCAACATGGCAATAATTAAAACCCAGCAACAACAACAACAAAATAAAAATCAACACTAGTTGGAAAATAAAACAACTATTTATCTGGCCAACGCCGTCGTCGTCTGCTTTCATAATAAAACACGCAGCGCCAACCGCTACTGACAAAAATTGCAAACAATTTAAGCAACTGCGGAAAAGAGGCGAAAAATGAAAATATAAAAATAAAGCCACTAAATAAATAACAGTAGAATAAACGCAAGGGGTAAAAAATGTTAACCGCTCCAAAAAACTAAAAAAATTAATAAAAATAAATGAAACTATGAGAAATTGCAGCACTTGTAATGAAAGAAGTTTTAAGCACTGCGAGCTGCGGGCTGAGAGCTGGGTGCATGCCGAATAATGGAGCAGCGAAAAAATAATAAACTCATAAATAGTGTGACAAGCACAAGGATGAGTGCCAGAGGTTGGACGACAAGTTGCAGGACGTAGAGAAATTACGCCAACAGCTGTGCGACCCACCAGGGCGGAGAGCGGATCACGACGAGTGATGAAAGATTTACGAAAGCGCAAGCAATAAAAGCAAAATATAAAATACAAAATGCAGCAAACAAAACCAAAAGAACGAATCAACGCGTGTATCTACTCAGAGTGCTCGAGTGGTAGATACCCTGTACATAGTTTCAAACAGCACCGTTAGCAACATTGGAACATTGTTCTTAACAGAACCACAAAAACATTTAGTTGGTAACGTTACTGAAAGAGCTTTCGAAATCATTGAAATGAATATAAAACACGAAATCCTGAGCATAAAATGTTGTGCCCGTAGCTATATATAATCTCAGAGTTATGCTGGAAAGCCTAAGCTAAAAATCAAAACTAGGGGAGTTATCGACAATCTAAAATATAGGTCATCTGCGTATATAAGAACTTTCATTCAAAAACTGTAGTAATACCTCTTATTGTTTTTGGAATGACGTGTATTTTTTTTTTTTTTGAAATGGTATGTGGAATAGGGAATACCCTTTACCAAGTGCCGAGCTATATAATTGAATAGCTATACTAATAATATGTTTCTCAATCAATCTTCAACCTGCATATAATGTAAGAGAATATATACCAAATGTGACGCCTGTAGCTCTGGATGATGCTGATATATCTGAGATATCGAGCGAATTGCGTCTGAAGTCTTTTGCTTTTGTAGGGAGGTGGACATGGGGATTTGTTACATACATTTGCATAAAATTATAATACCCCTTTTAATCCGTTGTCAATGCACACAGGGTAGAGAAAGGAAAGGCAAGCCGAAAATTGTTGCTGGATAGCAACGACAGAGAGCTGAGAAATGAAAAATTAATATGGCTGCCGCTTAGGCGTGCTGCCAACTCGCTTTATGCACGGCCCACTGGAAACTCTAATCAACGCGCAACACTGCAAATTGTTGCATCAAAGTCGCTGACATTGTTTTAATTTGCAGAGCTCTCTGTGTCTGCCATTTTCTGGCATCAGATGTCAAACTTTTTGAAGCATCTACTTTTCGACGGCAATGCTGAGGAGGGGTAGGGGCAAAAGGGACTCTGTTGCTTTTTATTAAGAATGTGCAGCGGCAGTTGCCGAGCAGTTGACTCTTGGAAACTTTTCCAGTGCTGTCTTTTTTGCGGTTGAGTTCCTTGTTGCAGTTTTTGACAATTGCAAAGTTTTCCTTCGTACGTGTTGCTTTTGGCCTAAAAACTTTTTTAATGAACGCTAGGAAAAGAGGTTTGTTTTCGGCTAGTATTTATTTTGCATTCTTCTTAATTTATTTTTCAATTAAACATAAATAAGGTAAATACAAAACAAATGTTTACTATTTGCTCTTGATTTCGGGCATGTTATATAGAGAAATTGCAATTATTTCTTTTTAAATGTCGCAAACTATACCCCGTACTCATTGAAAATGGTATTCACGTATAGAAATACGCCATAAAATATATAAAATACTTTATAAACCCGACTCGCAACTATCACTAGAACATCTTTTCAAACACAAATCAAATAAGTTGCACTTGGCAATTTCATTTCCTATATGAAATAGGCAGCCGCAGAATAAAAATCGCTGCAGATATCAATATATGCAAAACTTGCAAAACCGCCGGAAATGAAATAAAACGCAGCCCGCTTCACAGTTGACTCCTGATGCTGCAGCTCTCTGTATACTGCGCTTGTTTTCTCTGCCTTCAGGCTCTGTGGACTGTGAAAAGTACAAGGAGGAAGACGTTGCATAGGTCGAAGACGGCGCCGGTAAAGTTTGTTAAACAGCCGGCGGAAAAATTATTGAGGAAACGTTTCTGTAGTTATGCCAAAAGTACAACCCGAACCGGAGGTAACAGTTGTTAGCCCACTAAGAAGGTTGTGTGGACTGGGTTCAAAGTGCTAAAATAGCAAATGACAGAGAGACTGAGACAGAGACAGAGACATCCGAAATCCTTGTGCTCAATGGGTTTTTAAGCACACTCGCTGGCACAATTTGCCGGGGGGAAATTGTTATTAGCATCCTGCGCCAAATCAGAAACAATTGTGAAACGCAACAACTGGGGACAGTTTTCGAAGCACTTGCTCCAGACGTGCTCCATAAATACAAACTATCTCGGCAGCAGAGCCAACATTTCATTACTTCGTCTCATCCAGTGCGTGTCTTCAGCAAGACATAAGAGCAATGTCTTTGGGTCATGTGGACTCCCCAGCTCGCAGCCCCCTTCGGGGACTGGACATTGGTCACTTATGGCAACGACAGCTGAGTGAATGGCTTGTCATATGAAAGGAAAAAAGAGAAAGACAGGCGTAATAGCGAAGGATTGCCGGGAACGGTCTGTCTGACACTGGGATGCCCTTTAGGTTCTGTGAGTTGCTCTCAAAGCGAGATAAATGTACATTTCCGTAGTGAAGCACACATCAATTTGAGGGCTGTCATCTTCAATTCCATTATACACGAGTGTTTACAAAAAGGTTTTGCTGTTTGGGCAACGGTTGAAAATTATGCTTTATAAGAATGTTTTAAATAAAAATATATAAAATGAAATAAATGAATCAATTTGTTTTCATTTTATTTCTGCAAGCGTTGAATATTAGCTTCACATTTGTAGCCTGTAGCCGGGTTTTCCACCAATTTTCGCAAAATCATATTCATTTCTTTAAAATATATTTTCTGAACTTCAATTTTCGCTTAAACTTTTCACACTTAAAGTAATATAAAAACGTTTATATACATTTTTCATACATTTGCATAGTCACAGGTTTTATTTAACATATGTCAGCGTATAACATAGCATAAGTGTGTGACGCGTGCTTTATATTTTCAATAATCGAGCAACAACAAGGTTTAATATATAAAATAAAAATGTCTATGTTTTACTTGTGATATAGATCCTTGCACTTAAAGAATATATTAAAAACTGGTCCCAGATGTTCTCACGACCGTTTGCTCAATTAATTTATCACGTCCCAATTTAGGCTCTTAACTTAGCCTAGTTCACAGCGTTGCGAAACTAAAGCCTTTTCAATTTGGCCAAGTTACACGCGGTTAGTGCACACGATCCCAGACTAATTAATACAAATTCCCCATGGTAACATCAATTGCACACAGGCCCTGTAATCTGGAGCGCAGCCAATGGACGAAACTGGCAAGCCAGGGCTGCAATCTAAGCACATGCTCATACATGTTATCGTGTGTATGTGCGTGTGTGTGTGTGAGTGAGAATGTGTTCCTATTACACACATTACGTATATACCACGTTATCGCCAACAGCGCAGACAGCCTCATGCTGCGTGTAAGCGAAAATGAAATAGAATCGACGGCAACTACACAAACACACACACACACAAACACAGACATTTATGATGCAGGGCTTAAATATTGTACATTTTATTAATTTTTCCCCTTTTCTGCTGCAACAAGCAAGTGGAGCCCAACACCGCATATACAAGCAGCTCAACAATTTGTTGTCAATGTTGGCAACGTCCATTGTTCGGGTCCTGGCACGCTGAAGTGAATGTAGGGTCCACACTCAAACTAGACTTTTAGTATTACAAAAACTTTGTTAATGAAAAGTAATCATATTAAACACAAGAATGCTGATGTCGCGAGTCGCTAAGAACATACCTCGTACTAATTGTGGGCGTGGCTAGAGTTCAACTACTAAGTAGGTCAGAATTCAATGAATTTCAATGGGCCAACATCATCAAAGAAACCATGTTTCTAAAAACTGACTAAAGGGTACCTTTGAGTCCTTCTTGAGTGGACCTTCTTATGCTTCTTTATAAGCGAAAGCTACAAATGCTCGAAAAAGTAGGCTACAAAAGAAAATGTGATCTTGATTTACATTCGTAAATAAGCGCATATTAAGGCTTATTATTTTAACTGCTAATTGTTGTTGTAAAATCTTATTATTATTATAACTAGTTTATATTTCCCGACCTTGCCCGGCGCAAATCCTTCAAGCTTACAAAATATAGTTTTGCACCCATTAACGACCTGAAGAATTTGTAAAATTTACGAAAAAAACAGTGTCTTTCTCGCCACAGTGTATGTCTCTTAAAGTGATTTCCAACAACTTAATAAAGCTGTAATATTTGTTTCTATTTAAAAGTTACAACTAGTAAAAAAAATGCAGTATCCATTGCTAGAACTCATTTAAGTATTCACAAACTTGTGCAAACAGAAGATGTCAAAAGAAGCTAAAATAATTATAACGCTACTTGGAAAACGATAAAACTTATAGTTTTCAAACCACAACAAGCAAACAAATTTTATTTAATTTTTGTGTTGTTTTTTGTCATGATTCCAATCAAAATATTTTTCCTGTTTAACTCTGAAAATTGAATCTTTGTTGCGATCTATGGTCCAGGCAATTGAAACGGAAATGAAAACTGGCAATTTGTGTACATTAAAACAGTACTGGAAGAGTCGCATATTATATAGAATGTCGAGTATTTAACAATTTGCGGTCGGTCTGCTCATTAATGTACAATCGACTGCATAAATAGGCATGTTAAATCGCTTTAAGCGCACAATGTTTGTGTAATGCGATAAATGTGCATAATAAATATGTTGCATATGCAATGAATGCCATTTAAATTGAGAACACAAATTAACAGCGGGCCAGAAGTGGGCAAACTGATTGATTCTCGAGGTTGGGCAACGAAACAATATTAACATCAATCGGTCAATGATAGTATATAGTATTGCGATTTCAGTTTACCCTCAGAAGTGCTACGTTAATTGAATGTGCAAATAAACAATGCATTTTTGATGATTGTTCGCTTTTAACGAGATTTATATGAGTTAGAGATTGAAAAGTTAACAGTTTTTAAAGGCCCAATATTTAAATTGTCAATAGATTTCATCTACGAATAAAAGCAGACAGCAAAATCGTTCCTGTTTTAGTTTATCAATTTGTTGTTTTTATATTGTAGCCTTCTACCATTTATTCATGTGCTTGTAACTACATTTGGTTTTTTTTTATTGTATTTCAAACCTTTAATAAAAAATGTTATATTTCAATTACATTTCATTCTAGGTTTTACTTTCGTTATAGTTATACAGAGAATAAAATTGTATGGATACGTGTTTTTGTTTAAACTTAATAACTGTGAAGAGTAAAATTAGCTGTCTCTGTTTACACCTCGGAACCTTGCCACATCTCAAAACGCATCATTAGGGTAAGTCCCCTTTCACATTTACGGAATATATTTCATTTGAATTACGCCGCAAGTTAGATGGCCAATTAAACGTACGATATTCATACGACCTATACCATATTTTCCCATTTGCCACACGAAACGCATTCATCAATTCATCTGTGAATTGCCATTCACACGTATTGCTCCACTTCATTTTAATTAAACTGTTTGCCTCATTTTAAGCGCACTCAAAGAAAAACCAATAATTTGTCTTTGCCATATTTCAATGGTAAAACACCGGCCCCAATCAACCCCCATCCACCCAGATGCCCAATCGATGCCAGAAATGAAATTGGCATCGCAAAGCTGGCATCAATGCTAGCTAGCATTACGAATGCAAATGCATTCGATGCCAAGCGAACCGAGTCCGACGTCCGGAACGGGGCGGAGCGGCCTGTAATTGCTGCCACAGAATTTTATTTTTAATTTTCAAATAAAATTTTCGCACATTGCTGAAAAGTGCCATTGTCCGCTTTCTCGCTCTCAGAAATGCAATAAAACCAAAAAGGATGCACTGCTACAGATTATTACGACATTTGTGTGGTCTCTTTTCAATAAATATCAATAATGAAAAGAAAAACCGCAAAACCACGAAGCTTTTAATATCCTGACAAATGCATATTCATCGTTCCAATTCCAATTCTGCTTTCATCCGATTTTACGATTTTAAATAAAAAGCTCTCAAAAGATCAATAGATTAGTTTTAAGCATTTAAAAGTTTTTTTTTCTGTCACATCTTAAAGTATGCTTTTAAAAGCCGTAATCGTATGGAATATGATCAGACCCGCTTTTTAGAACAGGTCCTTTCAATATCTTAGTAGCTTATTGGCTTAAAGGGATCTTCTTACACAGGCCCTGAATCGGACCAGTGCTAATTATATGTTATGTTGACAGTTGGTTAAGGTAAGCAACAATAATAGTCCGATAAAAATCATGGCCTTCATGTATTCTTCGACTTAAATGCGAATGTACATGGCTTTGTAATCGCAATTGGACATATATGGCACCTTCGCCTGCATAATCAAAAAACCTGATGAAAAATACAGATGATATGTGAAATGGATAATTTACATGTGCATGTGTAACTCAAGAGCATTCTTATAATAATATCTTCTACATTGTAGAATTGGAATTCAATTAAAATTGTATTCTTATATAAGCCGCTTTGGTCTTCTCTCAAATAACACTGTGTTTTAAGACGGAATATTTGCCAAGATACCCAGAGTTATCTCAGTATTTTCGTAAAACGAATAATGTTTAAATAGTAAATGCATTTTGATATAGCTTTAAAGGTTTGGTTGAGTAAACTCGTAGACCAGTTAAGCATAGATAAAATCATAAATACATATATTCGGATCTGAAAAATCTAAAGGTAATCAGCTTTGGTCGCTTCATCTAGGAACATTGGCTTATCAGTCAGCAGTTAATATTGGCTCGGACTACTTCTGCACAGCTTGATCTATCTATATATGTGTATGTTTCGGTGGCTTACATATACAAATATACAAACTATTAATTTCGTATATGCAAATAATTATTAAGCCACCTTTATTTCAACGTTTGGTAGATTCCATTAAGGAATAAGCATGCCCTTTGTTAGTGTATCAATTGTGCTCCTCGATCTGTACCATAATTGTGCAGGCAGCCTGGCCTGCGGCTATAATTAAAATACAAGCCATGATGCGCGTGTTGCAGAAGTTCTCAACATTCCAGCATTTTGCTGTCCAATAATAATTTTCTTTTATTTCATCATCGTACGGAATTTTCTTTTATTTCCATGCCCTGCTATGATATGTTGATGAAATTGTGGCTGTTAACATTTGTATGTGGGCATGTAATATCAGAAGAGGACGTCAAGTGGCAACCAGCGCAGCTCAGTTGTTCGCCTCGCACTTGCATCGATAATACTTGCCGTTGGGTAAAGTACATTACACATGGCGAATATTTGCATCAATTGTTGAATGATATGTGGGCTTGACTCTCCCGAACAGGATTTTCTGCATGTAGTTGTTGGATCACTTTAATTATCTGGCCAAGTTGGGCTGCCCCTGGGAAAATAAATACCGTCCAAGCTTGCAAATGGCATTTAAATCTTTCGTTAATTACTTTTATATATATTAAAGGCGTTACGTGGTTTATTTTACCCGTCAACTTTTTTATAACAATATTGAAAAATTAATTATATTTGCGATTATATATAAGGATTTAAAATTGATCTTATCCAGAGATTATTAGAGATTAGAGGAAGTTAAGAGATGGTCACGTATAAGTTGATTCGTGATATATATAAGCCCAATGCCAAACATATAAAAGTCATCCATTCGAATGTGCCCGACTAAATAGAGCCCTCTAAACAGCTGCCTTCGAGGATTTAAGTCAAAATATCGAACACATGAACAAATTAATCTTTATATGATCAGCTTTTGATCAGCTAATAAACAATTCCCTATCATTAAAAAAAGAGGTAGATAAGCTGTCAGCTTTGAGGTCTGAGTCACTTCAAAAGTGATTAAATGAAAATCATGTGACCATTAAAGAACTAAATAATAAATTACCAAGTCTCAGGGATAATTTTGATTATGAGAATCAGTAAAAGGGGCAAAGCCATACTATGGACAGGGAAGTACAAGAAAAATCTCAATATGTAAATTGAAGCCAAGCTGCTAAAATATAAAATGTGCGATGATGTTTTTAAAGCTACAGCTGTTTGTTCGTTTAATTTACACTGCAATAGTTAGCTGATAGCACGTTTAGGTTGGGCGGATTTCCAACGGCGGATTTTTAAAGATATAGAACCACCTAACGTCATTCTTCGGTTCCGTGATAGCGATTTTTCCGGGGCTTGGGACAAATATACTTTCTGAGTGAAGCTTAACGCTACATATGGTCATTTTCGATTTTTCCATTTCTGTCGATGCTGGGTTATTCCAATTGAATAGTTTGAATAAATTATACGGTGCAATCGATGATTACTTGAAATGCCGCGTGAATCAAAAATTATCGACATTTGATAGAACAATGATAATTAGCCTGAGGATAACTGAGCCAATTATCAACATGGTGGCTGTACGGACTTAAGTGTCTTGTAAATAATATTGAAGTTGTAAATCTTGTATTTACATGCTGTTATTTAACGAAAATTTTCCGTTAGTCAAATGGTACATTTTTTAAGAGTGCACGCTTACGGTTACATTTTTTGGGTACGTCGAATACAATTTTAATATAGCAGCAACTGTAACAAACACTTGGAATTTTATACCACTATTATCAAATCAAATATTTTGCAATGACAAAAATGGATCATGGAAGTAATTGAGGGTAGACAAGGCCAAAATACATTAAAGAAATTGCTTTTCCCAGCTGGGTGCAGGGTGTATCGTATCCTCTATACTGGATCTCAATAAAACATTTTGTTGTTTTCGCATATCCTTCAATTAAGTCTTACATATCAATTCTCAAAGTCTCTTTAATCCTATCACTATTGTAGACGTGCCCTGCTAATTGGGGAAAAAGGGCAACAGGTACAGGTATGTTTCACAAAGCCAAACACTTTTCACGAATAACGAATATACAAGGTCCAAGGGAGGCGCGTTGCCTTAAAGAGGAAGTTTCGTTTTTTACTGCCCAACACTTGCTTGATGCTATCACAATACCCTGTACACAACGATTTTAAAATAGGGGAAATTATTTTTATAAAAATGGAACATGCAGAAGAATTAATTTTTTTTAGGGGTGGATGCACTTATAGAAATTTCAATATTTTTGTGTCCCATCAAAATATACACTCTGATCAGCAGCATGTGTACAAATTAATTTTTAAATTTATGATTCTATTTTTTTACGTTAATATCCACTAATAAATTATAACAATGTATCACTTTTTTTTCATTTTATATATTTTCAAAAAATTTAAAGTAGTTTCTATTTTGAAACATAAATTATTAAATTGCATACTTAATTATTGTATTTTTTTTAAAATAATTTATTGGCAAATAACATAGATTAGTAAACTTAGTTATTTTCAATTTGAATGAGATTCATTTAAAATTTAGTAAGGAGTGTCTTCCGGTCGGCGAGTCTCAACTGCAGCATTACTATGTATTGTTGTTGTTGTTGGTCAGCATAAGCTCAATGGTGTTGTAAAATGTAATCATTGTGGCATGTAATTAGTTTTTGTGTGTACCATCGCCCACAAGTGTGTGCCAGTGCAATACTTGCGCGAGTGTGCAAATGTATAAATAAAATTTACTACTGCATTAACGTGTGTAACGGCCTCACACACACAATGCAAATGAAGCTTTGGACACACGCACACAGTCACAGTCACACCCATATTCGTGTGTGCATTGTACATGTGCCAACCAGTGAATTATGTGTTACATATTGTGTGTTGGGGGTATCCCAAAAGTGTTGGCCATTTTATGCTGCTATTTAAGAAGCTTAATTGCTGTAATATTTATTTATCACAGCCTGCCAGAAACGAAAAATACAAGCGTATGTGATTTTTTTATTGGAACTACCACTAAATTCATTAGATTAGAAATATATAAGAGAGCATCTTTATTAAAGTGTTATCTTCCATACACAGTGGCAATAGGAGAAATATGAATGACAGAAAATACAAAAAACAGGCTACAAATAAAGGTCGATCTGAAATCTCTGAGAACTGCGGCATTTTTGCTTATTGTTATATGTGAATTAAATCATTAACTAAATAATTAATACAACTCCTTTTATTCAATTATTTAAAAGAAATAATTCTTGGATTTGCATTTTAACTTTAGATATAACCAAATTATAAATGATATGAAATATAATAATGTGACTATAATTGGGGATAGGTGTTTATCAATTTAATTTCTGTTCTTTTGTAACTGACCTCGTGCAACCGCTAGCAGCTTGATCTTGCGAAACGAACCGTGTCAGATTAACTGGCCGTGTATTCAATCCGTTTGCTACACATCGTATTTGCAATAATAATTTGCACAGTATTGTTATTGTTGTTGTTGTTGATGTTGATGACATTGCAACAATCAGTAATCAATTTTCAATTTGAGTTGTGCGTTTGTTGCTGCATGCATTGATTGGTGGTTGTGCACGTTCCAGTGTCTAAACACACACGCACACACACCTACACACACGTACTAAGTACATATATTTCCTGCGGTAGGTTGTTGTTGATTTGTTTGTCGTCAGCGTCCCATCAATGTCCTGGCAATTGCCACGCAATTTATTTGTTCGCGCTCGCAGGCCACAAATATTGTGAAATTAACTTGTTAAAATAGTCGTGTGCCCGCCTTTGGGCCAAAACTACACTAGGGGTTGGGCGTGGTTGTTGATAAATGGCATTCGATTTGCGATATGACCTAACCTATTTATTGATGTTTGCCTGTGCTTGGGTGTTGATGCCCAAACATTGGCTAAGCATATTTATTGGTTGTTGGGTATTTTCTATATCCTGTTCCTATGTCAGTGTTGAGTCTGCCATAGTAGAAACATATGCCTCTTAACTCAAACCGAGATGATTTTAACGTGTACGCAAATACTTTAGTTAGTTTTATAACTGAACTCTTCGGAATACAATACTTAAGAAAACAAGCAAATAAATTTTTAAGTGTTTTATAATCAAACTGTGAAAATGGATTGCGATTACTTTATCAAGGACGATGTTACTTCACGGAAGTTTCAAGTATCGCCCAGATTACTGGCCAGCATAAGATTGGCAGAGGCACATTATAGAAGCCGTTGCAAAGCAGATGCCTATGAGGCGAAGGTTAATGAATTCAGGCAAGAAAATTGTACGTCGACTCGACGTCGTTCCAATGGGATGAAGGAAGATTCGTGTGCGTGTACACGTTGTTCCAGCGGGATGAAGAACGACAATCCGTTTGCGTCAACGCGGCGTCGCTGCGGAATGAAGAAAGAAGAGGAAACTCGTCGGAAAATGGCCAAGGCAGTTGACCTTTTGGCGGTGAAGGAAGCGGCTGTTGCTGGCTACTATTATCGGGTCGGTCAGTAAAAATCTTTTCGGTTAACAGCCAAAAACTAAGAGAAAAAAAGTTACTGGAAAAATATAGTTATATATTTAAATCAAACGTTTTTGTTCAACTTTGGGTTAAAAGAGGTATTCGGGATATATATTTACGCGGTAAATAACTCAAATAATTGACTTTGAGCTTTTTGTTGATAAACGAATTTCGCGTTCGCTTGGTACAGAGTATTGCGTAGTCGGTTACATCCGATAAACATTTCTTGACGTTTCTTCTAGTGCAAAACAAAGAAGCCTTTATCAATTATTAGCTACCACTTTCAATTATAAGCTACACGGAGCCACTTTGCCGGCAGTGTTCCTTTGTTGAGAAACGCATAGAAGAGTCTTTAATCTGATGCAATTGACCTGGCTTTAACGCGCTCATTGACCAGTCTGCCAACTGACATTTGCCTGCTGCACTTTGCACTCTGCCCTTGTATCGAACCCAATGGGCTCTGCAATTTCCATTTACTCGGCTGCTTTTTTCTTTTCTTTGCCCTCTTTCTGCAGTTTATCACCGAAGTGCACGCTATGGCAACGTTGTTGGTAGCATACGCGGCGTATGAGTTATCTGGCCATTTCGAGTCTCATCCGCATGCCGCAGCTTGCGGGTTGCATTTAAAGTTTAAGTGGCGCAAAATCACCGCCTGTAGAGGACTGTGTGCAAACAGCGAGGCAGCTACGAAGGACTTCACTTGCAACATCAATCGCAACCTCATCCTGCCGCCCGACTGAGGCGGCGCTGCTCTCATTACGTTGATGGCAGCGACCGCGCTGGCTGCGTATTTAATAAAGCGTACGCCAGCAACCGGATGCCATAGAATGGCAGTCTGCAGTCTGAGCCCAGAGGGCTGCCATTGGCAGAGTTTAATTAGCTTTAATGGCTTAATGCAGGGCATTTGAGCTGTCCTGAGTGGTTGGGCATGCAAAAATGACAGCTGCTAGGTAGTCCCGCAGTTTTAGTTGGCCTAGTTGACCCGTCGGATGTGCTGACGATGTCATCGGCATGATATGCAATGTCCGCATGACAATTTCCATGACAGCCCCTCGTTATCAGCTGCGCATGCATCACAGATCAGTATTCAGATATTTTTAAATGTGCATTAATAGTTAATTAGTTTGAGCACTTCATTAGATAATATTTATTTTCAATCCTATTACTATCCTATTACAAATTTTACCAAACGACGATTAATGTTGTTTCACAAAAATATTAAAAATTAATACTGCATTGCATATCAATAAGTTGTATCCCATAACCAAGTTCTTCACAGTGCTTATTCTTAATATTGTCAGGCTGTCATTCTGTCCATATTGAGTAGCCTTTTAAGCACCCGTTTATTCCACAATCATCAACCGTTGCAAAAGCTATAGTACTCAACTGAGTCGTTGGCCTCAAACCTGATCTCGATTTAGAAGACCCCTTTGGCTATCTTCACAAATAGAAACGTTGCCATTTTTAAGCTGTCATTTATGCCTAAGCATAGAAAATAATTTTTTTAAAATTCTTTTAGGTTAACTGCTTCGTTTATTTAGCAGATAGAATTACTGTGCCTGGGCCAATACCAGATATTAGCTGAAACCAACTTTTGTCAGGATCATTATTAATCTTTCAAGCTTAAATAGCTTTATATAGCAGCGAATATTTTTACAATATTTTGTGGAAAATATTTTCATACTGACCGTGTTTACTATATTTTGTTATCGAATTCCATTTCTTAATTGTCTCAGAGGATATTAATGCTGCAGAAGTAGTATATGTATTTTGATACCCATCGAATATGGGTAAATGAAAGGGTATCATGAAAATCAAATAAATCTGGCAGCTGGTAGAAAAGTGGCTAATACAAAATATTTTTTTTTTTTTTGTTTGTTTATTGTATTGAATCCAAAATAGCATACATTTTTATTACAACATAGTTGGCTTAGGTGATATTACGCCAAGCCTGTTTGGGTCCTCAGGCTTTATCGTGGACAAACGTCAAAGGCGGCTTTTTGAGTAAGGCTGCATCGTCACGTAGGTAGTCGGGGGACTCTGGGGCGTCTCCTATGTCGTGGTTGGAGGAGGTCCTTGAACGATCTTCTCTTGAGCCTCCTGACTACACACCTCCCAGCGAGGTCTCTTGCTACCCGGCTGCAGTGTCGCTGCAAGCGTTCGCTGTACCGGTTGGCGAATGCTCCGACTTGGCTGTCTATGGTCTCCATTTTGAGGTCTCTGTGCAAGGTAGAATTTCTGACGTACCAGTCAGCACCCGTAATTCGGCGCAAGGCCAAGTTTTGGAGTGTCTGAATCCGTCTTCGATTTGTCCGAGATGCAATGCCCCAAACCTGAATACCGTATCTCCAAGTTGGTGCCACCACGATGTTGTAAACTGCCCGTTTGCAGCAAAGTGGCAATGGGCTGTTGGGGTTTAGTAGCCAGTTGGCCTTGGCCATCTTATAGCGGCACTGCTTAAGAAGGCCGTCGATGTGCGCCCGAAAACTAAGCCTCTTATCCAGTACATAGAGATTGGATTAAAAACACCGAAGTTATTCCGGAATGTTTTTCCCTCAGTGTGAGACTAAGTGAAGAGGGCGTACGTGCTTATGTATGTGTGTGTGTGAGTTATGTAAGTGTCAGCAGTTGTGCCTTTGTGTACAACGAAACTTGAAAGTCAGTAAAGGCAATTAAGAACTGTGTAAAGGGGGTTTCTTAGTCGGGTACTTTGCGCAATTAGTGGCTTGGGTACTTAGTATAGGCGAGTTGTTTCTTTGTACTAAACAATTCCAATTTGTTTTTATCTTCCGCGGGGTAATATCGCTCAAAATGGACGCATTGCAAATATTTACATAATTATTTTACTACATACATTTAGAAATATTATTTAAACAATTGTGATCGCGGATACCTATAAAAAGCAACACTTGCCATTTTAAACCACAGTTGTTGTCTACTCTTCAAGCAGTGTAGCAGATACGATTTTTGTCATGAAACTGGCTACCGTATTTTTTATTGGTATAACAATATAATAAATTAACGAAGTATTGTACCCAACATAGCAATATACTATTTCATTTTCAGTTAGTTACTTCCTTATATGCTGCACCGATCTCTGCAGCAGCCGTTCGATACCGCCATGTGGATGCCCCTCCACCACTACACGATCAGATTGTTTAAGTAGAACCACCACGAAAGGATCACTTTGTCCCACACAACCAGCCCAACCAACTCAACCGACGCAACCAACTCAACCGACACAGCCAACTCAACCAACTCAACCGACACAACCAACTCAACCAACTCAACCGACTCAACCGACTCAGCCAACTCAACCAACTCAACGGAGACGCAGACAACTAACCCAACCAACTCAACCAACACAACCGACACAACCAACTCAGCCAACTCAACCGACACAACCAACCCAACCAACTCAGCCAACGCAACCGACACAACCGACACAACCAACTCAACCAACTCAACCAACACAACCAACTCAACCAACTCAACCGACTCAGCCAACTCAACCAACTCAACCAACACAACCAACACAACCGATACAACCAACTCAACCGACACAACGGAGACGCAGACAACCAACCCACAACTCAACCAACTCAACCAACACAACCAACACAACCGACACAACCAACACAACCAACACAACCAACACAACCAACACAACCAACACAACCAACACAACCAACACAACCAACACAACCAACACAACCAACACAACCAACACAACCAACACAACCAAGTCAACCAACTCCTAACTCGAGTGAAGGATCCGAAGCTTAATGTTAAACGTGATTAAACTTTTAAGTCATCGTAGTTTTCGGTTACAAAGGTTTTGTGTCAGCCGATCTTAGAATAATAAAAACCTTCTTTTTTTTTTAATTTTTAACAAAATAACTCCGAAAATAATTCTTACTATTTGACTTAAAAATAAAAGTTTTGAAAAATGTTATAATCCATTAAAAAAACATGTTTCTGTTGCGATATCTTCATTAAGAAATATAACACTTCATGGTATATCTGTTATTCTTTAGTCCCTGATTTTGTCTAGTTCGAACTACAGTTTTTGAATTAAATATATTTTCAATGTTTCTCAAAAGTTAAAAAATAAACAACTTTAATTTATGTGCGCCATTCAGGTACAGCTTCTGGATGAACGCACAAAAATACAAACAAAAAGCAAAAAGTTCCTTCGTATTCCCAACTCGAACACTTTAAAAACAATTTTCTACCAAGCGAACTTTAACTGAAGCGAATAAAAGATGCTGCGAACGGGGCTCTGACTATTTATTTGCCCCAAATTGCATTGGAGAGGGCTGAGAGCTGTGTGTGAACAGTTCAAACTTCCCTTCCCAAACGCACACACATACACACACACACACACAAACTCACTGAAAATCATTCACACGTAACAGCATTGAGACACCACCGGTGGGGCTCTGGAGCACTCGCTTGTTGTTGTTTTTGGCGTGCTAAAGAAACTTTGCCTCATAACTTCACATTGAAGAAGATGCATATGCAACACGTTCGTGCCATTCAGTGTTGCACCACCCTACCTCCCGGCCTCGACCAACTTGCAATTGAGTGCTGCTATATACATATATACAAATCCTTTTTCCCAAGTAGATTTAGCAAATATGTGTACATATATATACTCCATTTGTACGCATACCCAGGCATATATGTGAGGAGACGGCTGCTACGTTTTTCACAGGTGCGACTTTTGCAGCCCGTACAAAGTATGCTTCGAAGTATTTGAAATGAACTGAAACTCGACTCATTTGAACTTAAATGAATTGAACTGAACTGAACTGAACTTTGCTGAGTTAAACGGAAATGTAACTGATGAAAATGTGAGAGCGTCGAGTTAATTGAAAAATAGTGTTTGCTATTTTATGGCAATGCCCGCAACTCTGTTGACAATTCTTAGACAAAAGGCCAACAGATGGTTGTGCTTGTGGTTGGTCTTTTAATTTTTAATTAGTATGCAGGAGTTGTTACTTGATACTTTATGGGTCGGGCTCGGGGGTAATAATTTTTTCGCCAGTGGCACCTTTTTGTCCCTCAGCGATGGGTTTAAACAAAAGTTAATTTTCTAATTTGTTGATCCTTGACCATGTGAATATTTCACTGAATTATAAAAACGTTAAGATTTAAATTATATATTTAATTTAAAATCTCTAATTTCTAAACTTTATATAACTTTTGTTATTGTTACAAGTTTAGAATTTAGTTACAAATCATCAAACATTTTCAAAAAGCTCTAGCAACTCAGGCCTTCGACTTAAGTAATACTACATCTACTCAGTTTCCTAACTGACTAGGTTACAAAGACAACTGGTCTTTCTAAGTTCAGAATTCTAATATTTTATATATATATTTCTTCGTTTGCTTTATTTGTATTTATTTTACCATATTTATAAGTATAAGTAGTGTCATTTTGATGATTTACTTGGCTCATTATTGAAACGCTTGTGTAGCAATGTTCCCTGATTTTAGTCCAAATTCTATTGTGTGCCAAATGTCAATGCTTATGCGATGTTTATTATTATATATAAATTAAAGCTGATCTTTATTAGATAATCCTATGCTTAAACGTATGAACAGTATAACTGATGGCGGATTTACGATATGTGCCTAATTTTGCAATATACATATACCCATATGTATATATATATTTTTGTATACTATTAGTATTCGTTATTGTGTATACTGATTATTTACGTTTATTATTTATAAATCAATAAGAAAATGGAACTTAATTTCCCTTAGAATGAAAACCAAATCCATGATATGATAGTAGCTTTTCAAACAAGTTTTCAATAATGAGCAGCAAAGTCCTTAAATACTTAATAATAACAGTGACATTTATTTTTGTACCCATCAAAAACAGTTTCCAATTATAAGCTTCTTTGAAATAAAAAAAATCCGAAATTCGCATTGCAAAATACCTATTTGTTAATTAATATATTAATTAATTGATATTAAAGCTTTTAAAGCTACATATACAACCCAGCTGCCACATGATCATAAATCTAACTAAATTGGGCTTGCAAATTGTCTTTTCTTCTTATATGATTAAATGACGTAGTCTATAAGGAATTTTTGATAAACATAAGCGGGCTTATCACAATACAAACATACAAGAATAATTAAAACTAATTAACAATGTTACTACAATTTGTATTTAACATTAATATAAATATAAGAACTGAGGATAGGCATATTGTAATTAATCACAATTTAATATGCAAAAGAGATTTAAACCAGGTTTTTATAAGCTGTGCCTTTTGAGATAATCATAGACTCTAGAGTTTCCATTCAAGGAAATCCAACAAATTGTGCTTTGTTAGGAGTATTCTTAGACTTCTATAGTACGACGGTTTAACAGTTGGCTTACACTCGAACTGAGACTCAGCTCAGGAAGAAAGAGTGGGATTTACTCTTGCCATTCTTGCTAATCGTCGCAACGGGACCTGTTGGGAAAAGAGCAGAGTGAAACGTGATTTTATTTCACCTTAGAAATGCAAAACACTTCAAATGTACCTTCCGAATCCGAGGCGCTTGCCACACCCATCAGTTTAAGCGATCGAAAGAGTGCACCCAGGTTGGAGCGCCCATCTAAGAACTCGCTCTCCAAACGCACCACGGCAGACTTTTTGTTTTTGGTCTGTGTATGCCAGACAAGAATTTCGGTGCAATTCGCGCCTTTGGGCTCAATTTGATCAATTCGTAGTCCAATGCTGCGCAAAAACAAATCCTCCTCGTAGCCCGGCTTGTAGGGCATATTTACATTGGGATACTGCGACATGTAGGCCAAGCTCACAGCGAATCCAGCCATATCAACAGGCCAGCGCCGACCCGCCACCCAAGAGTCCAGAAAGGCCACTACTTTACCCTGAGAAACCCAAAAAAAGTTAGGGATCAGTTCTTGAATAATTATTTTTCTTTTATATACTTACATCCCGCACTACCGGCACACTGACCGCATATTCCGCTATCAGTCCAACAGGAAACATGGAGACTCGCTGGGTCTGCCTTATTTCCGAGAAAAGTCTCAGATCATAAGTATTGTCGTCGTCACCAAAATACAGTACACCATTTGTTATGTTTTGTTGATGCAGCCATTGCAGCGCTGCACGTCGATTGGCCACGCCCCGCGGCGCCGGCTTCGATTTACGAAACTCACTAGGCATGGGACTGGCCATATGTGCATAAGGAATACCTGAAAAACATATGTTTACATTAGTACAGAGTTTCAGTTAGAAACAGAGCTTATAACTAAACCCCTCCTCTCATTTAAAAATGCAGGAAAAATAATTTCATATGAGCCAATTGATGAGTACTTACTGAAAACTATTATCTAAAAACTATTTGTTAAAGATTTTATTTATAGTGCATACGTTTTTTTGTCTAGAGTGGAAAACTCTATTTGTAATCTTCCCACTTGAAATAGTAGACATTGCTGTATGGCACATTTTGTTCCTGGTATAAATTGATATTTATTGTAAATAAACCTACCGAATCCACTTAACAGCGTGTCCAGAAACGTATCACATCTCTCTTGATCATTGGCCACCAGCCAGTAGAGTCGAGGCACATGGAGCAGCGTGTATGCCAGACGCTTCAGTTCGGGTATTTGCTCGCGTCTGGGATATGTGGGCGTTACGAAATAAATCACAGGCAGCTGTGCGTAGGCACTACGGGGCTTATCTTGTATATAGACGCGACGGTCCTCAGGGCTTTCGCTGCATATGTGCAGTGGTTCATCCAGAGCGTGCCCGTTTGTACCATCTGCAAAAGGTAGAAAGAGACAGAGAGAGAGAGAGAGGGTGAGGAAATTATTTAGTGATCCGCCTAAAGTTGGGCAATGCAAAAATGAGCACGAATGTGTTATTTTTGGTCCCCTCTGCCGAAGCCACTGGCCAAGAAAAAAAACTGCTCGCGATTCGCAATTGTGTGAATCTCTTTTAACACTCAAATATTGTGTGCTTTTCATGTGGCTACAAATAACACTTCAAGTTCGCTATGATAACAATTCCGCCAGACTATTTATAATTTGTCTAATTACCTGCCCGTACAGTTGGGTCAGCCCAGACTTTTTTATATATGCTAAAATATATACATATTTATAAATATATACGTATATTTATAATAAATATCGCTCGTGTAAAGATGTGTCAACTTTTGTAGGCAAGTCTCTACATCTTAAGGTTACAACTAAGCGAATGCTTTTGTTGTAAAAGCTTATCTGTAATGTGATTATCTTCAAATTTAAACGGCCAGAACATATTGCGCGGGGAAGGATGTAATTGAACAGAATCTCTCTCAACGGTGATGCGAAAAACGTAGAGATCTAATAAGCTGTACGGAATTCTGCCAGCTATTCAAATAACTTGTGCATACCCTGTCCCATTAAAATTATTTAAAAAGTAAAATTAAGAAAACTACCTATTTTATATACCTTATATACATCTATCGACCTTTTATATACATCTATCTTATTAGCACCTATTCTTGATCAGAACTACAAAATTATCTGATATAAAATATGTAAATGATACACAGAACAGCCGTCATTATGTTTTTAGAACACCTTGTCGTTTACTCAAAATTGATAAATATTGGATTTCTGCCACACATGGGGCATATCCAATCAATTATGAGAATAAGTTCAGTGTATCCCCCATTGATGCAGTCTCGGAAAGGGTATTCGAATTTTTATTTGTTCTGCGATTTATTAGAAACGAATTTAATAAATGGTCGCATAGATGACTGGGACTAAAAGCTTTATTCGATAATAGTATGTATTTAGTGATATATTTATAAATTGCGTCACCAATGAACAATAGTATTAGTTCCGTTGATAAGGTTGCAAATAGATTACAGTATCAACAGCTTAGCACATTTTGGTATGAGATGGAATATATAGAAACTCATTTAACAGGTATTTAGTAAGCTATGGAATTCGAAAATGTCCCTTGGAATTAGAAATGTCTATAATTTAGAAAAGCTAATTTGACTCATAAACCCCTTGAATCTAAAATGCTTTTGTTTTAATTGCATTTTTTATTAACTTTTTTGAAGGCATTGTGAATAACTGGAAAAAATCTAGTATCCAAAATTTTAATTTATTTGTTAGATTCCATTGGCTGGCATGGTTAAATAGGAATTTCATATGTAAAGATTTTTGACAAATTCGAATCACATCTGAACCGAAAGCGGTTTTATCAAAATGAAATTCAATTACTTAATGGAATGTCGCATAGACAATATGAGATATACCTCTGTATTCGTTAATTCATCTGCCTTTCCTATATTTTATGCAAATGTGCGTTAATGTGTATTTCAATCTTCCATAACGATAAAAAAACGCATTAAAAAAATTCCCTTGATAGATCTATTTAGCCCAAAACACGCGAGCTAAAGGCAGGCGGCCCATTATAACAGCCCAAAACACGATATGTGAGCACCGATAACTTTCACGTGTGCATTAACGGTAATAGGTATAATTGTTGTGGTTGGTGGGCCATCTATCAATATTGAGCACATAAATTACAAGGGGACAACAACACATCGTCCTGCTGCTGCTGTAACAGGGCTCAATTTAATCACTAATTAAATATTGACTTGTCCCATGAGACGGCTCGGCCGTGCCCAACAGAGGAAGCAACGCCGCCTCAAGGGGCCCCCGGTCCCCATTGTATAGGTTGCAAACATCATAGGCCTCTGCTCTTGAGTAAAGTGTTTGCCCTTATACTTGCGTAAATATATAAGATACCGACAATCAAGTATTTGCATATATTAGAAATTTCATAAAATCACAATGTGAGCCCCCTTAGATACATATATATGTATATATATCTAATTTACTGGGCACCTAGTTCTCATTCACAAGTTGTTTTGTATGCCTGCCATAAACACCTGATAAGACACACATTTTATCAGGGTCGCGATAGTATTACAAAAAACCCATGTATAGTATTTTTATTATTTGTTATGGCACACGTCTGCAGGGGGAGACATTTTGCAATTAGAATGATTTGAGCTATGGGAGTTTTTTCCCAAAGCATTTGCTTTTAATAAAATGGTTTTGTTTTTATCAATTCGATGGCCTCTTGAGAATCGAAATTGAATTCTACCCATGTCTGAACGTGATTCATGGTTTCGTATTCAACGATCAGTGCTTTTGAATGAATCATGTGATATCTGCTGTGACATATAAGAAATGAAAATGCTTCTTTACGGCTTTGCCGGGACCTAAAACTGATTATGTTACATTACTCGAGAGTTCGTACATTTACGGACATTTGAATTTTGTCCACAATAACCTGCATATCATTACAATTCTAACAATATGGCAATTTTCAATTATGCGCCCGAATTTGTATTTCAGTTAAGTTTATTAATTGGTAACTGTACAAACCTTTTTGAATCGTGTAAGAACAAGCCCAGTTTGAATAATGGTTATTGATATAATGGTATAAAACCCGGTATTGAGAAAAATAACACACACTGTAAAATCTTAATAGAAACGTATTGAAAAATTTCATAATATATATCAATGGAAATGTTTACTTTTTCTAATTTGTATAATACGATATTGCATTTATTATTAGTTATTAGTTATTATTAGCATATTAGGAAATGGGCCAGACCACATTCTTCCTAATGAAATGTTTCGGAACAGAATTTGTGATTGTATTGAATTACAGAACGAGTTAGTTATATGTTATCCCATATTATATGAGACTTCTGCATTCATTCATTGTTATTGATTGACAAATGCAAAGTATTAGTCAGTTGTTCTGGGTTACTTATTAAATTAGTCGGAGAGTCCATACATCAACTACTCTATTGTATTTATAAGTATAAAAATTTATTTCTCTATGCACGTGCTGTTCCCAACAATTTGCCTAATCGCGTGCAATTTTAATGCCAACTTTTGGGTCAGCCCGAGCGACCGGATGAATGCATGGGTATAATTTAAAAATCGTAAATATTTATGTAGCAAATTTGAGTCCGTGACTTGTCCAAAGTGCATCAACTGCCAGCGTGTAAAAACAAAAGCAATGGCAAAAAGAGGCGACACGCGGAATTCAAATTTTGGAAATCGACCAATTGAAATGGGCTTAAAGCTGAGAATTGCCAATTCCAATATATTTGTTAAGTGCTAAGAGCAAGCGAGTCGAAATATTTGGTTAGAAAATCACCGCAAGCGAAACGAAAAGGCAGCACCAATTGGCAAGGTGTACGGAATCGGGTCGTGAGTAGGGGGCTATAGCTTTTAAAAGGCAATTAACTGTACGTTTAAAAAATTACCATATATATAGTTTAAATATATATAGAGCTGCCGAGTGTGGAAAAAGTGCAATTAAGCCATTTAAAAATATGTCCGAGTCGTTCGAGATCTGCGAGACTTGACAGTTTCCAATTTGGATTGATTGAGCAATTGCTGAGACTTGAATTAAATATGCAACGATCTTATTTACCGTGTGCTTTAATAAGTTAATAATGTTTTGACCATTTAAATTGTCAAGCTAATGATCTACTAAGAAATGGATCGTTAACCGTTTTTTGGAGAATTCTGTAAATTCTAATCTTCGTATAGTTATAGTCATGTATACGAAACATTGCAGAGTCAGAGATACAATAAGTTACATATCTGTAGCTAAGTTAACCAAAAGTCATTTTATGAATTACTTTGTTTGCTAACAGAAGAAATAATATATTATAAGGAGTATTTATTTACGGCAAGATTTGACTGATCATTTCACAAGAAATTTAACTTGTAGATTTCCAGAAATTCCATAACAATCTTATAAATGATGTCACCCTCTCTGGCTTTGCGGCTAATAAATATTTACGCTAAATTGGTTTCTCGCTCAAAAAGCTTTTGGAATTTCGCAATGATCAAGAGGATGACAGTACGCATGAATGTACCAACAAATTTATTAACTTTCAAGAAAATATTGCGTTTAATGATATATGGAATGGATCTGTTTGCAGAAGCAGAAGCAGAAGCATTAATAGTTTTAATAGCCCATTTGAAATTCTAAACACACATCAAAGACGCCTTCCGGATGCGAATCCGGGTCCGATGCGAATCGCGTGCTGATGCACCGCTAGAACAATGGAGAATATCGATCGAAATGTGACCCAGGCAGAGGCAGCCGCAATAAAAGGCCCCAACTGTTGGCGAAATTATCTAATAAATAACGTATAAGAAATTAAAACCAGAGCCGGAAAATGTGGCCTTGGCATGCACCGTGACTGAAAATGTGATGGCTATTAAAACGCACGAAGATACCATTTGCGGAGCGGGTGGCGGGTGGCGGGTATCGATAAAATATATTGCTGAAAGAGACAATGCTTAGCAAATTAGGCCAATTACGGCTAAATAATAAATAGTAACAACCACAACGACAACAACAGTTAATAAACTAACTAAGGCAAAACGCAGGCCCACCCGTCAGCTTACACGGAGTGATTGCCGTAACACTTTGGAGCCTAGCCAACGGCTGTCCGGAGAGGGAACAGGGAAAACGGTGTAAACCTAAGTGAGAGTGAGATTGAACGATAGTGATGGATATATAGAAAGAAAGAGAGGGCGCGAGAGAGCGAGAGTGCGAGTAGAAGTGAGAGGCTTTTGGGTGTCGAGTGTTTGCTCGTTAGTCAGTTGCTTAGTTTACTTGTTTACTCTTTCAAAAAGCAGGTATTTTGACTATGTAATTAAATGTATAACGCCTTGAGAGAGACATTCTTTCAGAGGCGAGGTGACAAAGTTATAGTTCTATTTTTTTTTAAACAGATTATACAACAAGATTATATGGCTGTCAAAGGAGCCTATATATATATACTGTATATATACTGAATATATACTGTTTATATACTGTTTATACAGCTTACATATACATTACAGAGTATATACAGCTTAAATCTTTCATTAGACATAAGTATTGTCTTTATTTTAGTTATTAAGTGTTGGCAATTTTGATTAAAATAAGACTACTTTATGTAGTAACAATATCTAAAATCGATTGACCGTATTTGAGTTAAGCTTCTTCTTCTTTTGTTAATTAAATCTTGCACATAGCATGGCATTTCTAAATATTGGTTTAGATTTCAAAGCACCATGTTAAAAACAAATCTGCAAGCGTATTCAACATTCATCGTAAAAAAATACCTAGCATATCGTAATTTATTTATTTTGAAAGGTATCTGGTGGGGATGAGCTATAGTGACCTATGAAGCACCTCTCCACCAAAGCTACCACTAAATTAACTGGGTTATTAAAAAGGGCATACAATATACATGGAAATAATCATTAATACTAATCACTTTTTTTAGTTTAGAGATGGATTAATAATCACGAACTTCACTAGAAAATCAAAAGTCCCCAAAATGAGTATTGTGTAGCGCACTCGAAAAGTGAAAGTCTTGGCTTAGATTCACTTTTAAATAGTTTACAACTGTTGCAACAATGCATTGCCTGGCTGGCGGGCGAGAGGGGAACTTCGAATGATATATGTACATTTACATGTGTGTATGTATGTAAAATGATAAGGACAGACCGCGCCGGCTCAGACGGTTAAGGTCTGATTAACTGGTCATTCACTTGTATCAGGAAAATAATACAAAAAAATTAAGAAATTACTTGGAATTGAATATGGGGTGTAGAGCATGTATGCATGAATGAATTATGGGGACTGTGGAGAATGGAGAATAGGCTTACGTATGCGTCCATGATTGCGCTTGCTTATGGTTGCTTTGAATGGATGGTCTTGTGGAATCTTCTCCATCCCTAAGATTAGTTTTATGTGCCGCCGCTTACCTTTGCCGTTGTGCGGCTCATAGATACCATTGGCATCCTCCGCTCCTCCGTCGTTGCCCTGGCCCGACGATTGCGGACTGACAAAGAAGTAGCCTACGAAGCAAACGCAGATCACAATGAGCAGCAGCATAATAGAGTAGCTCCGTCTGCACGACCATGCACTTCTCAATCGGGGCGCCATGCCCATGGACGGCAGCTGGTCGCCCGTGGCAAGAAGCTGTGGATAGCAGCGTGTGTGTTGGTGCTGGTACTGGCTGCTCCGCCCGCCCTGGCCGCACGACTGCTCGTCGTCGTCTTCAATTGCCCAGCGTTCGTCGTTGTCGTCGGATGCTTGCGGCTCGAGTGGTTGGTAGTAGGCACTTGGCATTGTGCGACTGGCCTACAGCGGGGCACAGCTGTCGCAGCTCCCAAGGGGTGGTATCAGTGGCAACTGCAACTGCAAATGTAGCTGCAACTGCGGCAGCTGATGATTGGGACGCAGACGGCAGAGATGACGACAGCGCCGGGCTGTGTTTGCCATTTGTGTGTGGACGTGACTTCTCCTTCTCTTCTCCTATCTCTTCATGCTATATAGTATATATATATTTATAACGGCACAATTTGGACATCGCCTCGCATTTAATTTGATAATTTTCAACAATACAAATTATTCTTTTTTTTTATTATTATTATTATTATTATTCGGCCTTGGGCATTATTATTACGATTATTATTATTATTATATGGCAGTTGTCGCCTCACAAAAGTCTATAAACATCATACAAACGCACACTTGCACTCGCACACAAAACACGCTCGAATAAGAGAACGCCGCCTGCTTTTTAGCTGCTAAGCAAAACACAAATGAAAAAAGTGTTGCTTAATGTGCTTTTATTTATTTCGACTGTTATTCCATTCGCTTTTGTTGTTGTCTCGATGAGTTTGACAGCAGCACTGACGGCTGTGGCAGACAGCCCACTTTTGTCTAAGAGAGCACAGTCGATTGAACACGCTCTCTCTCTCTCTCTCTCTCATTCGCTCAGAGTTTTGGCACAGAGTTGCTTTGCAATGCCTCATTTTGTGGTTGATGTCTTCGCTTGCCATGACAAATTTTTATTTTATTTAAATAAATTGGCGGGTTTTTTAAAATAGAAAAATTATTTTCACTTGAGAGACCTCGCAAGTTTTTGCATCTGTAATAAAATTTGGAACAAATATCCACAATCAAAACCAACTACATCTAGTTTGATAAGAAACCTTTGTAACTGTGAGTATGGCGACTCTAAAACTGTAAATGTTTGACAAGAATTTTCAACTATTCGAATGATTTTAAACTGCGAAAGATATACGTTTTTTTTCGAGTTGCTGACACAAAATAGGAATAGGTCCCGCCGCGTGGAATCCCTGGAGTCTATTTTGTTTTCCAAGATGACTTAACCAAACTTTTTTTTTTTTTTCTTTTAAGGTATCTTGTATATCCTAAGCCTAGTGCATTTTTTTTTATCAAATAAACAAGAAGACTAAAAATTGGGAAAGAGCTTGACAAGAATAATTATCCTTGTGGTGCTAAAGTTTTTAATACCCTTGCTTGCAAATATCGGAATAGATCATAGAGAAGCTTGTAATTGCAAGAGTTCAGTTGAGATATCTCAAAGGAAAAATTTTAACTACAGATCATCCTAAGGATATCAGTCTTAAAATCACCAAAACACTCAATTCTATATTTCATTATAATTACTAATTATAATATTAAACGCTTTTTATGCTCGACTTTGAATTCTAATCTCTGAAAATACTTGTTTTGTTTTATAATTTATAGAGACCAATTGGTTGGCAATTGGAAACTTTACAGACTGGCGCATATCTAATCTAATCTGCAATATTTTACCTTTGCACCTAGTAACCGAAAGGTGAGTGAATAAATGACTTGAATATTTTATTTTTAATATTTTGAACTTCCTTGGCATTCACATTTGAGTGAATACCCTGGAATACTTAAAGTTTCACAAGTACGAAAAAACAAGATTGATACTTTGATTTACATTTATTTATTTGATTTACTTCTGTTTGCTGTTTTCGTGAAACGTTTACAATTAAATTGCGTTACAAAAAGAACCCGTCTTAACTAGTTAGTAAATTAAGCAAACAATTTACTTTAGTTACATGTAAAGCCACTTTTGTATCTCAATTGTTTATGCTGCGCTGCAGTGTGGAACACGCCAAATAAGTTCGGATACTAATAATGCAATGAATCCGCGTAAATCAAGTGCAATGATTGATTCGATAAAATGTTTCCTATTATTTTTGTTTCTTTTCTTTTTTTTTTTTGTTGTTGTTGAACATGTCACAGGCAACGTTGCACTTATGGAATACATAATTAACTAAATGGTATGAAGAAAACTCAATGATACACCTAAACGAATTGTCTTTTCTGGTCGCGGGGACAATCCATTGTGAAGAGGCATTTGGGTTTAACTGTTATTGCGTTTGCTTAAATGAGCTTCTGAATGGTCTCGGCCAGTCGGTTGGCATTGGCGCCGGCGAACTCTTCCACCTTGACGGAGTTCTTGATGAACAGGAACGTGGGCATGCTGGAAATGTTGTACTCCATTGCGATGTCTTCGCACTCGTCCACATCGACCTGGTTGTGGCCAAACAATGATTAGATTTACATTTTCACCCTATTTGGGAAATCTTTTTACCTTGATCACGACAATCTTTTCGGCATACTGCTGCGAGAGTTCCTCCAGCTTGGGCGCAATCATCTTGCAGGGTCCACACCAGGTGGCAAAGAAGTCCACAACGACCAGCTTGTCGCCAGCATTCGTCAGCTGCGTCTTGAAGTCGTTCTAAAAAATACAAAATCATGTTCCACAATTAGTCACAATGTTTCCTTTCGTTTGATGACCCAATTTTGCTAGGCAAATACAGCCCCGTCGAGGTGTAGCCCAAGGTCCGTGTTTTTTTTTTTTTCATAATTTCATCATTTAATTTAATGCTATATTATGACATTGTATTTTCCCGATTGTGTTTTATATTTATAATTCGAATTTGTATGGTGCTTATCATGAGCAGGGCCCGAGTTTGCAGTCTATCGATTTGTTTTTGGGCAGCTACTGTAACACGTTCCGCTTATCAGTGCGGGCCAACATGTGTAAGCATTATATAAAGCAACTATATACGATTATGTGCAAATCTGTATGTATGTCGGCTGCACTATATACTTAATACACTTCAGCACCATTCATATCTCTAGCAGTTTAATATTTGTATTTCGACTCTTACTTATTTGCCGACTGACTGCCCCTCTCCGCTCGACTGGGCCATTTGCTTAATTGCTTAACCATCGACAACGTGTCTCCTTTGAATTGGACTTGACTTGACCTGAACTTAACTCATGACATGCTTTGGTTTTCCAATGTGTCTGTGCTAGTTTCCTTTTGAGTTAAATGAATTTCCAAAATATTTTGCATACCATTGGCATTGGCTGTATTAAATTTCAACAGAATTATTTTCTTATAAATTTCATATTTGCGAGTTCTTTCAGAATTCAGTTGCTATAATGAATTAAGACATTCAACATCCAATATCATTTCAAATTGTTTCCCTATCGAAAATATTTAAAATTCTTTTCTTTTTTCAAACATGAGCTTTGCCCTCAATTCAAATCAATATCAAAATCATTTATTTGCCCGTGGGCGTGTACTGTACTTTTACACAAACATTTGCTTTGACTTGGCCCAGTACGAGCTCCCGTTTCTGGTCAGCGCCTGTCACGTTTTCTGAAATGACCTTTTATTATTAATTGCGCTCATTTCCAGCACGACATTCTGTTGGCCATGTACATGAGGCGCGACTAAAGCCCGATGATTCATTGTGTTAAAGTTAGTCCAGAGTTGAACTTCTAACTAGCCGTAGTTAGCGCAAGAAATGACTACCCTTAGCTGGTAATATATTTGAATTGGACTCTGCGATAGGGATCTGTTCACGAATCAATTGTAATTATATTCACAAAATGTGACTACGATGCAAAATACTTGGAACCGGTTGCCCCTATGCCAAGGCCATGTTGGCTATTTACCCATTTATATACATATTTAACTAGTTTTGGTATTTGTTTTTGTTTCTGTTTCTGTTTGTGACCAGAATTTTGCTTGGCTTGTCTCATTTTATAGCTGCCTACACAATATCTAAAATCGGGATTTAAGACATACGAATGATTCACTTTATGACCACATATTATTTAATCATCTAATTAATACGAAACAAGATTTTACTCACGGCAGTTAAAATTAATCATTCATATTTTTAGTAATCAGTGATTAACTTTACACATGACTAAAAATTAGTCAATTATATTTCAAATTGCATATTTAAGTAGAATAGTGAAATTTTGCTTTAAAGATGTCTTGTAAATGTGCAGCTTATAAAATGAGGCAACCCAATAAATTATATACATATATTCTCGATCATAATCTGTGTCTGTGCTTCTATGTGAACTCTCAAACTTATGTCGGAACCATTCGGATCAGAGTACTATCATATATATTATAGCTGACATAGGAACGAACTATCGCACAAGGGTATATTTCGAGCTTTATCGTTTTCTTTATATATGTGTTTTTTTTTTTGGTGAGGAAGTTTCTTATCTATAATTGACATTTTTTTTGTTTTCTATGATGGAAGTATTTCGTTTTATAGTGCACATATTTTTGCAGACAGCGTTTTTATAAATTTGGTTAAGAGTTTAAGTTGTTATTTAATTCGTAGGGCAAATATAGATTGTTTTTTTTTTCTATTTTATTCCTATGGGTATATATGTATATACAAACGTATTTTTAATAAATTTATGATTTCACGTATATTGGTAATCGGCAAAATTAAAAGAAAAGTGATCGTACGCTAATTTTATGTTCTTTTAAGTGCCTAACCCATGACGTCAAAAGTCTTAAAGCGTCTATTGCTCTTTGCGACTAAGTACAAATTTTTCATAAATACATAAACTGACGCAATATCTATAAATTGTTAATTTTTAATAAGAAAGAATGTGTTGTTTAGTTGTCGTAGAGACAATGCGTCACGACTCAAACCGGTTTGGAAGCTGAGTGGCCCGCCAAAACGATGTGTAATATCATTAGAGGGTAACTTGGAGGTTAACCCACCCTGTGCCAAACTGAACAGCCCAAGACTTTGCATACTGATAAATAAACTGCGAACTCATTTTGATGATAATGGGGTTTGTCTAACGAAATGGCCCATGTGGTATGGTTCCTATACTTATAGGAATGTATATATGCATGCGATTATATTATTGTAATCGAGTTGTTTTCGATTCTTACGGAACGTATCCAAAAGGCACATAAAAAACTGGCACTTTCTATCGCGTCGCGTTTGCTTTGGTGCCCAGTTCGTACCGAAGAGCCAAAAGAGATGATATCATTGTTATATACTGGCTTTCGATATATTTTTTGTGTGTGTATATATTTCGAAAGCGTATGGTAATTGGGGCAACTAACGAAATGAGTGGGAAAAAATGATTTTAGTTTGGCGTTGTCTGGCGGTCCGGGGTGGTTAATTCGCTTATTACTTAACCCTGATACGACACAGGAATCGTCCGAAACTATGTTAATCCGCTTGCAGAATACTCACCACGTCTTTAACAGCGTACACCATTTTGTTTAATTTTTTGTTGGGGGGATTAAGTGGAAATACAACCGGTAAAAATTAGTTTTCTTAATTAACGAACAGCCGCAGAGCACACGCAACCAACTCGTGGGATTTTTATATACCAAATGCCAATGTTCAACGCTTGGACCCGCTGTCATATATGACCAAACGAATTCAACATGATAAAGAGCGGGAGAGTGAACGGGTTTGGTTTGGTCTGGCAATGCCGTTGAACTGGCGTGTGGGTGGTAAGCTCAGCAGCGTGGTGTGCGGTTCACCTAATCCAGTTCAAAGTTAAATATTTTTTTAAATTTCTTTTTAAATATAATATGTTTTTCATTTTAAATGTAAAGTTCAACTAATTATATAACATAATTTTTCAAAATACGAGTGTACTTGCGAAATACAACACTGCTACACAACGCTTAATCAATACTAGATGGCGCTGTATGTGCGATGTGTACGCTTGATTTCTGCTAGATGGCGCGCGCGTGTGCATTAGGCGCTAGGTCTTTGCCCAGGTTTAATTTAGCTCAATAGGAAATTCATAGAAATTAAATACTTAGTGAATCAATTTACTTTGTTGTGTTGCTATACTAAATTAAACTCTGAGCTTTATTTTTGTGCAGGATTTGTGTAATCCAACTCCAAGCTCTTTGGTGAATGAGAATTTTCTCCGTGAGTGGTACGCTAGCATTTAATGTAGGAGTGACCACACACAAGATTACAAATCAACATTTTAATAATATATTTTGCCAAAAAAACAATAAGAACACTACGCAATGCTACACATTGAAATTAAGATTTCAAAACTAAACATAACCTGGGTCTAAGAACTATGAGTAAGTACTATCAATGGGCCGCGTGTGTTGATTGCGGGGCGTGTTGCGACGCGTGGTGTAAATGATGATGGTGATGGTGATGGTAGGTCAGCGTTGGTGTAGGTGGCGCCACAGCAGTTGGCGCAATGCCTACGCTGCTCGACGCAGCGCTGCCAGTGGCGGCAAAGCCGTTCGCCGCCGCCATCTGTTGCTCGTAGTTGGCATAGTGATCGTAGTAGCTGCCGTAGCTGCCAGGATCGAGACTCGCATTGCTTGGGTTCATTACGCTGCCGCTACCGCCGGCGCTGGCGCTGCTGATGCCGTTGCCATGGCTGTGGCCGTGGCCGTTGCTGTTGCCCGGCGCTGTGGTGCCCGTGTCGAAATAACTAACACCACTGTAACTATTGGCGCTCTCGTAGTAGTGTGCGTGGCCGGAGACGTTGCCGAACTGCTGCTGCAGCTCGTAGTCGGATTTGTGGGATTCGCGATTGTAGTAATAGTCGTAGTTGTCCTCCACGCTGGCCGCATAGCCCGGCACAGGCTGCGTCTCCACGGTCGCATTGTACTTGATGGTGGGCGTCGTTTCATTCTTGCAGCCCAGCTCCGTGCCGCTGCCCAGATGCTTTATTTGTGAGTAGTTGATAAACTCCGGCTCTGGCGTCGCCAGCTGCGGACTGGACTCGTACGCCAGCTGCTGGCAGCTGCCGGCGATGGCATTGCTGTAGCTGGCATTGGACTGAATGTTGAGCGCCGGCTGATAGGCGGCCAGCTCCGAGATGCAAGTGTAGGGCAAGCTGGGCGACTTGCTCGGCGCGGCAGTTGCGGCAGCGGGCGTGCCATGGTAAATGGGATAGTTGTAGGTAATGTGCTGGTGGTTTACGGTAAATACATTCCCCGACGACTCACAGGGCGCTGCATCAGCGTTGGCCAGCGGCCAGGAGCTGCTCATATAGTTGGAGGACTGACTGAGCTGATGGGCGCGCGTGCTGTCCTCCAGATAGCTGCACGTGCAGTGGCTGTACGTGGTGCACTTGCCACAGGCTGTGTGTAAAGGTCATATGATTAGAATTGCCTTTACAGAAGTTGTGCTCCGATCCTTACCATTGAACTGATATATCTCCAGGGCCGAGTGGCCCAGCGGATTGCTGGCGGTTGTGCGCTTGAGCACCTTTCCCATGAGATTCTGTTGCTGCTGACGGAGGGAGTCGCACATGAATTACTCGCAATCGAAAAGCTGATGGCGCAACTCACCTTCACCTGCTTGACCAAGCCCGCTATGACCGACTTCTTGGGCGCACCGGCTGCCCTGGCCGCGGATGTGGTGCCTGCCTTGCTGCCCGTCAGGGAGACCCGGCCGAAGGCACGCTTCGAGACGCTGGAGTTCTTCGGATCGGGCCGCAGATGATCGTGCACGCCCTTGGCCTGAAAGAAGATGGCATTGCCCGAGTGCCGCCAGAAATGTGTCACTGGGTAGCCACAGTGTCCGCGGCAGGGCTTGATCTCCAGTCGGCCGCCGCGACAGCTCTTGTTGGGACAGGCCTTGCCCTCCTGCTTGCGTCGCGCCTTGTCGCATATGGCCGGGCGCAGATTGATCTTGGAGCCGTTGGGCAGCGTGCAGTGGTGCGAGCAGACCAGCACGCCCAGGCAGCTCTTCTTCAGTATGTTCACGTTGTGGTTGTTGGTGTTGCGCATCGCCCAGCCAGAGATGTGCTTCTTGGCCTCCTCGTTGTGCACCGAGTAGACCAGACGTACATGCCCGTCGCTCCACTCGCTGAACTCATCGAACTCCATGTCGGCCACCTGCGGCACGATCGCATCGTTGATATCCCAATCCCGCTTGCCCTTGTGCGTCGTCATCCCGCTGGACGATGGCTGCAAGTGAATCTCTTGACTCTGCTGGCTCGGGTGGTGCTGCTGTAGCTGTGGGTGCTGCTCCGGTTGAATTGAGAGTTGTTGGTAGTGCGCCTTGAAAGTGTAGCCATTTCTGTAAGGAATTCGACTTGTCTTAAGCTAATCCTTAAGTTTGCAGATGGGATAAAATATCTTCCAAGTTAGTCCGAGAAGCACGTAAGATTACTTGACTGTGGTCCCCACACCCTTTTTGCTAATAGGTTTCCCTAGGACAGTTTAGTCTAATCTTTAGCCGGAAAATTTTTGCAAGCAACATCTAGCTGAGACTAAGTTCCAAGAATATGTGGCCCACTCCGACTGCCTGATCTCTTATACATAATTAATTTTCATCAGGCTTTTTAAGTCCAGCTTTTCAGGACAATTTCTTTTTGGGGGTCCCTAAAGGAAAGTGTCAACAGCAATGCATATTATTTGAAAAGATATTATAACAAAGTCTTTAGATATCGTGCGTCGTGGGAAAGGCGATGTTTGACACGTTAAAAAAGACTTGGCTTGAGTGAGAAATTATTTGTATATATTCTTTAAATTTCTTTCCCTTATAAATTAGTATCTATCACATCAAAAAAAATGTTTGTTAACTTTAAATTTTATATAAACGTTTGATTCTGTTCCGTTGCTGCTCCTAACTAAATGGATAAAAAGAAAGGTCTCTCTGCCCTTCGACTGCTCTGAATTCTCTTAAATTTGCTTCAACTCCCTTCTGAAAGCTTCTTTGCCCGGATATGTGTTATTATTTTCCAATCTTTGAGCTAACTTTTGTAATCAGTGCAATCTGACTATTGCATAATTTGTAGACAGTCTGAATAAGACTTTGTTAAAAGTATTAAGATTAAGATTAACATCTTTATTTGTTATAATTTTGTCTGATAAGATCCTTGCCTGGACTCTCTTTTATGGATACAATTTTTATGTTTATTATTAATGATATTTTTTTAAAATCCATATAATCATCTTTCCTAATATTGACATTCAGCTCATCAATTTACTTAAGTACTGAAAGCTGAATAAGAGCAATCAGCCAATCAAATCAATTAAATACCCGTGGGTAACCTTAGCTTTTATCTGTACTCTCCTCAAATTCGAGCGCCTAAGCTTAAAAGTGCTTGAACTACACTAAATGCACTTGCTTACAACGATTATTTAAATCGCATCTATTTAATTGCTGTGGCATCTCTAAAAAGGTCTTTATGGAACCTCCAATCTTAATTCACTTCTAAACGATTCGTCTGGAATGCTCAGAGCGCAGTTTATTGATATCGTCTGCGTGTGGCGTGGGCTTCAAGACAATCAAATCAAATGCTTGGGTTTATGCGTGTCATGGAACGCATAACTCTTCGCGGCGATGCGTCGGCTTGACGTGGCAACAAGCTGGCCGGGAAGACAGCAGGCACCGTTAGGATTAGCCCAGTTAACCCACCAAGTAATGCAAGCTGCCCCGCGAGGTTATTCGAGCGCCAGCTTACAAAATTATTGGCACTTAAAGCGCCGGCGCTGTGTGACTCATCAACAGATCAACGGAGAGACTCCAACTCGTCTCCGTCTACACTCTCGTCTCGTCTCGTCTCGCCTCGTCTCTCTCGTGGTTGCCCCACGTTTAGATTTATGCGGCAAACGTTTAGTGGAGCTCGCTCTACAATTAGCAATAAATTTGTCGAGGCAACGCGCTGCATTGCTGCTCATTAGAGGGCGCCCTGTGGCCCCAGCCTCTGAGTGGGAACATGAAACATACGTTTTTTTTTTTATGTGTACCAGGAAGACAGCAGGCCGCTTGGCCGCTTGGCCCTTTGCCCAACTGGGCTCTAATAAGCTGATACCTGATCGAGCGCCTGGTGGTCCGCGTTCAACCTGTTCCACGCTTGTTGTGCCTCGTGTTTCGGGTCTCGTTTGTCGGTTGTCGCTTTGTTTTGGGCACGTAAATTGACTGCTTGACACTTCGCAGCGCTTATCTGATATTGATAGCGTCACTTCGTTGTTTTGGTGGCTGTGACATGTTCTATTCGTTCTCTCTGTCTCTCTGTTTGGATCTGCCCATAATAACTTTGTCACCTACAAAATATGTCTATATACAAATCGCGGCTTGAGCTCGGCTCGAGCATTTGGGGACCCTTTCACTGGCCCAGTCAGCCCCCGCGTTGGGCCCTAGGCCCATGATGTGTGTGGTCCGTGTTCCCCGCGGCTTTTTCGAGTGTTATTAAGCAAGTCTCTCCCCCCTCCTCCTCCTCCTCCTCCTCCCCCTTCTCTCTATTAGTCTCTGCTCCAGGGCTAGGCTGCTCAGCATGATAATAAAGCGCTTGAAATAATTTAAATATTTTTTGTGCCTATGTCGTTTTTTTTTTCTCTTCTTTTTATTGGATTCTTGCCTCTTGTATGTTTTTTGCGCATACCGATTTATTGCTTCAGCTACGTCTTATCATTGCGTTTCGTAATTGGCTCAAACTAAATTTCGATCAACTCTTTCCTGATTTGATTGTGTTAGTTTACTATAATAAATCGGATAGATATCAGGAAGACCTAACATAATTATGTAAATCGGACAACTATGATGACAATTAGATCTGTTCGTAAGGGTATTCAACTCTCGGCACTCTCATGATATTTTTCTCTCTAGTTTTTCTTGCATGTAATTGCGTTTTTAATGGGAAAAACATATTTCTCGATTCTCGATACCGCAAAAAGTGCTTAAATATTATTTTTTAGTAATTAAGATAAGATTTGGTTGTATTGTAATTTCAAGAAGAAATTAGCCTACGTCAAATGGGCGCTTTTGACCTTTTGCAGTAAATTATAAACAACATCGCAAATAATAGCAAAAATCAAAAATCAAAATATCGCATACGACAGATTTTAAAGATGCAATTACTTTAGATTCCAAAATTGATGATTGAATAGTTGGGCTTAAATTTATGTAATATATAATTTTTATAGCAAACAAAATTCATATTTTGTATAAATCAACAATAATTTATTTGGAGGATTGCCCTTGGAGGTTGTAAATAACGAGATTGTGCCAAAGTTTTTTTCTTTGCTTACTTCGAAAATAATTGCGTAGCTTGAGATTATGTTTGCGGTAGCGAATTTATTTATTGGAAAATAACTGCTGATATAGCTATGTATATAACAGTCCATACTTATTGAAAATATATTATTTTAAAATTACTTTTGTTATCTTAAATAAATGTTTTCTTCTTTGAATTCATTTGCACCCGCACTCACAATTATTCAACCACAACTACGTGTTTATTTCTAAATATAAAGTTATTTTTGAGCTTAAAAAATGCATTTTTATTTCGAAGGCGTGCAACTAAACTAAAAAAAAATAATTAATAAATGATTAATTTGTTATATTCAGTTGTTTTGTTATTTGGTAATTGATTTTGAGCTATTGAATTTTGAATCTTTGTTTTTGATCCATACAAAAATGTTACTCAAAGTATTCTTTTCGACCAAAGTAACTATGCCCCTCTTGAGGTTTAATATAATCTTTGGCCTGGCTTATTGGTAATAAGTCAATTAATTTACCAACACATTCAATAAATTAAAATATTTTGTTTCCTTATCCAATAAGCACTGCTGAATACTTCATACTTTATCATGGTCCAAATACATAAAGGGATTTAAATAAATTTCTATATAATACCCCTCATTGTTGTTTGATAGTAGTGTGTTTAATTCATAGAACCAAGACTAAAATAAGTACATTTTATTTTAAGTAAAACTCACATATCATGAATTTCACTTAATCAATTCGGAGATAGTAACTAGAGCCTGGCAAAAGTCTCGATTTGAGATGAAAAAAAAGGGTATATTTGCGGTCGATCGTTTTGATTTTCGAAATATATGGCATGCTCGGGTATTTTGGAATCGTTTCGATTGAAGCTTTTTATCGTAAATGCGTGAATGTTTGTATATTAATAATTCTTTGAATGCCTTTGTCTGGTGTCAGGGGACTTGAAATCGCAGAGGAGAGGCTACCAACGATAGGCCAAACAGAACTTACAAAATAACCATATTCCAAACAAATGCGCTTAATCCAGAGTATGTGTGTGCCTGTGTGTGCGAGTGTGTGTGCGTGTGTGTGTGTGTCAGTGTATTTGCGTCGTCGATGTGGTCTGATGAACGATATATCCAATAAATATGTAGTTGAGCTGTGAGATGCGCACTTGTCAAACTGTTGTCACTTCACAATTGCAGCACTTGGCCATAATAATCGCATCGAATGCCGCCGCAATGGCGTCAATAGACTTCCGTGGGCCTTAACACAATTGTATCTTTATCTAACGAATAGCCAGCAACCGTCGCTAGTTTGTTCGGCTTGAGCACACGCAATGACAACGGCAACGACAACGACAACGACATGGACAACGGCGACGACAACAATGACGACCTTTCACTGTGGCAACCTGTGCGCGCTGTGTGCAGCAGGGCAAAATTTACGTATCTGCCAGATAGAAAACAACAGAAAATAAAATGAGCATATGAGACTTCGGCTGAAGACAAAAACGACGCTGCCAAAGTTTTGTCAACAATGAAATGATATTATGGCTGGCTCCACCTACAAAAACCAACAACAGCCACACACCAAGCCGCTGAGAGACGCACAAAGAGACGAGCATATTGAGCGGACGGACCCATTGGACGCACGGACGGACCATTATACACCCGCATAAATTTGGCAAAAACTCCACAAACGACGACGACGACGACGTCGGCGCACAATCAACAGCCAACTCCATCGGCCGTAGGGAGCTGCAGACAGAGGCAGCAGCCGCAGCTGCCGTTGCTCGTATGCTCGCTGCAAATGTATCCGTCAGATACGAGTACCATTATGTGTGTGCGTTTATGAGTGAGTCTGTCTATGTGTCTATGTGTATGTGTGTGTGCGCGCGCGCTGGCAATTCCAAGTTCATTCCAGTCGTCGCTGATTGGTCGGATAACAGCTGCTGACGCGCACAATGCACACACACACACACACACAAACGAGACTCTGTGGAGTGTGGCAAGCGTGTGTAGAGCCGGCATTGCTCATTATCTGCTTGTGTGTGTGTGTGTGTGTATCTGAGAGTGGCTCTAAGTATCTCATGTGTATTGTTCATTGCACATGAGTTTGATAATTATCATGAAAAATTTAATTATTTACTTATTATTCGTGCTTTTTGCGTTGCTGCTGAGGCACGCTTGAAAAGCCCTGAAGCTCAATTAAAGACTCGCTTTGCCAAATCAATTAAATCTCGTGTGTGGGATTAGAAATGTAAAGTTGGCTCAAAACTAAATTAAATCTATATTTTTACTGTTTTTGCAAGAGTTCACCAAGAAGACAATGTCATACTTTCTCAAGGCGAGTTCGAAATTGGGCTAAGATAAAGAAATATTGTGTTAGCCAGTGTTGGAGTAGGCCTTAGTAGCTATAGTTTGTATATTCTAAACAAATTATTAAAATAACAATTTTTATAAAAATGATGACTTATTGCAACAGAAGCTTGTATATTCATGTAATTATCTAGCACTAATTCATCAAGAAAAACTAATAATTCATTAATTATTCATGGTAGACAAAAACGAGCGTCTTCCCAATTATTCAATACATCACATTATGAAAATGAAATGCTTAAAGCCTAGTTAGAATACACAATTTTCTAATAACATCACCGACCATTGGAAGTTTTTTATTTGCCCGCCTGGCCAGTTATGGCCCTTTTCACAGCTAATTTCGTTAAAGAAGAAGAATCTTAATTTACTATATAAGTTAGGAAAATACAACAAAAAGGAAAAGGAAAAAGGAAGAAAAAATGTATACTTTATATATAGAGTGTTAAGTAGACAGGATAAAGAGATAGTAATGGGAATTAACCGACCCGGGGGGTCGGGGGGAAAATTTATAGCCTGTCCGTCAAGCTATATAAAAGGATATTAGTTAATCAAAAATATTACGTTAACGTTTTTGAAACCGTTTAAAGGGTAAAGTCTAATATACAAATTTTAAATCTCTCAGATACTTTTGTATTACGGCATGTTTTCGTTATTTTTTTAGTCATTTAAGTCAAAGTCCTGATTGACTGATTGACTGCAGAATATGGCATACGGATGCCAAAATTAAATCATTTTCTCGAATGCAAATCAACGGCCCAGTTTTGAGTGGCTGTTCTCAAAATCGAAGAGCGCCGCACATTACGAGTGCACGCCCGTCAATTTCTCAAATGTTCCATCTGCCTTTGGGGTTAATCACATTAAGAGTGATATTAAGCCGGGTAACAGCACGTACAAAATAAGCATAAACAAATGAAAATAATAACATGGCCAGCAAGCACCGAACGGCATTTGGTAATGAGAACGACGACGCATTGCCGAGGAAGAGTCCAACGTGGTGCTGGTGCTGGTGCCGCAGCTTGTCGCTGATGCGTTCGTCTTGTGTTTTCACCTGATCGGCCCGCATCGCCATTTAGGTTAAAGTTACATTAAAAAAAAAACAAAAACAACTAAAAAAAGTAAAATAAAACAAATTTATGCGTCCAGTTGTTGGTAGTTGGTAGCAAGCCAGAGTCGACTGACAATTAGCCAACAGCCAGTTAAATGTAAACGACGCCCTTAGACAATGCCAATGGGCTTGCAGGGGAAAGGAAGGGGGAGCAGGGGAAAGCAACTTGCCAGCAAATAGGCGTTAAAGTGAAAATTGAGTTGCCGTTGACAGGAAATGCAAAGAAAGAAATGCTGCGGCTGCGACGGAGACTGCGACTGCTGCTGTTCATTGACTGTGACCCATAATTAAAAGGGCAGTACGCAGTCACCTGGGCTGATTATACGGGATTGGGCCTTAAGATGTGTGCGTACTACTACCAATAAGCAGAAATGGCTGCCCAGCCGCTGAGTGGCTCCTAGCTCTTGGCCTGTTGCCGACGTTGTTGTCGCCTTAACGCACCACTCGCCAAATTATACGGGTGACAAAAACATATTTCAACGCTACAAAAATAGTAGTAGAAAAACACACACACTTGCACACACACACACACACACACACTTAATTTTACAACTCGTAAATGTTTAGTTTGTTGCAGCTGCGCTCACATCTTTGGCTTTTCGCAATTAATTGCTCAACATTATTATAATCATGCCTTGTTTAATGTAGATACACTCGGTGTGGTCCCATCTCCGACTCCAGCTCCGCCGTAGACTCCAGCGGCGCTGCCTGGCTGCGCTCTAATGAGCGCGTGCTCTCCAACTTAAAAAGCTCAAGCTGTTCCCCCCAAAAAAAAAAGGGCCTGTCATTGAAGACACCACAAATAACAATAAACCAAAAAAACACATTTGTTACTTAAATAAAAAAAAAAAAAAACAAAATATTTCGTTTTTAGCGCACCAAATTAATCATTGCTCAGTTAAAATAAATAAAAATTGGTTTAGTTTCAAATGGTTTTCAAATGATTCGAAGCACAAATATTATTAATTAATTAGCTGCGCTTTACACTTAAACAAATTTTACTTTTGCAACGCAAAGTCAGTAAATTTGAGAAATCATAGTAAAAAAAAATATAAAGAACAATTAAAACTAAAATTGATTATATTTCCGAGTAATCAAAAATATTTAATTTATAAATACAAAATTACAAAAGCTATTCAGCTATTTCAAATTTACAAATAAAAAGATTTTTATTAAATTTAAATTGAGGGAATTGAATTAATAAAATAGCTGATAACATTTTCTATAAGCTTAAGCTAATGACTAAAAATTTAATTTTAAAAAATACATACAAAGAGAAAAAACAAAAATAAGTTAAATATTTATGCAGAGATAAACTTTTAAGTTAAATATTTATGCAGAGATAAACTTTTAAGTTAAATATTTATGCAGAGATAAATTTATAAACATTTTTTTTTTAATTCCATAATTTTTTGGAATATATTGGACCTCTGGGTCGTTGAAAATTTTTTTACTGTTGCCCCGTCGAAGCTAATATCACAGACAAGCTCCAAAGTGCGACTTGTGGCACCCAACAAAGACAAAGACCAACCGAAGGCAATTTTTCCATTTACGCAATTAATTGGTCGTCACGCTGGGCGGTCCACTAATAGATCAAGGGAAACAGCAACAACAACAACAACAAGACATTTTAAAAGCGGATTAACATTTTGCCTATTGACTGATTAATATTTTACACACACACACGCACACACACGGAAATCACCCACAACAACATTGTTTTTGAGAGGCCTTTTGACAAATGTGTTTAAGCCAAATGCTAATGGATTTTTGGAGTCAAAGACTCAGAGGATTGTGACCTTATAAATGAGCCCGATTAGAACCCAATTATAAAGGCGCGATGTTCACTCTGCCAAATGAGCCGCAAGCGTTAAGACAAAAAAGCCTTTTTGATTATAAAAATTATGACTCATAAATTTAATTTTATGACTTCTTTGGCTGCAGCACAGGGCACAAAAAAAAAAGCAGAAGGTGCCAAAATTACATAGCTCCTGCGATGTAATTTACTCACATAAGCCTAAAGAGCTGCCCGGCAGCGGCTGTCTTGGGCCATTTCTTCATCAGCCTGACAAATTGGCCAAAATCGAATCGTCGCTGCCTTACACTTTAATCAGTTAAATGAACTGTTGAAAATTTGCCACATTTGCGGCATAATGATTTTAATAGCAGCCATCTCTTGCCTGGCCCAGTCCTGGCCTGGCCGGGCCTGGCCACGCGTGTCTCGTCCTGTCGCTTGTTTAAACAATAAGCAGGCACTGGCACGGCCCCGGGCAAAAGCCATTTGACACTAATGTGTTTTGGCCGCGAAACGTTTGATTATCGCACATACACGCATCTCATCTTATTGCATCTCATCTGATGCGCATGTCAAGGAACTCGGCCTAAACACAGGCTTCCTTCCGAGGTACACGATCATTACTGGAATTCTTATTACATTATTTTTTTCTCCCCAGTTGTCAATGTGCAGTTAGACGCCCGAGGCCCTGTCTCACATCAGCTTCATTTTGCCAACAGTCTGACAACTTTTTCAATTTTTACGTATTTTATTTACGTCCATGCCCTTGACCTTGCCTTTCGGCTCTATGTTATGCACGTCCAGAGTTAAGTTGGCTTATCTTGAGTGCATCCGTTCATATCAACTTGAATGCCTCTGTGCTCCAACGAACCGAGATGCTGCGATAAGATTGCAGAGTGGTTCGACTACTGGGTGGCGTTCGAAGTTGGGGTTGATTTAAAATTGAGTTCGGCATGATTTCGATGTTGACCGCATTTTTCTCGGGGTCGGGCTGCAACGACTTTGGGTTTGGTTTCTGAAGGAAAAATAAAAATCATAACCCCATTTTATTATGCAAATGCAATGCTTTGAGTAATATTTTAACTTTATTATGTTCGATTAATGTTATGCATCATTGTAATTAAATAATGGTTGTGAACTTTTACAAATGAAAACTAAAATCAATAAATGGATATATTTATAAATACCTTATAAAAGTCACATGTTCTTAAAACGGTCTGTTTAAAAACTTTTCCAATCTTGTGTGCTTAAAATCCCTTAAATATTTATTTAAAATGGTTTTGATATTTTTGATTTTAATATAATATAACTTGGTTATACTTAATATAAATATACTTTTTACATATATACTATGCCACCTGGACCACTTAAAGTACTATATAATTTAATTTAAAAATTTTATGAATAATTAATTAACAAAGCAGAAACTGTTACCTAAAACATTAAAGAATACCTTGAGTAGGGCATATCTTTCCGGACAGGCTAAGATTTTCGCCCATCGAGTCAGTGATTTTCCATCAGTATATTACTAAACTATCTACTTAATCTTCCAAATTCTAATTCTAATTTCTTTACTCTTTTTAATAACCTTTTCCTCCCTATTCTTTCTAATTTATTATATATGCTAAATAAGTTGAGCATATTAAGATTACTTCTAATGCTCACTTAAAAATACTTTTTCTCGTCTAACACCTTGCTTCTTAGCATTGAAACTCGTTTTGTCGACCATTAATAAATAATAATAACAAAAGAAATATATAAGTCGTTTGTAAGCCTCAGCTGCCCGACAACTCTCTCGTTAGGTCTTAGCCAGTAAAGCAAGATGTGAAATCTGGACACAATTGAATTCATCCCGCATATATATGCGCATAAGCAATCAAGTTGGCAAAAGTAGCGTAGCGCCAGGCCACTTAGGTGCGACCGATCCAGACGACAATCCGACTGGCCAGCGGCACGCATGACCTACGACAAGGAGCTGCCGCAGACCAGTCGGACGGTCAGCCAGTCAGCCAGTCGGCCAGCCGGCAGACGCCAAAAATGAACGGTTCATATGTATATATATAGACGTTTAACTTAATTACGTTTATGTTGACGACTACGATTACGATTATGATTATAGCTATGAGGGCAAGTCAGAAGGCAGAGTCGGGAGTTATCAGCACATCAGAGGCGATTATAGAAATGCGAAATCAAAGGATCACAGTTTATTAAAATTCAATTAATGTGCGCGGGCCATGGCCAACAGGTGCTATCGGCCAGAATGCCACAAAATGCAAGTAAATAATAACAACAATTAATTTAGCTCTGCTATGCTATGCTATGAGCTCTGGCAGCACTCCAGCGGAGCACGTAGACGGCACGGGTTAAATTCTCAAACAGACCACGAAAAGGAAGTGGCGAAGACTGCGGCAAGCCGCCAGCCCAGCAGCTGCACTTCTTCTGCTGCTGCACGAGGTTATGCAGGCGGCATGTGGCAGGCAGCAGACAGCAGGCGGCTGCTGTTGTGGAGCTGTTGCAAGTGCCACATACAGATTTACATGCTAGGCAGCGCCTCGAGTGTGCGGCACGTGCTTCGCATCGCAAAGGCAGACGACGCAAAACTCAAGGTGCAAACCAGAAACTCCCACGTTCATTTAGAGGCTCGAGCAGCCAGCCAGCCCACTCGAAATTGATGTACGAGCGCGCCCAGTCATATCCCCGTCCCGGCGATAACTGGGAATCAAAGAGCTCATCATATGATCAATCACTTTGCCAGTCTGTCTGTCTGTCTGTCTGTCAGTTTGTTGTGCCCAAGCGAACAAAGACTGCGACAATTGCCTTTGACAGTTTTTACCGTTTGTCAATTGTTGTTTATGTCGCGCCTGATTATTCGACTGGGGAGGATTATTCCTATAGAGTGTACTCATCTATTTCGCATCCAAACACTTATTTTTGCATATGCTCATGTGAGGAGAAGGAGCAAAGCAGTTAAGGCAGCTGCTGATGAATATTTGACTTCTATTGACTGGAGGAGTGTCATTAATGTTCTCCATTTAATAGAAATATGTTAGATTTTATACATCGAAAATCTAGAGAGAACTTTATGAAACCAACAATAACTCTTGTACTTCTAATAACATTTTGTCTATACACTTTATGCGAGTAATAGACAAATGGAGGCAGCTTCTAACCTAATCAGGATCAAGAGCCAAGTGAGCTATTAGGCTATGTCCGTCTATCTATGCATCCTGCCGAGTGTTGAATCAATGAAAATGTTATATAAAAGTTGCCGACTTGGTCGATAGTGATTTATTTCCTGATTTATTAAAACCGAAAGCAGTCGAATTTAAGTGCATTGAGTACTGGCATAAGGCATATCAAATGCCAGTTTATTTTACTTGATTTTACCCACATTTGTATCTATCTATACATTTCACATTCATTCGCTCTTCACGCCTGCCAATTTCGCGAATACGCTTTGCCATAAATTTTCAAAAAAAAAAAAAAGTTATCTCTGTTGCGGCTCACCTATGACGCGTGCCCATGTGCTGCTCCAGGTTTGGCCTCGGGTACGGGCACACGCATCGCTGGCGCTCCATGAGGCCATAAAAACTGGGAAACAAATCCCTCTAATTAGCTAACATTCTGGTGACAATAGTTCGCGGGCGTATTATCAAATGCAAATTGGCATAAAAACACAGGCGCAACACAAACAAATGAGTCCATCGAATGGAAACACAAAATTGGATATTTTTGTTCGATTTTTAGAGCCAAAATCATGTGCAATTGTTTTGGCTGCAGCCACGATTTTGTGGGCCATAAATTACTCAAATCATTTGGCCCAGAACGACCTCTCGCGCACGGGTACTCGAAGTCGAATCTGAATCGAAATCGCCAAACATTTCATTAGTCAATGTGCATTTAACGTTTCGTGTGTTTATTTATTTGCTATTTTTTTTAGAGGGATGATTTGGTGGTCCCGCCGCGCTAGGGGCGCATTAGAAACCAAGTGCAAATAGAATGGGATGCTAATTTAGAACAGACAATCGCCTCACGATCTAATGAGTGTGCTCAATAAATTATGCGTTTTGACAATCGAACTGAATTGGAGATATTTTTTTGGTTTGGCAGGCTCGACACTTGGCAAATCCTGTTGATGCCAATCTATTAGATGGCACTTAGATAGTAACTATGCCAGGTTCTGGCGAAAGGTGCCGATATCTAGGCATCTTTGCAGAACCGACCACACGCAAGCCTTGGGCTTGGCTTGGCTCCTGGCAATATGTCAACATTTGCCAGCTAATTAAATCCAAATTGAAAGTTAAAACCAAACACTTTTAATAGGAAAAACCCACAACATCACCACGGGCACACTTGAGGCGCGGCAGGAGTCATAAAAGCAACAACATACACACACACACACACTCGCACATACTCAGAGACTTGGCCACTCTTCACACCTCTCGACAACGTTGCAGACACATCCTGTGGCGCATGGCACGACGTCGTCTTCGTCGTTGGCCTGGTCATTAGTGTCTGGCTGCAGCACCGGAGGCGTCTGCATTTGTGTCACCTGCCGAGCTCGAGCCCGTGCTAGAGCTGATGTTACAATTACCTGGTAATACGACGACGACCACAGAATGTCTAACAACGGCACAGCTTGCCATGATGATGGCATTGGTTATTGCCGTAGCTAGAACTCAAGATGTCAAGGCGTGAAGATCGCCGCCGAGCTGCTTGGCATCAAATCGGGGCGGGGCAAGTTCTGGCGAACGAGGTCATATCATCAATTATACGTTGTGCTCCAGCCACAGTGTAGGAGTTGGAGCATGTGCCAGTCTGAATGAATATTATTTGTCCTCTCGCTTTGCCGGCTTTTGAGCCCTGTTGAAGCCCCTACAGCAATGTGTGACCTTCAAGTGATATGAAGAGAGGTCATAAGTTCAGTCCCTAGTAGTTACTTTAGTTTACATGCGGCTTACCAAGTGAATAAGTTTGACACAACGTTCAAATATAATGTTTAAAATTGACCAAACAGCATCTATTGCGTTAAGATCTTTTATTTAAACATAAAAAAGTTAAGTCTAATAGGGGAAGTTGGCTAAAACACATTTGCATATACATAAATATTTAATATATTATGCCTTAAAGTACTACTAAAGTAATACCCTCACATCCTAAAATTCAGAATTCATTAAGAAAACTCGTCACATATTACTTAAATTTGTAAAATATAAATTATCAAAAATATTCCTGTAACGTAATCAATACGGAATAGCAGCTGGATAATTTCGAATAGTTGCGTGCTTTTGACCGAGAATCCCTTTTAAAAACTTTTTACTTCAGCACTTCGCTCCCACTAATATCCTTCGTAATAGCTTGTTACAATTGTTCCCATTGGCAATGGGAAAACAGCAGTCCGCGATATGTTTTCACACTTGAAAGGAGGGCAAGGAGATGCTACCAAGTTCCTTTCATAATGCCCAATATAAATCCAATTAGCACGCTTTTTGTCTGCGCTACACAACTGACAATTTATGTGCGTCCTTTGAGCCCAGCAAAGCAGACAGTAATAACAGAAGAGGAAAACAAATAAGGTTGAACCAACGGAAGAAGAGCACAAAGGAACACTTAACGCAGTTCTCGGCTGGATCTGCGGTCTTTCGGGCACTTTCGGGACTCCTTGGCTGGGCACGGAGGGGTGTGTCATCATCGTCTTGCGCTGCAGAACTTTATGACTTGTGCTCACCTTTTATGCTCACCATTAAACGCTATTAGCGGGCATTTAAGGATCACTTTCTGCTGTTGTGTATTCCGCTTTTGTTTTGTTTTTGTTTTTTTGGGTAGGTCACCGAGAGGTTAGGGCCGAGGGCGGCGGGCAGGGTGTCTAAATGCGCTGCTAATCTAATAAGCCGCAAACACGCAAACAAGTTCACGTGGGAAAATTGGAGCAATAACAAATTAATGGAGAATACACAACTGAAGCATTCGGAAGAAATGTGCGTGGGTTGCGTTCTGCAGGCCGATTGGGCGATTGGCCGATTGGGATTGCGGCCAGGAAGGACTGGGTGTGTTTGGGAAGAGCTGAAGGAATATTGAAAGAACCAACAGACAGCGTGTCAGTTATTTATGGACTACACGGGCCGGGCAGGCGGGCATTCTCGCAATTGGACATGGGAAGAGCTTACAGAACAAGGAAGCAACAGCGAACGCCCACGCCGAGTCAGAATATCATCAATTTGCGCACTTTATGTGGCATAAGCCAGGTGCCAGCTTGGGGACTATAAAAGCCTGGAGCTGCGGCCCCAGCCTCCACAGTCTTGTTTGCACAGCGCGCAGAAAATGTGGCAGATGTGGCAACTGTTTGGATTTCTGCTGCTGCTCCTTAGCAGCCAACTGGCCAAGGCACTGGATGAGGATGAGGACGTGCCCGTCGGCAGCGATAAGGAGCTCTCGGATCTGGTCATCACCACAGCATTGGGTAAAATCCGTGGCACGATATTGCCTTCACAGGCAGGTCGCAATTTTTATGCGTTCAGGGGCATACCCTATGCCAAGGCGCCCGTGGACAATCTGCGCTTCAAGCCGCCGGAGCCGATAGAGCAATGGTTTGACACATTCGATGCCACCTTCGACGGACCTAAGTGCCCGCAGCCGGGCCTGTTCAGTGACGATGTGAGCGAGGATTGCCTCAGGCTAAACATCTACTCACGCGATCTGCCCAGCGAGTCGCGGCCGAACCCCAAGAAGCCCGTCATTGTATTCATACATCCTGGTGGCTTCTACTCGCTGTCTGGCCAGAGCAAAAACTTTGCGGGTCCCCAGTATTTCATGGATCGCAACTTGGTGCTGGTCACCTTTAACTATCGCCTGGGCACACTGGGATTTCTGGCCACAGGCACGCAGCAGGCGCCAGGCAATATGGGCCTCAAGGACCAGGTGCAGCTGCTGCGCTGGCTGAAGCTGCATATTTCACGCTTTGGCGGCGATCCAAATGCGATTACACTGCTGGGCTATGGAGCTGGTGCCATGGCCATAACCCTGCACATGGTGTCGCCCATGTCGCAGGGCTTGTTCCATCGAGCCATTGTGATGAGCGGCGCCGCAACGGGTCAGTGGTCGCTGCCGGAGCATCAAATGGACGTGGCCAAAAAGCAGGCCGCATTGCTGCAGTGCGACACAGAGGACACGGACGAAATGCTGATCTGCCTGCGTGGGGTAAGGCTCAAACATGAAAAAATAAATGGACAACATCTAAAGGTCTTCTGCACAGAAACACTATTTGGAATATGCGAATACCCTGCCCCGCATGTTTGACTTTGGACGAAACAATCCGCTGATATTGTGGAAGCCCGTGGTGGAGCCAGACTTTGGACAGGAGCGTTTCCTCATTGAGGATCCCGTGCGCAGCTATCAGAACGGCGACTTTATGAAGATACCCATCATAACGGGCATGACCAAGGATGAGTTTGTGGGCCCAGCTATATGTGAGTGCCAGGCAGAGATGTGATTCTCTCTCTCCCGCATCCTAATTGATTCACTTTGAACTCTCAGCCATTCTGCAAAGCCCCGCTTTGCTCGGCGCCTTCAATGACAACTTTGAGGCTCTGGCACCCATCTGTTTCCTGTACAATGCCAGCAGTCCACGTGCTCAGAACATTAGCCAGGAGCTGCGACAGCATTATTTTGGCCATTTGCCGCTCGAGGCGAATAGCTCGCTTCAGGCCCTGGCCACACTCTACTCGGATGCACTGACGGGCTTTGGCGTTCACCGCTTCGTGCATCTGGCTGCCCGTTCCACCAAAGTCTACTACTATCGCTTTGCCTATCAGGGTGGACGCAGCCACATACATTATCCGGAGGATGCGCCCTATGGCATTGTGCATCACGATGATCTAATGTACTTATTTGTGGAGCCCTCGATCAGTCGCATGTTTACGGAGGACGACGATGAGTTTCGCATGGTCGACATCATGACACGCATGTTCTCGGCCTTTGCGTACAAGGGGTTCGTACGATAAATATAAGAAGCCAAGCCTTCATTGAAAAGGACATCCTCTCACACAGGGATCCCAATAAGCCCAGCGATGAGAAGCTGCGCAACATTCGCTGGCGCCCCTTCAGCTTTAAGAAGCGTTACTATCTGGACATTGGCGACGAGCTCATCTTGCAAGAGGGCCTCAATGCGGCACGCTATGAGATCTGGAAGCGCCTGTTCCCCCTGAACTGGCGACGTCAGACCAAGGAGCGCTGGCTCAGCCAGTACATCTGAAAGGACAACTGTACTCAACTGCACGATTATTCCCTATCTTTATTTCTATAAAATGCATGCAATTTGGCATTCGAAATGTTGCGTTTTTAATTCACTGCAATTGTCTGCCCCTCAGATGTTGCTTGTTTTTTTTTTCAGTTGCCAAGTGATAAACCAATTGGCATAATTTTCAGTTCCAATTTGATGTGTCGCTCCCCCAATGTTGTTTATGTGTTTATGTTTTTTGTTTTTTATTTTGGTAGGTATGCGTGTCATCACTGTGTGGGTGCATATATTAAGTCAGTCCGTCAGTCAGTCGATAGCATTGGTACGTGTCGTGCATTATGGGCTGCCACTGATCGCGTGCCACAGCATGCACTGAGAGAAATAATTGACCACTTAGTACATTTAGGGGCTTCATTAAAGTGGTGAAACTACAATCAAGAATTATTTTAAAAATATATTACTTTTTTAACATTATTATTTTTTTTTTAAATCTGCCCGCTTTTTGGGCAATAATTAAACTTTTTCTGTAAAACGTTGACATTTAAGTATTACGTATATCTTTATGTATGTTTAGTATAGGGGAAGCAGTGGAAGGGGTGGAGTTAAACATCTACACTTTGGGGGAGGTCAAGGGGGTGTGTTCTATTATTTCATTTTATTGTACGAATTTTTTTCTTCACATTATTATTATATTTATTTAAAATCTGCCCGCTTTTTGGGCAATAATTAACTTTTCTACTGAAAAAACTTTAAGAATATGACAGTTTAAATATATTATTGTCGTATAATCTGACAAAGTGATTTTCTCAGTTCTTAAACTGTCTACAATATATTCAAAGGACTAAATTTTTAAATGAACTGTAATCGTGCAAACTATGAAAATTACCTTATACCTCAATAGAATTCGTAAAATAACTTCCCTTTTAATAGCATTGATCATATTAAAATTTTGGGAAACACTTTAGAATGTGATATGCAGTCTAGAATTTAGGAAAACATAATTATCATGACGTTTACATTAATATCATAACATCAATATGCTGACCTTCAAGTTCTTGAATGACAACATAGTTTTCGCTAAGTGTAGTCGCTCATCGAGTGCCACACACACACAGACTGAAACTCTGCCATTTCTGGCAGCACACAGATGTTACGAATGCCATTGTTGCTTTTGTGGGCCACTCGCAACCTATTTTCATTTTTATTGCTCTTATCGGAGTTTGGTTACGCTTGACAGCATGACAATGTCGAAAGCGAGCTGCCGGCTCATCATCGCCCCATATCGTATTGGACTGACTTGGTAGAGTATATCCTGCACGCTGTTCGACTCATTAGCATATGGAACACATGACGCTGAACATCCGAAAGCCAATTGGCAATTGTCGGCGACTCGAGTCAATTCAACTCCAGAATTCCAGCACGCCATGAGTCACGCCATGGCATCATCATCGCCGAGAGGTCCTGTGAGGGTGTTGTGAGTGTCCAACCAGTTGGACTACAGTTAATATATTAATTTATGCAAATTGCCAGGGAGTGCGGTTTGCCTGGACTATATCTGCGGCAATAGATCTGTGTACCGGGGTTGCACATTTTGATCGTTTCCACTTTAGTTTTAATTGTTTGGCTTGTCAGCACAGCATATGCTACTCATGTCTGTCTGCCTTTCTGGTCAGGAGCACGTTTCAACAAATTGTTAGACGCCTCGTGAACTATGGCCAAAGCAAACAAACAAACAAACAAACAAACAAACAGGCTAACAACAAACCAAACAGAAAGCTCTTGTCGTATTGAATTGGCATTCCAATTTCCAGCGAAATATTTCGAGCCTGGGGAAGATTTCGATTTCCGCGAAATCCAGCGCAAATAAAGTTGTGAGTGCTGAGTCCAGTCGCCAACGGAGGCATATCAGATGTTGCCGCTGAGCCATATGCCTGCTGTGTCCACGAGAGACGAGACGCATGCGCACGAGTTGGCTTGGAGCGCAGCTTTTATTGACTGATGGAAATCGCTCAAACACTGTTGAAAATTCGCAGCGCCTTTGGCCACAAAATGTAATTAGATTTCTGGGCAACTGGCACCGAAAAGTCTGGTCGAGACCAGAGTTTGAGCCAAGCGTAGCCAAGCGGAGACCCGAACGCGAACCGCAAGCAACTTCCTTCTGTGGTTTCTGACGACGACGCGTGCTTGGAACTCCTGCTGTCAACATCAATGCGCAGGAATCTTTTGGTCTTACAATGAAGTTGTCTGCGCAATTGACGTTCGATAAGCGCAAGGCGCAAGTTCAACTAAGCTCGAAGCTAGCAAAAACAAAGGAGTCTCTTACATAGAAAAATTTGCAGAAACATCACAAAACTCATAAATAACACAGGCAGCAACAACAGCAACTGCAACTAGGTGCCAACTGTTTGCCAGAAAGTGTCCACCAGGCTGTCTCCCTGGGGCCCAATGCTCAGCTCAGCTCAGCTCATGGACTGTCTTTGGCTTTTTGGTATCTTGCGCCGAGGATAATGTGCATTGCATTTCACAATTTATGACTCACTCGAGAGTCAGAGCTGAACCCTGGTTTGCAGCTCTTGCAACTATGCCAGCTATTTATTGGGTTAAGCTCAGCAGATGGTCTTTGGATTGGCTTGCATACATATTTCCAGTTGCTGTGGGTGTGGGAAATGCGCCATGTACAGATATTTGGGTGAAATATTGTGAGTCTGTGTGTGTGTGTGTCTGTGTGTGTTTGAATGTAAGTGGGTTAAATCTAGTTACCAAACATCATGATGGGCTGGGCACGCTAAGGTATCTATTTTGTAAGAGAATTGAAAGTGAGTTGTACGAAAGTATGCATATAACAGAGAAACCCAGATTAACTATAGTTTTTTCTTTTCATAAGACAACTTTCCAAGTCAAATTTTGACAATCAGCTTTCCCCACAAAATCTTTGAAGCTGCATTTTCCATCGCAGAAGGCTGCATTTTGCAAAAAGTCTAAAAAGCATCTCAAATAAATTTTCCTAAAGATCTTTGCGTATGAGCTTCTACCCGAAACTTCGCCCATTCAACCTTTCACATGCGTTTATCATTCGAAATGAGTAAATTTTGCGAAAAGTGTGAAACATTTTGAATCGCATTTCCACCGAGAATGCAAAAATAGTGAAACACGTCCCCAATGATTTTGCGTTAAGATCTTTGGAAATTATTTTGAACGCCAAACTGTGCCCACCAAATCTTTGACCCTTATTTATTCCGACGCGGAATGGATTTTGCAAAAAATGTGAAAAACCCCTGAAATTAATTCGATCAAAGAACTTTAAAAGTGTGTTTGAGGACGATCGGATGGTGAACAAAAAAGTTTCATAAAAAGGTTTTTCGCATTTTTCCATACTTGCTGGTGGAATTTCCAAAAGGTAACTACAGTAATGATTTCAGCTTCGTAGCTCTTACGGATTGGGCTGTGGGTTAGTCAGTCAGTCAGTCAGTCAGTCAGGACAAACAGTTTTCCATATAGAGATGTGAACCAAAATATAATTATAAATAATATATGATATTGTTACGGCTTACTTTTCGAGTCATTGTCTCGCCTAAAAAGCTAATAACGTTTAAAGCATGAACACAGGTTTCGATTCGATAATTACTTTGATCATTTAAAAGAAATACAGTTCAAAACAATATACTGCATCATACACAAAGGCTTAAATGTGAGCTATATTGTGAGTGACATTACTGATATTCTCCAATCACCTGTAACAAACATTCTAGTTACCGGCTACAGGGTATCACGTAGTCGGACAGCCTTCAGCATAGCACAGTTACTTGTTGCCTATTTGGCTTATAGCCAGACTCACCCACACCTAAATATAGGTGTCGTTAGTCAACCTTCTGGTAAGCGCAACCACAGTCCCCTAATCTGCCTTATCCACCAGCCCACATGCCAAATAATGGGCAAGTTACATACTTTCGAAATAAATACAAAACACAAAAAATATGTACAACCTTTTGCTTATCAACGTTTCGCTCGTGCTAGACTGGCATATTATCCGAATTCATGGCGCATGGCATGGCATTCTAGGGCGAGCGGCTGTTGAGGGGTTGGGAATTGAATTGGAAAACGACTTTCGTCTAATTAGCATAGAGAAGGAAATTGCGTGCGGCGCGTGGGCGCTAACTGAAAGTCGGTAGTCGATGAAAACACGTTGATAAGCTCGCGAGAAAACCATTAACGACCCGACGCCAAACTGGACGCTCATCATTTTTAATAACTGACGCGATCCTGCGGCGTTGCATATATTGAAAAATATGTGAAGTATCATCAGCTTTTCGAGTGTCGCGTGCCGATCGCAAGCCGAGCTGGAAACTCATCTCATGCTGTGGGCTGTCTGACGTTGATCTGTCAGGCATCGGGCGGACATACGCCTGGTGCCTGCTGTTCCCCGATCCTATGCGGCACATCCCATTGTACTGTGCGTCGGACGTTTGGACTATCTGAGCATCCTTTGCGCAGGACAAACAGCAAACATTTTGTCTGTTGTCATCGCGGCATCGTATTTCAATAATAGTCTCAGCCCATCCATGTTTATTTACAGCTTTCAACTCAACTGATGATGGATCATGTTCCACGGCGACGCTTATTGACTAACTGACAGTGGGTCGAGCCACTCGGCTCGGAGGGGTGCGTTTTTCATCAGTTTCGTATGCTATAATACGGCATGGTGCTTATAAGTTTGCTGGCGTGGAAAGTGAAGAGATGGTTATTACATTTTCATAATAACTTTAGGTTAGGTAGGTGAAAACGATTAAGAAAATCTGATAAATTCAAATTATCGCACTTTGCTATATACTATACGATACTATACTATACTATACTATACTATACTATACTATACGATACTATACTATACTATACAATACTATACTATACAATACTACAACACCATAATTTACTATAACACTACACTATAAAACTCTACCATTTCTAAGAGTGCTCTAGGCGGCATTGCCCGACTAGAAGATTCCCTCAAATTTGGTGACTAAGCTGTTAAGAAAATCGACGATCGGAAACAAACTCTTATGGCGGTGCAGTAGGAGTACCTACCTTTAATTTTAAGTCTTTATCCCATTCATACGAACAGATGGACAGAAGATCATGGCTAGATCGACACAACTATTAATGCTGAAGAATATATATGGGGTCAGAGACGTTTCCCTCTGCCTGTTACATAAATTTACTCAGCCCCATTATCCCGTTTTACCCATTTTCAATGGATTTATGGTAAGAAAAGATTCCCATTTCAATATAACAGACAGTTATTTTTTTCATTGGAAGATTTTAAAGACCTTTAACTTCACTAAACAAATTGATTACCAGCCGATCCAAACAGCAATATTATAAAAATATAAATAGGTAAGTAGGAGATATGCCGAACTTCTTTCATATCATATATAAACAAAATCAATCATATTGCTGCTCAAGCTTTCGCCGGGTCAGTTTCTTCCGTTTATATGAAAAGTTCGGGCATATATATGCCATTAAAAGTCTGTATATACAAAATAACAAGGTTCCACCTTTAGTGTTTTGCGATTTTGTGATATTGGGGGAAGGTTTTCAAAAAGAAAATTATTTCTTATCTGTATATATTATACGAGAACTTACTCTGGCTCTTAAAAGTTATATATATAATTCATGGGGTCGGAGATGTTTTCTTCAGTCTTTTGCCTACATTTAGACAAAAACATTAAACTCTTTTCAGCCATTCCCTAGGTATAACAATATAGTATAGTACACACAAATGTACATGAAATAAACATATGTTTGTACTGATATGTTTTCTAAATATAAAGCAGGCCGAGAACTGACCGACTGGTTGCCGACCTTGAATTCAATTCTGTTGATAAAGAGTATTTGTGTATAGGGCTTTGATTTGTGATTTCATTGCGTCTGACTCAACGCATATCGAACCATGCCAGAGCCGATTAAATTATGTTCTAGGAACTACAAGTAGATTTCATTAGCTTAATAATCGTTGGCAATATAAGTAATCTGAGACACTGTATCTCCTGGATAGCCCTCGCATTCCTGAGCCCGCGAGTTATTTGTTTTAGTGAGTGGGGCTAAGGGGACTCTAATGAGCATGTCAAAAATTCTACTGGTGGTCAATCATATCGAACATGTCAGGCAACAGGCGCAGCGGCTGACAAATCGTTCTGATATGTGAAAGTTGCACTCTGAAGTTTGATTTATGTTGGGAACCACGAAAACCAATTGATAAAACGTTAACTGTCATCGGTTTAGTGGCCGTTTAACTAATTGCTCAATAAGGCGCCCAGGCTCAGCTGTGGCTGGTACCTGTTCGCAGCAGCCGTACCATTAGGAAGTCCCATTAGAACAAGTGCAGCATCGAAAGGTGAGCTTGCGGGGCATGCAACGACGGCTGGCCCCAAAGCATTTCTCAGGCTGCCCCTCGGACGACTATTAATCAAAAACTGTAGCATCTAAGCGCACAAAATACAATTTCATTAATTGTAGCAAAACATACAAAAGCATAGAAGGAAAAACCACACCCGCATGCCTATATAGAGTGTTTCCCACGAAAGCGCTGGCCACGGTGGCTACGGCAGCAGCTCACGATAGTCAGATATACATATGTGTACATATATTGACCAAGGCCCTTGACCGACCTGGCGCTACATTAGCGAACTTCGCGCTGGCGACCAATTGGAGTTCAGTCAGGTGGGTGCCCCTGCCGCCGCAGAGCATTAGCTAGTTCAGGCACGTAGCTGCTCACAAAAAAATGAGGTGAAAAATCCACGAAGAGTTACCGAGTTCGAGTATCGCGGCTGCAGTTCACGTGAAGACAGCTGCCGATTCCACGGCAGCAACATGCGCCCTCATATTGCAACTCTGCTCAACAGCAGCAGCAACAACAACAGCAACAACAACAACAACAACAACAACAACAACAACAACAGCAGCAGCAGCAGCAACGTCAACGTCAACCACGTAATCAACTTACAACACATCGGCCTGGTCTATCTACCAGCCAACCAGTCCGTCCGTCCGTCCGTTTGTCCGTCTGTCTATCCATGCGACGGCGCTGCCAACATCCCTTTTGTGCCCGGGCGGGGGAAAATTGCAACACTTTAGAGAGAGAGAAAACGGCAACGGGACCGGGCACGGTCGGACGCAGGCAACCCCCGGAACTTGAGACCAGAACGGAACCAGAACCAGAAGCATATTGAGGGTGCTCGCTCTAATGTTTGGTTTCATTAGTCCTAAGCGACAAATCAAACAGTTTGTGGCAGTTCTTTTTTTTTGGATTTGTAATTTTTGCCAGGCCGTTGTTTACACTCATTAGTTGGGCTCTACGGATTGTCACACCCTCTCTGACAACTAGCATACGTTAGAGAGAACTTCTTGGGATTGGGTTGGGTTGGGTTGAGGGTGAGCGGGTGCTCGGGTGCTCGATTGCTGTGGGGTGTTGCTGCCATTTCCACTATTCAAAGCACATTAATAATCACATTTGGCAACAACAACAGCAACAACAACAAGAAGAGCAGCAGCAACATTGACAGGAGTCGCTTTGAAAAACTGCAAACAAATATTTGCACAGTTTTGAGGCTGAGAAGAGTGCAAACGATTGCGATCGGAAGCGGGGGGCACTTAACACGCCTGTAATTATTGGGCTATTTGGACGAGTTTTGTGGTGCCGTCGATGATTGCGCTTTTTATGAGTTTCCTCATGGGTGCGGAGATTATCAGATAAACAGTTTTGAGTGGGTGCAAAATCCACTAAATTGGTTACATCGTCATATGAGATTGATATACATTGAACTATGCGAGCGCAAGCTGCCGAGGATGTGTATTTCAATTATCTTAGCTAAATGACTTTGAATTCAGTACTCTATAATTTAAAATTAGCTTCACTAACGTACGTCACTTGTCTCGAACGCACGTCAATTTATTTCACACGTCAAATACTTAGAACTACAGCTTATCATTGTTTGTTTTTATTGTTTATTGTTAAAGCTTGAACGATTTTTATGTATTTATGTGAGTATGTATTTGCGTGAATGTATGTAAGTAAATATGTATGTCTGTAAATTTTGAAAACTAAGTCTGTAAAAGTGCTGATATATTTTTTCGCTGTGAGTATGTAGAATGTATCACACTTCTATGCGATTCTCATAAATCTATGTTCGTATATATATATGTGTATGTATATATGCACGTTTAAAAAAGAACTTATTCTTAAATATGTGTTTCTCATAATTATAAATTTTACAGAATTTCATGGCGTTAGCATTAGTGTTGTATTATAAATTTGTATAAGTCATTTTATAAAATATTTCTCTGCTTACAGTCTTACTAATTTACTCTATCTGTCTATCTTTCTAGATGCCAACAGTATTATGGGTATATGTATATGAATTCTTAGGTAAGTAGATATACAATATTCAGAATATATGTTTAAGCAACGATACTTTTTTTTATATTTTATTTAATCTGTTATCCAGTCCCAAGCTGTATAAAGTCCATGATCACAATTAATTGCAGAATGTGTCTTTATCTGAAACATAAAAACGCGCCTCTCCTCTTTAATATAATACCTGCCAGAATGCCGAGTAACGCTTAGTCAGACAAGTTACCATAAATATCGCTGTGATTTAGGGCTTGATATTAAACACATAGTGAGGGTGGTCCATGTTGTTCTCATCACCATAAGCATTAACGCCATTATTAACAAGAACCCAAACAACAACAAACAACGTGCATAATTATGATTGGGTCCCGGGTTCCCCAAAATCACAATCGTGTTGTTGTTCCCTTCAACTTTGTTGTTGTTCTTGTTGTCGCTGTCTGTCGCCAGGGCTTCAAACAAAAGCGACGCTATCACACGAGCAAACAACAAAAGACACTCAAACGGCGACCACACACAACCTACACACACACACACACGCACATATTTATGCTCTCCTCACACACACACAAAGCCTGTGACAGACATCGAGACAATGGCGAAAGAAATGGAGCGAGTTTTTGGGGGGCACATATGACTGTGAAAACGTGTGTGTGTGTGTGCTTGTGTGTGTAGTTGTATTTGCTTATCGAATAATCAAATTGTTTATCGGGCCCAACTAAAAAGTGGAAAAAAAAAAACAAAAAACAAAACAGGCGAAACAATTAATTTTAAAGCCGTTTGATGTGAACACTTTCACCACAGCCCGAGCAGAAGAAAGGGCAGAAACCGTCGTCGGAGTGTCCTTTTGCCCGTTGTGCGATGTTGGGTAAATTGCGTTTGATGTTTGTTGTCATTGTTTTTGTTGTTTTTGCTGTTTTTGTTTGCTGTTGTTTGACTTGAGTACCCCGAGTCTGGGAGCTGCAGCAAGTGCCGCGCGCAGGATAACCATTAATCAAGGCAGTTTACATTTGTATAAATATTTAATTAAGAGACGCGGCTGTGTAGAATCCTGTGTAAGCTGTCAATTCTCAGATTATCTGTCAAGGCCTGGGCGCCAGCGATACAGATTAATCAATTTAATTTTATTTTAAATCTTAAATCTTCTTCTGAAATATCCAAGCGTTTCTTCTGGGTGGCACTAAAAACTCAACGATTTCTAACGCTTAAGGAGTTACAATTTTAGGTATTTGTTTTGAACACTGGAAATAAAACATCTTAGTTATATTTAAGTTATTGGCTTGCAGAGGTTTCTTATTTTAATTAACTATGCACATTAAACTTTTGCTGATGACCAAGCAATTTTTATAAATTTGTTAACCTACGAGATGAAAAATTTAAAATAATTTTATGAGCGAAAGTCATTTTTATTTATTGAATATTTAAAATTAATATATTAAATTACAGATATACCAACATATAAAGCTTAAAAATTTTTTTAAAAAATATCTTAATCCTGCGATTAATTTTTTGTATATGTTATTTGAGCCTCAAGTCGTAAGAAGCAAGAAACAATTACTAGTTATTTCGATAAGCTTCCGGGCTTTTGCACTGCCTAAAACATACAAAAACTTGTAAAGCTAATTCCATAAATAATATTATGTTTAAATTTTTTCTGCTATAATTCTGTAGAAAAAGCTTCTCATTTCTTATTCCGAACTGCCTTTCCACGAATATCAATCGATTGATTGAAGGTGGCGGCTGCAAACTACCCCCAAAAAAGGTTAAATAAAATAAAACACCAAAAACGGCGTTCGGAATTCACTTAAAATGCCAAACAAATAGATTGTTTAACAAATTTTAAGCACGCTGCGCCGGCTGTCAGGGGCTCAGCCTTCCCAGAAAACCAACAAAGCCGCTGAGCATGCGCAGAGGCTCTCCACTCTCAATTTGTATTGTCATTAGCGATTATGGGCCAGGTCCTGGGACCTGGAACCTGGGACTGGGGCGTAATTCGATATGTTGACAAAACGCGTAAACAGCCAGACAGATACGGAGATGCGGAGATACAGACACACATAATTCGATCGCTGACAAGCCTATAAAGCATTTCGAACGGCGCTACTTCAAAATGTTTACTCCTTTTGCTGGTCCTGGTGTCCATTGTGCACTCCAAAAATACGTAATCAAAACCGCAGCCGCGTCCTGGGCACGATGAGCCACCAAAAAATAAATAAAAGAGCAAAGAGCCAAACGATCAAGGACCACGTTTTCATCTGAAATACATATGTATGAATGTCTGTGGCGCAGGCGTAACGAAAGTGAAATCGAGACACAGTCCTAACCGGCAGCTGGAACACCTTCGCATCATCATCATCATCCTCCTCCTCGTCAGCAGCAGCAGCAGCAGCCCGTCTCTGTTGTTAGACGGCACAAAGAACCAGTCGAAAGTCAAAAGGGGCACGCGCTCTCGACGCTCTTCAACCCCGGACCGGGCCTAGACCCGAGTTGCAGACATTGTGACTGATCGGCGCGGGACCCGTGTTGTCTAGACAAGCCACAGACACAAGTTTAATAGACTTATTGTAATTGAGTCACAAAAGCCACACTCGAATATCGAATCACAACTCTTTCACATTCACATTTTCATTTTCCAGCTGCTCAATTGGAAAAGGTGTTGGAGACGGACTCAATCAAAAAATTTTAGGGGCGCATTATGATTCTTCTGTTGAACGCAACTTTACGTGTGACTCGTCACTTTAAAAATTGTCGGAAAATTTAATTAAAATTTTTGCAAATATTTTGCTCGTTTCTTTTCACTTTCACGTTCATTGTCAGCTCTTATTTTATGTTCTGTCCTGTCATGTCATGCGTTTTGTCAAGTTGACTTGCCCACCTTTTTGTGGCCTTTGTCCCAAAAGAGAATACGGCACAATGCGTATAGTTAAATGTTTGCTCATGCCCCCAACACGCACACACCCACACCAACACACACACACACACACATACAGGGCAATATATTTTCAGTGTGCATGTGTGTGGTTGCCGGGCAGGCTAACAAGTTAATTTTCCATATTTTCTTTGGTAAAACTTTGCCAGAACTCTACATCAAAGTCATTATGTGGTCGTCTTTGTGATGGTTTGCTTCGGTTGTCCTTGGTCCCTCATAAGTAAGACAAAGGCAGCAAATGGGAAAATTCTTAAAGTCTAAAGCTATGAACATGGACACTCTATAGTTTGCCAGATAAAGTTTATCTAAACCTTTGTCTTTTTTTATGGTAAAAATACTTAGTTTTATATTGAAAGATTAAAAATATCTTTAATTTATTTTATTTTAATTTTAATTTGTTAATTGTATATAAGAAAATTATTGAATTTTTTAAAATCTTAAATCGTTCCTCTTCAAATGCGATTCGTTCTATTCTGGGAAATTGATTATGTGACAGCCTACATACCGAATTTTGTGTCTTTACCTCTCGAATTCTTTAACTTGTTCTTCGATTTTAATGCTTTACATAACAAAATAGCGTGTTCTATGTAGGATACATTAAATCCCAGCTTCAACAGAGGCCTCCTTCTATATTTACCAATTAAAACACATTTCAATAATGTGGATTAAAAAAGAATTTTTTCATATATTGAATTATAATAAAGAAATTGTCTAATAATAACAAATCAATATTTATAAAAAATTATATTAAATTGAACATATTGTTAGGTACAACAAAGTTTCCAATTCAAAATGCGCTATTTATCTATAAACTCTGTGGAGTTTCTAATGTTTTGAAATAAACTCTTTGATGGTTTGGTGACAATTTGTGGACGATTATTTATATGAACTCCCAATCAAGATAATACAAGAACACCCATTGCAACAACCCCTTGCCAAAATATTTACACCCTCTCCATAAACGACTGGATGGCTGGATAATCCTTTTGCAACCACTCACATGTCTGAGATTTTCACGCAAGAGCAAGCCAAATGATGCCAATCTGAAATGTCAATAGCAGTGCCATCCGCGACAGCGCAAAGAGGGGGGGAGAGGAGCCTGTTGGTTGGAGGCGGGAGTCAAGGGTGTGGCAACGATTGCATGTGCGAACCTGTCAATTCCAAAAATTATCGTACAATTACAGCTCCAGAAAGGTCAAAAGGCGTCTCTCCCTGCAGCAAGAATCGTTTAAAGACAAATTAATGTATATTTAAGCTGCTTTGGAGACTAATTGCCCAAAGGCGCTGGCCAAAACAAGCTCCACAATCAGACACACACACACAAACACACAATTCTTTACAAGCACTGAAAATCTCACGCCTTAGCTGATTAATTAATCAAAGTAAATAGCTGAAGCGAGTAAGCGACGTCATTAGCGTAATCTAAACGGCCTATTGATAAGCTTTTTCCACACCTAATGGCTACATTAATTTACAGAGCAGTCCGGAGAGGACCACACCGACGACGACGACAGAAATGGGTTGGAGCTGGCATTGGGCAGCGCCATTGGAAAATGTGTCGGGAAAAAGCTGATCCCAGACGGCATAGCGCTCCACGAAGGCGGGTGGACCCAATTTGGTGTCATTGTTGTTGTAGAGCAGCTGCATTTGATTAGCATTGCAGGGGGGCCAGAGTTGGCTGGAGTTGACCATGGGCTGCCTGTAAAAATCATACATGGTTGCATCACCAGGGATCACCATCTACAATCATTTGCCTTACCCCGTCGTGGCAAAGTTGCTAATCCAATCGGTTAGGCGCTCCATCATGAAGATATCCTCGTGGTCCTCGCTCATTAGCGAACCATACCACAGGCCAGGCATCACGTACTGCCAGTCATCCGCATGACCCACACCTTTGGGCAGTTCCTCTGGGGTCAGGGGAGCCGAAAGACTCCTTTTGCCTATGTAGTCCATGCGTGTGTAGTAGACTTCGGTGTACTCGCGTGCCATCTCCACCAGCCGGTAAGCGCCATGACCTATGATGCCGTCGGAGAAGATTTCCCCGAATTGCTCAATATTCGAGGCGTTCAACTCGTTGGTATCATTGCCCAGATAGAAGTTCTTGATGCGCCTGCTCTTTAGCGCATCGTATTCATATAGAAATAGTTCCGGCGCATATTCATTGAAGTGCGTAATTATATCGTGCAACAGAAGATCATTATCCAGTTTCCCTAGAAATCGAAGAATGTTAGTTGAGACAGCTTGAAGTCCATCGGTCCTAAACCCCATGCTCACCCAATGTGGTATAGTCCATCTCGTTGCTGGTGAAACTGACCAGCAGGGGCACCCGGTTGAACATGCCTCTGCCTATCAAAGCGCTGGGGTGCTGGGGCATAAAGTTGCCATCGATTTCGTAGTTCCACTTCATGTTCACGAATTTGTACTGCTCCCAATCACTGCAGACTTCCACAATGCGCTGCCAGGTGACGTTGCGCAGGCACTCGGTCAGGTCGAAGGAATCGTACATGGGGCAGGCCACCTGTCGGGCCAAGAGACGAGTCCAGAACTGATTGTGTATGCTAAAGTGATTCGTTGCCGAGCCGCTCATGAGTATGGCTCCATGGAATAGTCCGGCGGACATAGGCGAGGCCAAGTGCAGACTCACAGCCATGGCGCCTGCACTCAAGCCCAAAAGGGTAACCTTATTGGGATTGCCGCCAAATTGGGATATATGCGACTGTACCCACTCCAGCGCCATTACCTGATCCAGATAGGCATTGTTACTGCCAGAGAGAAAGCCCAGGGCGCCCAGCCGATAATTGAAGGCCACCACGACCACATCGTGCTCCAGCAGATACTGTGGACCAGCTTCGTACTGGCTGTGACCACTGCCCATCACATTGGCACCACCGTGTATATAAACAATCACTGGCTGTTGGGCAGCTAGATTTTTGGTAAAGACATTCAGCTTGAGGCAATCCTCGCTCATAAATAATGTAAGGCCCGTCTGCGGACAGATCAGCGAATCGGATGTGGCCTTCAATATTGCAGTTCCCCAAGCCAGGGCGGGTCTGGGTGGCAGAAAACGTAGGTCACCCACAGGTGGCTGAGCGTAGGGTATTCCACGAAACGCAAAGATCGTCTTGTTACTAAAGCTGCTCATAATACTGCCTTGGATGAGACCTAATGAGGTGCTCACCACAGGATCGCTATCACGTGGCTCTTCGGCAAGGCAGAAACTTGGCAGCAGCAGCACCACCAACAGCACCACCAGCCGATTTATTAGGCAAGCCATATTCCTTTCCCTTGCAAAATTTCTAAATTCTATGTGAATATTTTTGATCGACTTTTGTTATTTTGCAATGCGTCCACCCGTCTTTTCCTTAGGGTTATGCGCCGCACCCGCATAGAAGATGTTTCAGCACAAAAACGAGCCACAGACTGGAACTGAATTTGTAGAGTTCACACGGTCCGTTCGTTATCGCCAAGCACTTGATAAGTTTATTATTCACATTTGATTAGCATTTGTATGATTAAAAGTTGCGTCCATAAACAATTTCTGTCATTTATATATAAAAATAACTAAAAAAACAGTTAAAATCTATGCAGTAGGCTGTGTTTGTAGTAGGCTTATGTTTAATAAAATTTAAAAGTTTGTGTATCTACTGCGATCTACTAGGAAGAAGAGGAACCGCAAAACACTGTTTGGCTACTAATTTTGCATTGCCAAGTGTATGAAATACACTGAAATTAAAAAGACCTGATGCTTCTTATATAAATAACAAGCATTGGAAACATGTGAGAAACATAGTATATTTGTAGACTAGATCAAAATATTGAAAATCTTAGCTTTTTATTCAAAAAGATAAATGGAGTTTTTGTATTTTTCCCTTAAAACACACAAAAAGTGGACATCCATCGCAATTTCCATATGTTGTGTGCTTGTAATTCACAAGCGGTTTAAACGCCGGTCTAGTTAATTCCGACAGCCGTTCGTCTAGATTGCTTTTTAATGTGTGTCTGATTTACTTGAACCGTTTTTGGTAATTTTACTAATACTATATAATTTTAAGGGCAGCCACATCCATCCTTTTTCAAAATCTGCCAGCATTAGCTTGGCACTCTCTAGAGTTCATAGTGACCTTGGTAGCTAAATTCATTCGCAAGCAAATCCATTTCAATTGAAACTTATTGCTTCATTGAAGTATTGGACTGGATTGAGTTTCGCAGCCGTTAGAGACAGAGCGCCCTTTCCCTGGCACCACCGATGATGCTGATCCTACGCCCGCAGATTTTTTTAGAATTTCGTAGGTTATTCTCATGCATTTGGCAGCAGGCAATAGCAACGACAGCGCCAGCGGCAGCGGCAACTCGCTGAGATTTAAATGATTTCCTTATTAATGTACATCCCTCTTGTAATATTCAATTAAAACTACCCACGACGCAGTCGTCGTAGTCGCGTCTATAGCTTCTCATTGATTGATATAAGCCGAGTGGTAATTACTCGGGGCCCTGACACTTTTTAGCCCAGGCTGCACTTTGATTTGCCTGGGCAAAAGTGAAAATTATGGCGGTGCTGCTGTGTGAAAAGCTGACAATGACCTTTGTTAAATAAATTAAATTAATTATAGCTGCAGCAATTGCGCCAGTCGCCAACAACATGATCGGAATGAGGAAACAAAGCGATGGCCAAGTTGAAAAAATTATAAATAAATTTACGACGAATAAAAAGACCCTGTTTGTAGAAGATCAATACGACAAGTTGTTCGTCCATTGGTAAACTAATAAACTACGACAATAGGAACTGTGAAATAAAAATTAGAAATATTAAAATAAGTAAAGCTGATGAAAAGAAAATAGGGTTTCTGCTTTTGGACTTTAACTTCCTTTACTTATTTATATGTCGAAATATTTATTTTGTACAAGAAAAAACCAAGAACCATTTATAAAGCAAAGTTTATAAGAGTAAAATATTTTAACGTTAATTCGCTTGAAACAAAAATGTTGAAGAACCTTAATTGGCTTCTTAAGTTTTGATAAAGATAGTATTAGGAACATTTTCGTATATCTGCTATTCAATAATGTTAATGTACATTGTGTAAAAGTTATTTAATTTTGGCACCCTTTCGCAAGCATCTTACTCTTGGTTCCTCCTGCAACTGATTTGTAGTGTTGATTATATCATCCGCGGCCTGAACATCCGGTATAATGTGGCTCATATTAAAATATAAAAAACGTTGCGCGACATTTGTTCACACATCGGCGAGTAGCAACATTTTAATCAAGAAAATTGAAATAATTCATTTTACCCAAACTCTGAAAATATCAAAAATTGCGACAATCTGCTGCTGAGAGGGCGAGAGGAGCTTAGCGCAATATTCCAGTCACTTGAGTGCCCATGTGCGCACCGCATCGCCGCAGGAGCAGCCCGAGCGGCAACCACCGTGCACCGCCGGGCCTTGCTACTCCAGTTGTTGCAAATATATGAGTGGCCTCTTGACAGACATCGTCGTCGTCGTCGTTGCAAGCTCAAACTGTGCCTCTTGAGTGGTTATGTGTATTGTTTGCGGCAAAGCCGCGAAATGCTGAAGCTTCCTGTGGCTTGGTGACGTCGCATCGCGGCCATCAACAGCACAAACGCTTTGGCAGACATGCAAAAATTTCTCACGCATCGTTTGCAGATGTTACGAGAATTGAAAGTGAATTTCGAAAAGGGGTGAAGAGTGGGAGTAGTTTGGGGAATGTCCTTTCCAGCTACTAACTGCTAACTTAGAGTCAGCTGGAATCCCAAAGAAAACTAATATTGCAGCTGTGCCTCCAGTCGACTCCAGTCGCACCTTTGTTACTCTGATTTGCACTCATGACCTTTGCTAAACCGCCGTGATCTTTGAGCACATGCCACGCCCTTGGTGGCCATAAAGATCGATTTCATTTATGTCATATTTGGTAATTTGTGGTGCAGCTGCTCCTTGGTCCACTACAGAATGCATGCGAATGTGAAGCCATGCAAATTTGAGATATTTTAATAAGTCTTGTATTTAAATGACATTCATAAGTTGAAAGGAAACAGTCGCAGCTCTCAAGTGACCACCATGCTGGCCCCGAACAAAGCAAGATGCCTGGCCACGCCCGGCGAACGCCTCGAACGCAACTCGGAAAACAATGCTGAAAAGAAAAGGAGAGGAAAGGAAAGGAAAACCCCAAGCAACAATTGCCAAACGATAAACCACTTGAGTAATCAATCAAAGCGATATGCAGCCCAGGCGAGACGTCGCGACCTCTTGTAATGAATATTTAAAGATGGGAATTATCGCAATGGTATCGTGTTGAGGACTGAGAACTGAGGCTGGGGCCAGGGACAGGGGTAGTTAAGCATTTTGCATAAATGATAGCGAAACAATAGACCAATATCCTTAAGGCACTCGATGCCTTTGCATATGCATGCGATAATTTGAACACAAAAGTGCGGAGCTCCGAACATAGCATATTGCGTCTAATCTGTACATGAATATTTCTTGTAATCAATACGAAAAACTTACCAAGGGCAAGGGACAGGGCCAGGGACAGACATATTGCAGTAGAGCCAGCGAGTTTCTTCTTTTGAAGATCGGCGAACATTCGCTCAAGTGAGCAAGCGCACAAAATGTGAAACAAATAACAAAAGCAAGCACGAGCACTCAGAACGCATTTCTTGGAGGGGTTGAGCGAGAGGCCCTGCCATTGTGATATTGTGATATTGTAATGAGCGTGACGTCTTATTTGTGCAGGACAAGAATAAGAGCCAAGAACTTCGCCGCACCAGAACGGATCGCCGCGGAAGGGTCGCCGAATCCTGAGCGGAGCGGAGCTGAGCTTCCCTTGTGCCAGACAGTGCCAAGAATTTCACACCATTGCGCACACATTGTTGTGTAAATAGGACCTAATTTTTACTTACTTATTGGTTCCGTGCTCAAGTGCTCCAATCAAAAGCTTTCCGCAAGGATTTGCACACCGCTTGGCAGCCCAGAAAGGCTGTCGTTTGTGTCCTTGAAAATCTGTGTTATATTGATCACAATTCAAAGAAGAACAATAGGGATTAGTAAGCTAACCAAGATTCGCTTCGAGATGTTCCCTGTAATGTTTATTTAATCCATAATATATGTTTAAATATATATTTTATTTTACAGTTACAAACTCTGTCAAACTTGTTAATTGAAAATTCATATTGTTGCTCTTTAGATTTAGTCAATTGAAGTTTATCTTATTTTCTGTCGCTTGACTCTTACTCTTTGATAAATTCTCAATCCATCTATTTCAATCCGCCGAGTCGACCAAATCAAATTACTCTGCAACATTTTTGCAGAGAAATTTACTATCCTCTTTTTAAGAAGGTTTCTTTCTGATTTTCTTTTTATTTCTTATTTCATTTCTGCAGATAATGCTTTCTTTACATTATTTTTTAAATATTTTTTCAGCTCTCTTTCGGTTATTTTTTTATATCCCATAAAAATTTCAATTTCGACGCCTTAACAAACAACTTAATGGGCCGACATGCCAATAAACTGGCCAGTTTCAAATTTACAACTCCAATTGCCAAGTTATACAATAAGAATTAATGTGCCCAGTGCCTAACCCTCAATTGGTAGCGCTGAGCCACAAAACAAAACAAAAGGGCTATGCGAACAGGCTGAACCCTGAAACAAAACTTTTCATCAATATGTGCTAGGGTCTACTCGTATTTTTGCCACTTAATTGAGATTAATTGAAGTTATGTGGCCGATCTGAATAAACAGCTTTTCAGCCATTTTGTTTATGGATGCGTTTTATGTGCACAATTCGGAGCCTAACTGAACAGAAAAATATTATTAATAATTACCAGAGGGCACCCCGAAAATAGTCATAGACTCGGAAATCCCCCTACTCAGCGTCGAAATTTTATTAAATTAAATTGAGTGCGACGGAGTGCAATGGCAGCCATTTCAGACGGAAGCCGAAATGTATCTGTAAGATACATGCATGCAAATCAAATATTTGTTGGGCCGAGGTTAATGCACTCGGCTCTTGCTATGGATACTTTTAGAGAGTGTACGCCTCTGTGTCTGTGTGTATGTTGTGCGTGTGTGGCTCTCGCCTAGACCTTAATTGGTCTACACATTGAGCTGAGCGTCTGGCTGGCTGGGCTGTTAATAGTTTTTGGCTGCTTTGTAAGTCACAACCAGCAATTTAAGCTAATTGACATTCAAATGCAGTTGAATAAACTTGGAGAGCGACTGAGAAACTATTAAAACATTTAGTTGCACTCATTGTTGGATTAATGTAGATCTGGGAGTCAGTCGCTGGCCCACAGGATCATTTATCATCAGAGAATCCTTTTTTTTTTGCTGGGCAGCTTTTAAATTCGCGGCCATCATTTATAAATTGGCAGATCGAAAACGCTTGAGTAAATCCATTTAATTGCCGTCTCGCAGATCCTGGCTTTAAACTGATGCCCGTGTAATGTGCCGGGCGGCACCCCGTTCTGTCCGGATGTGTTCGCACTCGTGTAAACATGCGTTTGTCATTAGACACACCGGAAATATTGACAGCATTCGACACGCGGCACACGAACTTGCCACTTTATGTGGCATTTGATTTTTTAAATTTACGAAAATTGTTCAATCCAACTGCTTTTTTATTTAACTGTAAAGTCCTGCCTAACTTTGTTCTCTTATGCCTGAGTAAGCAGCGCGAGGGACTGAAAAAAAAGTTGAAAATGTTCTCTCTCTCTCTCTGGGAGGGGGTTGTTTTTTGCCCGGCGAGGGGCGCGCGTGTGTCCTTTGTCTGTGCATCTTTGTTGTGCTGAAGTGTCCTTACCATGCCGAATTCTCGAATCTTTTTTCTGAAGTACCTGAACATTTTACAGTTGCAGTTGTTTATTTTTTTTTGTTTCCTTATAAGTTTACTAATTAGATTTTATTGCGTAGCGCGAATCGCTTTGTCCCCGGCGGCAAGTGTGCCCAATTCCTTTTTTTATGGTGAGAAATGTCCTTAGACATTCGGTGTATACCTAAAAAACGTTCCTAGATGATTCAATATATTCTCGGAAACACTTTTGAGCGTTAGTCTGATTTTAAAATTCATCCAAAACTCAGATTTTATATAATAAATCCATTGATTTTGCAAAGAGCTTCCGATGCGATTGCCATTCTACTTAATTCACCCAATATTGTTTATTGATTGGAAGTTTGGCTTATCAAACGTGATTCATAAGCTATAAAACGTAAAAAGATCAAGTAACAATATGGGCAAGCCTTCCGTGAATTCCGAAAGTTTTCATATTTTTCCCAGGATATGTTGTTATCATAATTTTATCAAATATTTGTGAAATATTCTTAAATAATTATGATATTATCGATCCGAAAATAAAGATTAATCCAAAGAATGGAAAACACTTTAAAAACATTTAAATTAGACCTTATTGCCACAGATGCTGATTATGTCGGTTGCAGGCTGTTATTATAACCTTTTTATAAATTTAAGTAGAAATAGTGTAATAGAAATGCGATTTTACTCTTGCACAGTCTTAATAACTTTACCTTCAACTGAGTTGCTGTGATGTGCTGTGATAAGATTTTTCGAATTTTTATTTCAATAATCATTAAGTAATACAAATAAAATTTTCCTCTTACTAAATCATACTAAACTGTTAATTAAACTTGAGTATTTGCTTAAACAACAATTCAAAATGCCAGTTTCTCAAAGCTGAGTATATTATTTTTGAAAATTTCCAAATTCTCTAGAATGCGTTGGTACATGGTTATTCCTCTTAGTACTTTCTACTTAAGACACCTAATTCGAGATGTTTCCCTAACGCCTCAGCCTAATACTGGAAGCAGCTTCTGTAAGTGCCACGCGCTTAATCTCTCGCGTACTCGCTCTCGTTTTCTCGCTCTCTTCACTCTCTCTCTTTCTGTTCAGTTCTCTATTTCAAATCGCATTTCTCAGAGGTCGACGGTGAGTCTAACGCATTATGATTAAGCAATGCGGGTAGCTAACTGTTGGCGATAGAGCCCTTCAAATTGTGGGAGAAATTGTGTATATGCACGTCGCCAAGCGCATGTAATTCAATGCCATAATTTCTACAAAACCAAAGCAAATAATATGCACGAGACCAATTTGAATGAAACAAACGTAAAGAAATGCAAAAAAAAGAGAAGAAGAAAAAATAGACAAATATGCGCGTGGGAAATTATGAAAATATTTAACAAATATTTCACACGTAATCCTTCAAAAATAATTGTGCCCAGTGGACAATGGACAATGGAGGCCCTAAGCCCATTAACCGACATCGACAACAACACCTGACCGAGCCCGAGCGTCTGGCGATTTGTTTGGACATCGGATTAGTTGGCCAAGCTACTTAGCAGCCACTTGTCCCAGCGATCAGTCCCATTTCGAATACTCTCTGTGCCGAAACATTTCAATTCTCACTGGCTGCAATCGTGGGCCAGCGATCTCGTCCCCGCACCGCAGGACACTCGCGGCGCTGGACGGACGCAGAGGACGCAGCGGACCCAGCGGACTCACGCAGAGTGTGAAAGGTATTATCAGTTTGACTCGATCTTGTGTGTATGTTAGTTATATAGTTGTTGCCGTTTACGTTTTGAGTTCCATTTATCAGTTTGTGGAAATGCCAGAGGAACAATGAAAAATTATGAGACTTGCTTTAAATCATTTACCATGCGCCATGATCCTGGCCCAAGCAATCAGTCCGCCTGGGAGGGTTGTTCTAAGTTCATCATTGGCCTTATCTGACTGCACAGATCGGATCTCTGGCTATTTCGATTTTCATGTTGTCGCCGTTGCCAAATGAATGATTTCCTATATGCGGTTTTAATTGCGGCCAACAGAGTTGGTACCAAAAGTGAAAAGTACAGTTAATTAGCTGCGAATTGTTGTTCGGCTGTTTGTTAGATGCTTGTTGCTTGATAAGCCCCGAGCTCATGGAAAGCATGAAAGCATTTCTATCGACAACTAGGCAGGCAGAGAACAGGACATGCCAGAGGGTAAAATGTACTTAATATAAATAAATGATCATGTAATCGCACAGTTACCCCAAAATAATAGGTTGCTATAAAACGAAAATACACAAAATGACTTCAATATTGATAACAAACTCACATACTCATGTGAAAAATATATATATATGATTTTATCAGAAGATCGAGCATTCGGTAACACTTCTCGAGATAGAGTTATATTAATATTTGTTAAGCCGGAATTTATAAATCACAAGATACGTATGGATTTGTAATGTTTACGTCAAAGGACTTAGTGACTAACTAAACCAACTCTTTTTAACAAATTTTGTGTTTAGTATATAACTTTACTGATAAAATCATATATATACATATATATATTTGTTTAAAAAATGGGTAAATACATTAACATATTTGTATCCCTTAAAAGTACCCGCAGTAAATAGTATACATACATACCTTAACACATATATGGAAGGAATGTATTGAAACCGACTCAAACAAAATTCCGCGAAAGTTATTTTTACATACAAGTTAAGCGAGAGTTACTTGTAGAAAGAAAATTAGCAAGTGTTGAGTGAGTTTGAATATTTAATACTCTACATGTTAACAAATTTAAATCAAAAATATTCTACATTCAAAAATAATATTTGCAAATGTTTTAAGCAGTATGGCTCGACACAAAGTCACAGACAAAGTTTGCTTCACTTCTTTATAGATCCCACCGCAATTTTTACATATTGCCTTTATATGCGATTCTCATAAATTTAAATGCCCCCTTAATGGTTTGATTACGTATGCTATATTATTTGGATGATCATGTATTGCCCTAACACTCAAGTATTCTTATTTATATGTTTTTAATAATATTTATATATATATTATTGGCACAGCTTTTCTGCTAGTATTGTAATATAATAACATAAATACTATTTCCTTTTATATTATATATAAATTATATTATATTATTATAGTTAACATAGTTTTCAAGTTTCAAGAGCTTGCCATTGCACACAAATCCGATTGCCTGTAAAATATCAAAACCGCTGCAAATCCCTTTGGGTATTACTTCCCACGAGTTAAGCGGGGAAATTGCTGAATTTACGATGACTTTTATGCGTAATTTTTGGTTACAATTTTATGGCTGTGTCACGGAAAAGCCGAAAATGGAAAAAGAGTTCCGGCTAGTCGACGCCACCCCGGGGAGAATGTCAAATAAATTTGACTGGAGTGAAAAGTCGCAATTGATGTTGGCATTGTAATCGTAATTGAAATGGAACAGTTAATTTGAGGCATCATTAAATGGCCACACCCACTTTTCAGCCATTCACTGCAACTGCCAGCCAGGTAGGCACACACACACACACACACACAAACACATACATAGATGATCTGTTTATCAATCTCAAACGTGAATTCCTTCGGTCTTTCGCATAATATGCAACGTCATGACTTCTTTTCGAGTCAACGCCCCTGAGCCGCACCCTTCGGTAGTGTAATCCTTTAAGGTCCCGTCGTAAGTAAGTCCTATCGCGTGCTCAGTGCTCAATCTCTGAGCGAGCATTCGTCCCAGGCCAGGCACCGCGGGTTGCTCATTCATTCGCTTGTGATGTGTCATAATTGCACGATTTTCTTCTTCTTGTGTGAGAAGTGTGAAAATTATGGGGTTTACCCGTCGCCTTTGCACAACCCTTCAGATTTCAGCGTTCAGTCTTAATGATTATGTTTGTTTGCTTTATCTTTGGCTTAAGATCGCCGAGAGACCAAAGAAATTTGTTTGCTAACTTTATGGCATATGCCTGAGTTATGGCATTTGACTTGGGTTTTCATATATCCTTTTCGTCCTGGGGGTTGCTTTACTACTTCTTCTTCTTTTTTTTGCGTGCTAAATTGTATTTTATGATCTTGCGCGAGGAAGTTCCTATCCGATTTTCCTGTTGATAGCGTCAGCGTATTTTTTGCAATCGTTTAAAGCCTATCGCTGGAAAGATCGTGAGAAGTTACACCGTTAGGTTTCGATGGGCGCAGGACTATGACAAAGAATGTTAGTTCCTGTAAAAGTTCTAGCTCCGCATTTATATTTATATTAATTCTCATTTAATAAACTAAAGAAAAGGAATACATATTTTATAGATAACAACTAGGAAATATATTGTATGCCAGAAAATAATGTAAATTATATCAGCACATATTTAATAAATTTAGTCGAGGCTGCATTCTGCAGAAATTGTTTCGTATTATCATCATATATTAACAATTTATCAAAATTAAGGGAAAAATTAAATAGGATTATGCTAAATTTTAGGTTTAACAAAATACAGATAAGGAATTCAATGTAACTGTGCCCTTTCTTTTAAATTTTCTACAAATGCAGACAGATAAATATTTCTGATAACTCAAACAATTTTAAAATCATGCAAATATATATCATATCATGAAAAGGTTTACGTTTGTAGCCCCACATTAATTCACATCCTAATTGTAGTTACCTTTTAGCTTAATTAGCTATGGCAGAGTAAGCGGAATTGTTGGCTACCCATAACTCTCTTAACATTTCCTTTAGAATATAAATACAAAACTTTTCCTTCTTATCCCTACATTCCCCCCAGCTGCATTTCCATTCATATTTAACGCTGCTTTGAGCGCAAACTTCAATACAAAACTAAACCACAATCGCACATCTGCTGCGGCTGTGGCTGTGGCTGTGGCTGCTCTTACTGCGCCTGCGACTATGCTCCAGGTCCTGGTCCTGCAACTGGCCCCTCTTCCCTGGCCCTGTCGCAGTAGCAGTGCCAGTCACCAGGTGGTGCCTGTTGTAATTCACAATTGTTGTTACTTTTTTCTTTGAGCCCAGACTTAATTAGCTTTGACTGCCTGCTTTAATACAAATACCCAGCGATGCCTCCCCCCTTCGGTCGACGCGTGCTACTGCCCAGGTTGGAGAGGGGGTTGGGGGGCGGCAGAGACAATCGGGGCGCAGGTGTGCCAATGCTAGAGCAGCGCAACAGCAGCTCTGGACTCTGAACTGAGAGTCAAGAGCTCCAGCGACAAAGCGCCAGCTGCCAGAGTCAATGGCTGTCCAATCAAACCCGAGCACAGCCAGCGCCGGCGACGACGTCGACGGCGACAGCGACGGCTGGATGACGAGTGCCCACATAAAGTTAGTGTGTGCGGTAAAAGAGTTCCAGTAGAAATGCGAGAAAGAGAGTGCTGCTGGACTGTGTGTGTCTGACGGATAGCTGGCGCACGGATAATAAACGGATAAACCGGATAAACCCGATAAACTGGAAAGCAAGCCAATGAGAGCGCAACGGTGCGAGGCGAGCAAACAACCACCGCTGCGCCGCTGCCGTCGTGGTCGCCGCTTCGGTCAAAAGGAACTTAATGTGGTGTTCGGCACAGCCAGAGACAGTCAACATTGCGCAGCCGTTGTGAACGGACGTCTACGCCGCGCCGGAAAACAAAACCAACCAAGTCGCTAGTCGAGACAATCGCCAGATTCGAGAGCCACAAAAAGTGTGCAGTGTGTGTGAAAGAAAACACCACAAAATATTGAAAAAAAACTGAACAGAACCAAAATTTAGTTAACTATCGAAACAATGGTCTTAAACGAAATGGCCGGTGCAATGTCTGCCCTGCCCCTGTCGCTGCCCCTGCCCCTGACGCAGCCCAGTCCGGTGGCAAGTCCGCCGGCGAGCAAGTCGCGCATTCAAATCGAATGGGATATCAATGATACGGTTGTGCCGTCGGTCAGCGAATTCGACGAGTTCAACGACTGGGCCAACGGCCACTGTCGCCTGGTCTATGCCGGGCACAACGAGGACGCCAAGAAGCACGCCAGCGGCTGGGCCATGCGGAACACCAACAACCACAATGTCAACATACTGAAGAAGAGCTGTTTGGGCGTGCTGCTCTGCAACGCCAAGTGCCAGCTGCCCAATGGAGCCAGCGTCCATCTGCGCCCGGCCATATGCGACAAGGCGCGCCGCAAGCAACAGGGCAAACAGTGTCCCAATAGGTAAGTGCCAGCCACCAAGAACCCGCTCAAAGTCTCGACTCTAACTTCGATTTTTATTTGCTCATCAGAAACTGCAATGGACGCCTGGAGATACAGCCGTGCCGCGGCCATTGCGGCTATCCGGTCACACACTTCTGGCGGCGCGCCGGCAACGCGATCTACTTCCAGGCCAAGGGCACACACGATCATGCGCGGCCCGAGGCCAAGGGGTCCACGGAGGCCCGCCGGCTGCTCGCGGGCGGTAGGCGCGTGCGCAGCCTGGCCGTCATGCTGGCCCGGGACGCAGCGCTCAGCGATAAGCTGTGCAGTCTGCGCACCAACAAGCGCCAGGCCAAGACGCAGCAGCTGCTGCCGCTGCAGGAGGGCAGCAAACGCAAGCAGCGCTCGTCCAATGCGGAGCTGCTGCAGCAACAGCCCGGCACGGAGCTAATGGCGAGCTTCCAGGCCGCTGGCCATGCGACAGATGCAACAGCACCGGGAACCGCAACAAACAACGCTTCCTCGATCTTCAATCCGGCGCAGAGCAGCTACGTGACGCCTCAATGGAGCACGGAGGGCTACTATCAGCAAGATGCAGCCGCGCTGGGTTACAGCAGCGGCATCTACGGCTACGACATGCTCCACTCGCCGCTCTCCTCCAACAGCTCCACGGGCAGCTACTACAATGCCCCGGAGGCGCAACAGCAACAGCACCAGCAGCAGCAACAGATTTTGCTGTCGCCGGAGCAGCAGACTCTGTCACAGACCAACAGCTATGATCAGACGACGACGACGACTGCGTCTAGCTACCAGGCGGGCATGAACCTGTACGAGAGCTGCGATGACACCTCTAGCTTAACCAGCAGCTCTGGCTACAGTTCCGAGGATTACAGCTATTTCAATGGCTACGTGCCGCAGAGCCTGGACGTAAGCGCCAGCTCCAATGCCAGTCCGGATGGCTTCTACACGCCCCACTCGGAGATCTTCAGCGTATTCGATCCGAACATCAATGGCGGTGGCCCCTCCACCGTGGAGCTGCTGTACGATGAGGCCACCGCCTATCAGCAGCAGCAGCAGCAACAGCAGCAGCAACAGCAGCATCAATCCTTCATTGCATCACCCGCCGTCGCCGTCTCCTACCAGCAACAGTCGCAGCAGCAGCACCAGACGGCGGATTACTATTACAGCAACACGGGCGTGGACAATGTGTGGAATATCCAAATGGACGCGACTGCTGCAACGGCCTCCTACCAGAGCGCAACTAGCCAACTAGAGTCGGGCGTTGAAGTTTTCTGTTAATCCTCCCGATCTCGATAAGACACACACACACCAAAACACACACACACACACACACCCGATCGAAACACTCAAGCGTTGTTCTAGTCTCTAGTTGATCCACATCTCTCGCCTCATCCAGTTGCGCACACTCGAAGTTATGATCCATACCCCCTTGCTTGTTGGTTTTTGTCTTTATATTTGTCTTTCATGTTTCTAGCTCTTAGTCATTGAGAACATTTGTTTCCCAGCTATTCCAAAGTTTTAACTTAAGTGCATATATAAGTAATTTAGTATGTTAGTTATCGTAAGCGAGAAACACCCACCTATTTATGAATTTTGTATTAAAATTTTGAAAATAAAAACATATTTTAGAATTGAAATATTGCGAAAACTTTCGCCCACTTTTATTGATCAAAGCAGTTCTTACCCGGAAGTTCTTACCGAATCCCAATAAAAACTGATTTTATTAATTTAGTTTGGCTTAAAACAATATTTCGGACACTTAAACTGATCAAAATACCATATATAATTAATAATAGCGCATCCGAATGTATGTGTTTAATTTAAAGCGTAATTTAATTTAATTTAATTTAATTTAATTTAAAAAAAAATATTTTTAATTTTATTACTAATAAAATTTGTTTATATTTTAGGCAAAATCAACGAATTTGGATGCATGAAAATTAGTTATCATTATAAACTGAATTATTTAGATTCTAGAAAAATCTGGAATGTAGAAAATCAGCAAATGGTTCGAACCATGGCATATTTTAGAATTGAAAAATTGGGAAAACTTTCGCTTTTATTGATCAAACCAGTTCTTACCGAATCCCAACTAAATCTTATTTTAATAATTTAGTTTGGCTTAAAGCAATATTTCGGACATTTAAAATAATCAAAATACTTATATAAATTATTGACGAATCCGAATGTATGTGTTTATTTTAAAGTGTCTCCCAAAAAAATATATTTTTTATTTTATGAGTAATAATATTTTATTTTATTTCAGGTAAAATAAACGAATTTGGATAAATGGAAATTCGTGATTTTTAGAACCTGAATTAAGATTCGAGAAAAATCTGGAATGTTGAAAATCCTCAAGTGGTTCGAACCGTGAACCATCAATTTTTAGGTATGTAGCTTTAAATTATTTTTAATCTGAATACAATTTTAGTTACCAGATTTCGGGGTTCAGGGCATAGATTTATGGCCTTGCTTTTTTATTGCCTACCTCCCTCTACGTTAAGTGAAAATCGAACCCATTTTATATAAAGCTGATCATTCGCATACATCAGTAGGTTTATTTTTAAATGCCTTGACAAAAGTAATGCATAAATTTATGATTTCTGATCAGTCGGAAACACTTTAAATCAAAGATGGCGAGTTGTCGTCCTGATTATCCTGCGGCCAAGGGCTCCTCAAGTTCGAACGTATGTGATTAAAGATATTGGCAGCAGAGTTTGCTGCATTACCACTGTTATGTTCACTGTTGGTGGAGCTGTTGGAGGGATTGGGCTCTACTCTGGACTCTGGTGAGCATATGTCACCCAAGCTATTCCGTATATGATCGAATATGGCGTTATCTTCGGGAGTATTGGAAACAGCGGGCTGTTCAATGTGGCCAGTGCTGGATGAGGCATCCACATTTGGGAATGCAGCCAGGCATAGATGGGCCATGGTCAGATCTGGTGCACAACGCAGTCCGGGCTGGAGCTCGGAATTCGATTCTTGATTAACCGCCTCATTCCAAGCATCCTGAAAATTATATGATATTGGATTGCCGCTATTTCTGCTCGTGATGTGCAGCCCGTCTCCAACTGCATTAAATGCCTCCAGAGCTGCGCGCTGCGCGCTGAGGAACATCATCATCCTGGCGCTGAACCTGGCGACAGCTCCGTCCAGGATGGAACTATTTGAAATTGCCATTAGGCTGTCGCTTATTGCAATGGTTGTTGAAGAGGGCGGAGCAGAAGCTGCGACTACAGATTGAAATTCAGTTTCAGTCGGAACTGAGGCAGAGGCTATTGCCAATGCCAAGCTTGGAGTGGAGGCCAAGTCCACGCGTGGCTCCTCGGAGCACGGCATATCCTCCATAGCTGGGATGTCCGCGAGAACGAAACCCATCGGAGAATCTGAAGTAGGCTTGAAAAATCGGGGTGAAATCAAAGACTTGCGCTTCGGACGAGGCCTAAAAGGCACTCGCTTAGGTCCCAGATTACGGCGCTTACTCCGCAAGATCGGGTGCTTACGCGTCCTGGCGCTGGCAGCTTTCCGACAGATCTGGCGACGAACAGCTGGAGATTTCTGTGGAGCTGCATCTGGCATCTCGGCCTCATTGTCAAGCAACTCTGCATCTGCCTCTGCCTCTGCCTCCTCCTGCTGAGGGAGCTCAATATCCTCTGACAATGCAGGCTCCTTGAACTTTGCCGCCTTCTTGCGCCGACTCCCGGAGGACTTGCTGCGCACGTTCTTCCGGCCATCCTTGTTCAGCAGATCCACGACTTTTACGAACCATGGCAACAGGTCGGATATGTTTCCATCGCAATTCAGGATCATTGGTATGGATATCTTTTGCTTCGGCTTGCTCTGCCTTTTCACGGACCTGCGTACCGCTTCCTTTTTGGGCTCAGTACTTCGACTCTTTGCCATCCCAATTTTAAAAGCTTTTCGCTTACTACAAATGCTATAAAAACTGAAATGCTATAAAAAAAAAGAAACTAAACTAAACTAAATATTTTTGCTTAGAATATTCTTGTTGGCACTTTTCGTGTTTCTTTTGTTGTAGCCTAAAATGAAATAAAATATTTTCTATACAGTTCGTATACCTCAACAGCTTGACATGTGCCTGACGCTTACAATATTCTCGCCTGCTGCTACGAACACAACAAAATCTTGTATATTGCATTTCAAATTAACATCTGTAGGTCCCCAAATAAAGTTACTGAAAGGATTTTCATTCTGTGAACCAAAGGACACTTGGATAGTCCGATTTTGTAAGAAAGAGAAAAGAAAAATTAAATGCGAAATTCAACATCTCATCAACATTCAATGACCTTATATGGAAACGAATCGTATGAAAATGAATCCTAATTATTAAATATATCAATTTTTAAAAATTTTAATGCTAAAAGCCTAATTAGAATACACAATTGCTGAAAACCTGCTGAAAGGTATGAAAGTATATATCAAAAGTGGACATATATAATAAATATATATGTTTACATTTAAATCGTTTTCTCCATATCTACGTCTCATTCTGGAGCCACTTTGTTCGAATTCGAATTTAACGAATTGCTTCTTGCGCTTATGCATAGGAATTTTTTATCCATCGATTTTTCTCTCCCTTTTGGCCATTTCTGTTCGACTGGTGTTTTAGCTGAATTCTTATTAAAATCTGTGGAGCCAAAGGCCGTTTTTTAGAATATTATTTGTCAATAAAATTACGAGCTTGTTTTCCAATTTATTTTCATCATATCATATCATTTTTATTGATTTCTGTTCACATTTATAGATTCTGTTAAATGTATTTTATTTATGTCAAAATTATAACTAGAACTTAGGTATATTGCTCTTCTCATTTTCTTGCTGTCTTTTCAATTCCAACTTTATTTATGACATGAAAAACTATATTCCATTTTAATTCTTCAATTAGATTAAAGATAAATAGAAAATTTTTTTAGAAATATATAATATAAAAGTCGAATGAAAGTAGATACAGTTTTATTGGACACGCCATGGAACTCTGCCTTTATTTCAAGAATTTCTTTAGATTGTGTAACTCGTGTCCTGTTTGAAAAGTAACAAAATAATTTAAATGATTGAATGATAACGCAAAACATTTACACCCTGTGCCCGTGAGCAGCAGGGGATCTAGCTGGTCATGGGTTAAAGGAGTAGCATCTAATCCTGATCGCTATCATCAGGTGCTGGGGGCACAGACGCCTCTGTTTGGTTATCATTCAACTCGAGAACAAATGCAAAAATGTTATCGGCCGAACGGCTCAACTGGACCGTATTGATGGGCACCACATGGTAGCCATCCCCAGCAGCAAGCATATCGATGCCTTCGGCCAGTGGAGGCGGGGCTAATGGCGGTCCCAGCAGAACCTGCTCATCGCCGGGAGCAGCAGCCACCGCCTCCATACGACGCATCTGTTCATTCAGAGAATCCTGCTGCTGCTGCTGCTCGCCCATGTTGTCCGCCACGAATCGCAAGGCATTCATCAGGTTCGGCAGATCGGGGCGAAGTCGATAATCGTTTTGAGCTTGTGCATCCTCTGGAACCATTGCGGCATTGTCCGACATAATTCCGAATGGACCTTGAGGCCCATTTGGATTAATCGCGTTCTGGAACGCAGCCGCCTCGTCGATTGACTCCATTGGCAGGGGCGCCGATCGGAGTCTCGGGTCCATTACCTGGGACACCATTTGGGCCAATTGTCCGCGCTGCACCTGGCACTCGGCTATATTGCGCTCGCAATCGGACAAATAATTGTGTATTATCTCCAGGCTCTCCTGCGAGGTGAGCATCTGGGGTCTTCTGTTGCCCAACCCAGCGGATCGACGGTGCACCCGTCCACTGTGCACATCCTCCCGTGGGCTCAAGCCCAAGCGTTGCCTGGCAACGGGTATATCGTTTCGTGGAGCGCGGGATCGGCCCCGCTCCCGCCTGGCGTCAAGCGCCGGCAGCTGGGCCGGATGACTCCGTGGTGCACGTCGCATACGCGCATTTCGATCCGATGGCTCCGATGTGGAGCGACGGCCGCGTGAGTTTGATTCCTTTACCGGAGGCATTGCGGGACTCCGATTTTTATTCTGATAGTATCTCGTGTTCTATGTCAGAGTCTGTATGTGAAGTGCTAAGAGTTAAGACTGATCCAAAGCAGTCAATACAAACAGGACCTTGACATTTTCCGGGTCACTACGTTTACAAGTTAAGATTTCAAGATATACCTGATTTCACTAAATTGACTCACACGTAAGCTAATCTTGAATTTATGACAAGTTCATGAACTAATAAGGCGCTGCCTACTTTGCTCTACATTTAAGCATATCGATTTTATAATATTTACAGAATGAGATATCATGCATTCAGATGCAGCTATATCATACTGAACAATATAATATATAATCCTATATAGAGTTGGTTAGCTTAAAGAATGGTCGTCCTTTCAAATGATAATGTGATTAAAACATTCTTCTTAGCCATTTTCAGTTTTTACAGTGCTATTAAGCCATGTTAAACTTAGTCTAGCCCAACTTATTATCCCCAAAATGGAATCAAAAGAATTGTGGCCAAAAATGTCTAAGATTGTTTGGTTGATAGCTTCTTTTCTTATCCTCTTATCCTTTATGATTGTTATTAATTATAATTTTTCTTTTTGCTGAAGTATGTGGTGTCAGACCTCTCTCCACTTTGGAAATGCTTTCGTATTACTTCAAAGTGGGAGCCTTCTTCTTCTAATAGCTCACATAAAATTGTGATTACAAACACATTTTTTTCATTTAAATATGTTTTATTTTGCGCTCGAATCGATCAGTGTCTTCTGATCTCTACCAAGCGAGTATATAAGGTAAGAATGTATAGTTAGAAGTGAGTAGCTTATATGATATTTACAATGATTATATGATTATTTTAAAAAGAAGGGGAAGTAGCCTTCGGAGGAGCCTCTCTCTGATGGGGCTGTGTATTATATAAAGTTAAATTTATATTATATTAAAGACACTTTAAAGGAAAAACTAAAAACCATTCGCTTTTAATATTCAAGTGTTATCTAAACGACCTTCCCTTAACTAACTTCAACCTAGTTAACATATTTCAAAACTTGCTATCATGAATATTACCTAAAATTTGTCTGCTTCATTTGGGCCTCGACATCTATATTAGTTGCGAAAATGTTCATTAACAAATTGGCTGGCTCTATGAGTTGGATATGCATATCGAATTAGTTTGGCAAATTCGCGCGAGTTCAACCCCAGATGGAAGAGTGCAAAATGATCATTTTTGGCAACTCGGGCAATTCACGCGAATATTGAATTACAAAAGGCAGCAAAAGGCGAAAGGATCAATGTTAACTAATTTGCATAATGCTCGGCACCCAAAGCAAAGGATAACAACAAAACAGAGTCAGGGCAATGATGGATTTGCATACGGCTGGGCTTGATATATATTTGTATTTCTATTTTTATTTTTTTTTTTTAAGGGGCTAATCAAACAACAAGGACATTACGACAGGAAGCACACGCTGTTGTGTGATTTATGGCTGGAAATTAACATAAATGAAATCAAAACATTATAAATGTTTTCATTTTTGCCCGCAGGGGTAGCTGCTCTCGAATTATATATGCAAATATCGCCCGAAACAAAGTCATCTCTCTCAGCGCACTCGGCACTTCCTTCCGCGAATATCCTTGAAGGTCGCACGCGCCGAGCCCCGCTCCGAGTCCCGCGCCGAGTCCCGCGCCGCGCTCAACATGACAACTAATGGGCGTTTTGTTTATGGTCGCCCTCAAACCCTCATTAGGGTCAGGCTCGGCAAACCCTTTCACCTAGCATACGTTCCTTTTTTTCAATTATTTATAATCAGCTTAGCATGAGAAAAAAACACAAACTACAAAAAAAATGGGTTTATAGTTTTAAATAGTTGAGTGGCGCCTGACAGGCAACTGGTCTTTAATTGTGCATAAAAAACCACGGCCGCGATTTTAATATTTAGGGATTCCTGGCTTATAAAAAACTAATAGGTGTTTATATCTCTATAAAGTGGCAAACCATTTCGAGAGGGTTTTCATTGTTGTGGAGTGGGAAATGCATAGGAAACTCCTCGTGAGTATAGCCGAGGTATTATTAAGCAAAGGATAATATAGAACTCAATAGAATATTGAATAAATTGAAACTTTTCTTTAAATTGAAGCCAATTTTGTAATTTTTGCAGTTATATTGGATGGTTCCCCCCAGCTATCCAACATTGTGAGAATGAGAAAGGAATTAAGCAAAGGATAGTATAGAAATCAATAGAATATGATATAATATAGAAAAAATATTGAAACTTTTCTTTTAACTTAAGCCAATTTTGTAATCTTTGCAGTTAGGTGAGATTGCAAGGTTTCTCCCAGAGAAAGGAATTCTTTTCGGATTCGATTCGCTTTAGGAAGAGCGCGAGGCATGCGATAGGTAAGCGTTATTTGATTTCATTGGAGCTAAATAAATATTGTCATCTAAAATCTCACCTTTTTGCAGTCGCAACTAATAAATGAGGCGTGCAGAAGAAAATTCCCTTTTGAGTCCTAATTTTTTGTCTCTTTTTAGAGCAATTTTCACGCTGACCCACCCCGCAGCCGCGGGGCAAGCGCTCGAGTCGTTTGGGTCAGGTCGGGTCGGGTCAGCTCTGCGCATGCGCCGAGGACTCATTCAGCCGCACATTAAGCGCGCCTCGTTTGTGCTGAGGCGTTTGTCGTGTCCTTTGAAGTGGCCACTTTTAAATGGTTTCGGATGAGCATTTCGGCACATTGTTGTGGTTGTGGGTTTTATTGTCGCAACATTTTTGCCACGTATCATAAATTAAATAGTTAATCGTTCTTTGCCTCATTGCAGCTGCGATTCCTGACGGACATGCCCCTGACAGGATACGTCAGCCGAAAAGTCACACTTGAGTTTGACACACAAATCGACCAAGCGACCTTCCGAAAGCCGCGGGCTTATCAAGCCAAACGTTCAACATGACATCAATTAGTCAGAGTTCAATGAATAGCTGCATAGCTGTATGTACATACATACATACGTATGTACATAAGGAAGGAATGTATGTATGCAGCTTTTAAGTCATTTTATTCTATTATATGTATATAGTTTATGTATATATGATCTCTCATGTGAAACGCAGATTTAGTTTGTGTGTATGTGTGCTTGTGCGCATACGCATGTTTTATATGAATGTTTGTGTGTGTGCATGTTTATATACATACATATACTAAGCTTTACTTCACACACCTTGCAAATTTGAAAAATACGTATTTCTACGTATAAAACTACAATTATGTATGTATGTATGTATGTATGTATGTATGTATGTATGTATGTATGTATGTGTGTATGTATGTGTGTATGTATGTGTATATGTATGTATGGCTGTATGTGTGTATGTGTGTATGTATGTATGTATGTTTGTATGTATGTTTGTATGTATGTAAGTATGTAAAAAGACGTTACGGCTATAATATTTAAATATATTACGTCAATATAAATGCATGTTTATAGTTTAAAAAATTATATAATCAAATAATGCGTTGCAATACGATTCGATTTAAAAACGGTTCAACAAAATAAGATAAGCTGAAAGCGCCATCTAGGAGTCAATAGCGCTTATCACCGTGAATAACATTGGTAGTCGTCTGTAAATTGTAAGCTGAAAGCGCCATCTAGGAGTCAATAGCGCTTTTCCCAGTGAATAACATTGGTAATCGTCTGTAAATTGTGGCGGTTGGGCAATAATTTTAATTTATGTTATCGATACTGATAGGCTGCCTAGCGTTGTCGGCACTTGCAGTGTGCAACAAGTCTATTAATTTGCCACATAGTTTTTATACAACAGTTTTTATAATATTCTTTTTAATTTTAACCAAGCATAAAGTGCATAACCAACAGTTAATAATAAGTTTATAAAAGTATCTGCGAACAAAAAGCTGTGTAATGTCGGCAACGAGATTTCTGAGTGCAATCGGCCAAATTTCGAGACAGCAATTGCTGCAGAACAGATGCGCTAGAGGTAATTATCCGAAAATAGATTAAAAATTAGGCACATAATATTTAAAACAGGAAGAAAATGCATTGCAGTATAGGCAGTATACATGATTAATTGAAATATAGAATTGTTAATCACTTGGACAGCGGTTGCCGCATAACTGGACTTTGACCTTTGTACTCCCCCGTATGAGATAATGCCAAAGTCTCAACTTGTCTATGAAATGTGCTGTTATGGAATCTCTGAACAGTATTAATTGATTAATTTCAGCATATCCTGCTGCTGCACAACTCCAGCGTCGTCTAATGTCCACAAATCCAGCGCCGAAGCTCGCCCCGGCTGCCGAAGGCGTCAACAAACACCTGCACACCAAAGTGGTCAATGGGGTGCTGGTCATTAAGTTTGACTCGCCCAATGCCAAGGTCAACTCGCTGGGCAGGGAGGTAAGCGATGAGTTCGAACGTGTGATTAAGGATCTGGAGACCAACCCCTCGGTCAACTCGGCGGTGCTTATTTCGGGAAAGCCGGGCTGCTTTGTGGCTGGCGCCGATATTGGCATGCTGGAGGCATGTCAGACAGCCGACGAAGCGGCCCTCATCTCGCACGGTGCTCAGCTGATGTTCGAGCGCATGGAGCGCAGCCGCAAGCCCATTGTGGCCGCCATCAGCGGTGTCTGCCTTGGCGGAGGCTTGGAGCTAGCGCTGGCCTGTCACTATCGCATTGCCACCAAGGATAACAAGACGAAGCTGGGTGCGCCGGAGGTTATGCTGGGTCTGCTGCCTGGCGGCGGCGGCACTGTGCGTCTCCCGAAGCTGACATCAGTGCCCACCGCGTTGGACCTGGAGCTGACAGGCAAGCAGGTGCGTGCTGATCGGGCCAAGCGCTTGGGCATTGTCGATTTGCTGGTCGATCCCATTGGACCTGGCCTACAGCCCGCGGAACAAAACACCATGGAGTATCTGGAGAAAACTGCTGTGCAAGTGGCCAACGATTTGGCCAGCGGTAAACTGCGCGTAAGTTGTCCATCCGGAGATACACATATGAAATGATATCATTGCGATTGTTTTTACAGATCAACCGCGAGAAAACGGGCTTGGCCAATAAGCTGCAAGCACTCGTAATGGACACAGATTTTGTTAAGAACAAAATCTTTGATACAGCGCGCAAACAAGTGATGAAGGCCACTGGTGGTCTCTATCCTGCGCCCCTCAAGGTGAGCCGGTTACAATCTTTCTATCTATTATTTGTATGACGGGCAACCGCCATTTTCCTCATTTACTGCTCAGATCCTTGAAGTGATTCGCGCTGGTGTGGACAAGGGCGCCGAGGCTGGCTACGAGGCGGAGCGCAAAGGCTTCGGTGAGCTCTCGGCCACACCCGAATCAAAGGGCCTCATCGCACTTTTCCGTGGCCAGACCGAGTGCAAGAAGAATCGCTTCGGTAAGCCCCAGCGTCCTGTGAAGACTGTGGGCGTGCTAGGGGCTGGTTTAATGGGCGCCGGCATTGTGCAGGTCTCCGTAGACAAGGGCTACAACGTTGTCATGAAAGATGCCACCGACGCGGGCCTAGCACGCGGCATAGGTCAAGTTCAGAAGGGCCTGGAAACGGCTATTAAGCGCAAGCGCATATCGGCACTGGAACGCGATCAGACGCTCGCAAATTTGCTGCCCACGCTAAACTACAACGACTTCAAGACAGCCGACATTGTGATTGAGGCTGTTTTTGAGAATATAGAGATTAAGCATCGTGTGATCAAGGAGCTGGAGGCTGTGGTGCCAGAGCATTGCATCATCGCCACCAATACCAGCGCCATTCCCATAACAAAGATTGCAGCTGGCAGTTCGCGTCCCGAGAAAGTGGTGGGCATGCATTACTTCTCGCCCGTGGACAAAATGCAGCTGCTGGAGATCATCACGCATCCAGGCACCTCCAAGGACACGGTTGCCCAGGCTGTGGCTGTTGGTCTCAAGCAGGGCAAAGTAGTGATCACTGTGGGCGATGGTCCTGGCTTCTATACGACGCGCATTCTGGCTACCATGTTGTCCGAGGCTATTAGGTGAATCTTAGGTTTGGTTTCCAGCTCAATTTCATTGTTAATCGTGTTCTTTCGCTTAGACTGCTGCAAGAGGGCGTGGATGCCAAGGAGTTGGATCAGTACACCAAGAAGTTTGGTTTCCCAGTAGGCGCTGCCACACTGGCTGATGAGGTGGGCATTGATGTGGGCTCCCACATTGCCGTGGATTTGGCCAAATCGTTCGGGGACCGCTTCAGTGGCGGCAATCTGGAGGTCATGCAAGATCTAGTTTTGGCCGGTTTCCTGGGCCGCAAATCTGGCAAGGGCATTTTCTTGTATGATGGCAAGAGCAAGGGAAGCCGTCCAGTGAATACTGATGCTTTAGAGATTGTTAAGCAAAAGTATTCGCTGGTGTCCAAGGGTGCCAATTCACCTGACGATCTGACACTGCGCATGGTGTCCCGCTTTGTTAACGAGGCAGTTCTGTGCCTGGAGGAGAAGATTCTAGACAGCCCATTGGAGGGTGATGTGGGAGCCGTATTTGGACTGGGCTTCCCACCATTCACAGGCGGCCCCTTCCGCTGGGTTGACCAGTACGGTGCTGGGAAGTTGGTCAGCAAAATGCAGTCCTACGCCGATCTGTATGGCGCACCATTCAAGCCAGCCCAAACACTGCTCGATATGGCCAAGGATCCATCAAAGAAATTCTATCCCAAGACTGGCGCTTCAAAGTTGTAAACGACAACAATAAACGAAATATAGCTTTAAAGTGAATTTGTAGCCTTATATCTTATGCATTTCTCTAACAAAATACTTTGGAGTAGTCCCCACTGCCCCCGCTCCCCGCTCTTTGATGAATTGTTGAAGTTTTCAGCTTTATAATAAACTATATCATGTAATATTTTCATACATTCATTTATTTCTTTGACACGACTGTTTTGCGAGCTTAGGAATTTCTCGCTCCTGATTGCCTAAGTCTAATCTGCAACGATTTTGTACATCAATCTTATAGCTAAGCCTAATTACGCACTATGCATAACATCCATTTCTATATACAAAGCTGCTTACATATTAAATTCTCTATATAAACAACAGTTAGCATTACAGCAGCCAACAGCCTGCGGCATCAGCTGCCGCATTTTAGGTAATTAATATTTAGAAATAACACATTGAGCACACGACACATGGACACTGAACGGCGAATAGCTCAAGAGTTGTGAAGCTAATTATGGAAAGCAGAAGAAAGTAACGCGTTTTTAACAGAATTTTCATTTTTCAAGTGACGATCACATTGAGTTTTTGAAAATTAAGTTATTTCCACTCAGACTTCGAAAAACATAAAATCAAGTCCTAGATGTCTTAAAAAGGTTAAATTTCGTTACTTGAATTGAAAAATTATGGCAATTTTTGATTTGCCTATTTGAGGATAATAAGTATTGGAGAACTCTACCATTCATATAAATATTTGCTTCAAAGGAATAAACCCTCAGAAATTTTGAAATGTGAGTAGCCAATCAAGGCAGTATTCACTTGAGCTTGGGCTTTTCTCTAAAAAATAATCCAATTTTAAAAATAATCATTTTTTTTCATTTCGGTATTTGCTTTGCTATTATTCTTGGCTTTCCAAGCTTAAGCTTCTCAACTCTTGGCATCAACCATTTATGGAATACCTAACTATACTTCTTATATTTAGATATAAGGATTTTTGTTTACTTGCGCCAATCCCGTCCAGAATTGCGACGCTGCTGCCTCCCGGAAGCACTGTTGCTTGCTGAGGCACTGCCACCTCCACCGCCAGCGCCAACAACACTGCCGCTGCTGGTGCCACCACTGCCGTTGAGCACACCGCCACTGTAACGCTCCTGGGATGGGTAGCGCTCTACGACCTCGTCTATGAGCTCAAGAATGCCAATTTTGAACTTGCGACGCTGCTGCGGCGTCAGTGCTGCGATGTCCGGCAGAATGCTGCGAAAGAACTCCATGTCCGTGTGCTCTGAGACGCTGAGCCCGCCAAAGTAAGCGACGCCACTGCTCGTCGTGGTGGCCTCGCACTCGGTTTTGATTCTCTTGGCATCGCTTTGCTCGAAGTGCGCCGCCTGCTGCTGCTGCTGCTGCTGCTGTTGGAGCTGCTGCTGCTGCTGTTGGAGCTGTTGGAATTTATGGTGATAGCCGTGCAGCGCATGGTTGTGGGAATGTGGCGGCTGATGATGCACTGGTGTGGAGGAAGCATCGTTGTATACCAAATCCGGGCCGGACTCTGCCAGCTGCACGTCCGGTATGAAATTCTGAAGGCTATTGGCGCTAGCCGTCTCGCTGTGGGCTGGCGAGCTGGGAACTGCCATAACATTGGATCCGGGTGTAGGTGCAGCGCGCTGCAGACCCAGTGTTGCGGCTATGGCAGGATCAAAAGCATCAATTGTTTCCTCATCGTCGTTTTCAGATAGCGACTGCTTAAGCTCCAAAGATTCATTTAGTACACTGTGGTTGTTGTTGTTGTTGTTGCAGTACAAATGTTCCTGCTGATGCTGCTGTTGCTGATGCAGATGCAGATGCTGCTGGGAGAACTGGTAGAGCGAAGCCAAACTATTATTGCCATCCAGTGAATTACGCGAGGACTTGAGGAACGGCAGCAGGAACGCCATGTGCTCGGTCAGATAATAAGGTTTATGCTGCGGCTCGGAGCCGCTCTGCTGTTTGATGTAGCGCGAGAGGCACGCACGCAGATTCCTCCATCTCTCCTTGCAGTGAATAACTAAAATGTGAGGTAATATGTGTCAACTAATTTGATAAACAGATAACTGATAGCTTTTAACATACCACTCTCACGCGTCTCCTTTGATATAAGGGCCCAGGCTTTCTCCTGGTTGTCTCTGTAATGTTAAAAAAAAACTAAAATGAGTGACAAACTATATCGTTGGTTAACAAATTATAAACTTAAGCTGATGCTACTCTGCTATCAACATTATCCTTCCAATATAAATAGGTACGATATAACTACACGACTCACGCTCCCAACACTAAGTGGTGAACTCACCTGTTGCGATACTCCGGCACTTTCTTGTCGTACAGACAGCGATACGTGCGCACCAAATTAACGAATCGTATGTTGAAATCCTCGTCCGCTTGCATGACACGATTTGTTGATCCTATGGTTGCTGATGTTGCTGTCGGGCTGTTGCTGTTGTACAAAGTTGCCGCTGAGGTTGCTCGCTCGACGTCGCCTTGTCGATTGTTGCTGTCGTTGTTGTTGCTGCTGCTGCTGCTGGTGGTGTTATTGGTGGTGGTGGGGTTGGTGGTGCTATTGCTGCTGCTGGGCGTTGAGGTGGTCATATTCGTTCCACTGTCTGTTGTTGTTGCAGTCTGTTAATTACAGAATTTGCAATCAGTTTGCTGTTTAATGTTGCAATGCTTTTGCTGTTGCTGCAGGTGTTGGTGCTGTCGTTGTTGCTGCTGCTAGTCACACTGATAACAACAGCGAATGCAATACCCAGCAGCAACTCTGCTGTTGTTATTGTTGTTGCTGGCAGTCAGAACAACAAGCGAAACGTTTACTTTACTCAAAAAGGGCTTTGGGCTGCGTCTGTGTTGGTATTGCTGCTGTCTCAGCAACAACAGAAGCAGCAGCAACAGCAGCAGAAGCTGGCGACGACAGAGAGCTTTTTGCAGTTGATATTTTTGTTGCTGTTGTTGTCATAACTATGTATATTTTGTGAAACCTAATAAAACACTGGCCGCTTTTATTGTTGTATTTGCTTTCGTGACATTTGTGGTCGACGTTAGCAACGACAACGACAACGACAACGACATTAGCAACATTGTTTGCTTTTCATATTATTATATCCACAATAACAACAATAACAGCCATAGAGGTAAAATAAGAATAACAGGCAATTTGGCTGTACTTGTTTTTATTGTAACATGTTCTTGCCATTCTTGGTCACACACACACACACACACAAACTCGAGCCCATTTGCGCGGTTTTGATAACAGCAAAAGCAATGACAGCTATTGAGTTATTATTCACAGCAATTCGTATACACTCACCAAATGATTCGTTTAATGATTCGCATGCCTATTGAGACCGACCGACTGCCTGGCTGACTATTATTGCAACTGCTCAGCTGCTTGCTGCGACTACCTGTTTTGATTCTAATCAACCCACTCAGTGTTGCACTACCTCTCCCTCTCTCTGTACACTGCTCTCTATCTCCTTAAATCGTACCGCCTCTCTCTCTCTCTCTCTCTCTCTCAGTTGTGGCTGTCGCTAAAATCTTTAACAAATTTTCCCGCCACTTTCAGCACCTTGCGTTAAGCCCACCAGTTTTGCACACAAGCAACGTGCGCACAGTGGCCTGAGTGCATGAAATTGCTCAATAAAGTACAATAACTGTTGATTATTAATATTTGCGAAAAACAATATTTTTATAGGAAAATTAAAATTCAGAAAACAGACGAAAAATTGAAAACTTTTTAAAGGAAATAAAATATATGAATGTCAAATGAGATTATATTTAACACAATACGGAATTTTATAATTATGCGAAATATTCAGCCCACTGTGGCACAGTTGTTATGTTGTTTTTGTCGTCATCATTATTATCAACATTGCCAACTTCATTATCATCTTCTACGCTGCGCGCGTGTTTCAGTTCTGGCTGTTGTTGTTATCGTTGTTGTTGCTGTAGTTGCTGTTGACGTTGCTTTTGTTATTGCCATTGCTGCTGCTGCTGTCGCTGTCGTATGTTCTGTATTATTCGTCATTTGTTTTTGTTGTTTTCGTTAGTTTTGTTTGTTCGCCTTTAACAGTTGCCAGCGTCGCTGACGCAGCCGCGGCAGAGCAGCCAGACTTTGTTGTTGTAACTTTTGCTGCTGCTGTTTGCTGATTTTTGTTGTTGTTGTTGTACCGCCTGCGCAACGGTTATTGTTGTAGCTGTGTTGTTTTTATACGTCGAGTAGAGAGGGCAAACAATAAACTAGCTAGCAATATTAATTGTAATTTGTCTATTCACATAAAATACGTACATATGTTAGTATATATGTATGTATGTACATATTTGTTCTATTTGATTATGAGTATGTATGTATGTATATATGTACATACATACATATGTTTTTATTTATATGTATATACATATATATAAATTTGTACAGCAACACAGCGACAGAAACAGCAACAGCACACAAAAGTACAGCAACGTGCAAAACAAGAAAACACAAAAACAAAAAAAAACAGAATATTTCTAAAGCTAACAAAACACACACAAAACTTGCAGAAATACCCGGCTGTCCCCTCCCCAAACCGCTGCCTCCTGACCAATGACAGCAGCAGCAACGAAGGCAAAGGCAATAACTTTGTTAGATAGAACAACAACAGCAGCAGCGGCGGCAACGACAATAACAACAACAGCTATAGCATCAGCAGCAGCAGCAACAAAAGGCACAAACACACACACACACACACACACACATACAGAACACACTGGCACACAAACAGTTACACTATGGCATATAGAATTTTTCTTGTTGGTGAATTGTTGTTGCTTATCTGGCCAAAGCATTGCTTTTGTTGTTGTTCTGGTGGTTTTTATTTTATTTTTTCAAAAACATTTTCACTCGAACATTTTGTTTATTTTACCTGTACTCTGCAGTTTCCGTCTGGGCCAACGTTTAAAAAACCGTTTTTAAATAAATTCAAACCGCGCTTATTTTTAAGCCAGTGCCGCACTGAAAACGGCGCCAAAAGAATCCGCTGCTTTAGCGATGTCGTCGTCGACGGCAGCGATGACGACTGCAACAGCGACTGCGACTGTGACAACAACAGCGGCGGACTGACGTAACATACAAAAAGTTGCAATTTTAATTTCGTTTTCAGTTGTCGTATGTTTCACGTTTCAAGCGACGAAAGCGACTAAACACACTCAGATACTCAGTATCTATCAGCTACAGTAGAACACAACAACAACAACAACAAAATCAGCAGCAGCAGCAGTCGAAGTAGCAGCAGGCAAGCAAGCAGCGACCACGACGTACAGTGGGGCGCCATTAACATTGCATGCTGCGTACATCTCAACATCGGATTTTTTTATTAATAAAACGAATTGAAAGGGGATGATTTAAATAATGAAATACACATATTTTTCTAATTTATTTATTTACCCTGTGATACACAAAACATATGATAATATTTACGCTAATTAAAAAAAACTTTTTGAATTATTTTATTTGTTTTATTTCTACATAATGATTTCTACACTGAATTTTAATTTGCACGCATGCTCATGTACTCTTCATTTACATTTACGACTTACTTTACCTTATCCTATATAAATTTTTTTTTCTTAGATTTAAAAATATTTGGTTCCATGATAATGTTTTAGTCAAAGGCCAAAAATGTCTTCCATTTCCTTAAACGAGTTTTCCTTTGCAGTTTACAGTTTTTTTCCACTGTGCGACGACAACAGCAAACAGAGAAGAACGCACAAAACGGTGCTCTCTTTCTCCCTCTCTCTCTCTCGAACACAGAATCACACACACGAACGACGCACACAGCTGGCAACAACAAGAGCGCAACTTTTATTGTTGTTGTTGCTGGCGAACAACAAATAATACAAACAATACACACACACACAGGCACATATACAGGCACACACAGGCAGAAACAAAACAGCAGAGCAACGGCAACTGCGCGCTACAAAATGCAAAGAGACAGAGACACAAAGCAGAAACGACGAAGCCAACGACGACAGACCAACAAAAATGTGCTTCACTGTGGTCTCATTTCAACAAAATATAATTGAATTACTTTAAGATGTTAGAGTGAATATGTTTATCAATATTATGACCATTTAATAAACTCTCCAAAAAACTATTTTTTAACGTTATATTGCTTAAGAGAGTTATTTATTTCTTTTTTACCGACATTCTAGTTTCCATATGATTAAAGTACTTTTAAAATGTTTTTACACATTTTTTATAATTCATACAAAACCACATCATTGTATATTAGTTTTTCCTGTTCATTTAATTTCTGGTTGGTATTTTTCAAAATTTTTTAGTTTTTGGTCCGCCTATCGCTCTGCATGCGCTTACCTGAATACAATCTACAACAATTTTAGCCATATGACTGTATCCGTATCCAACAACCCTAGTCCAATGTGCATCTTCCCCTGTGAATCATGTGAGTGTGTGTGCACAGACTTCCTAACTCTCAGCGAACATTGAAACAGCGACAATGGCTCGGCAGCGGCAGCGGCAGCGGCAGCAACTGCTCTCAGTATAAACAAAATGCCAAGTAAACAAAAATACCCGCAAATTATTTTCCTGCTATTGTTGTTGTTGCTTTGTTAAAAGCTCTTATTGCTCTGTTCGACAATTCTCAAAGTTTGTTATCATTGTTGATGTGTTACGGGTTGCATGAGCTAGCGAAAAGCTTTTTGCAAAATAGTTGTTTACATAGAGCTGTGCACTTGCGCTACACAGGAGCTTTTAAAGCGTTCCATTAGCAATTGTTAAAAATTTGAAATTATCAATAATTGTGAGAATTTTTTAAAACATTAATATAAAATAGGTACACTAAAAAAAGTTTACTTTGAACAAGATCAAATTTATGTATAATTGTCATATTATAATAGAATTTTTGATTATGATAATATCACAAAAAATAGTAGTTCATTTTACTATTAGTTTCGATAAAAGCCATAAGCCAAAAAGCTTTTACAAAAGCTTACCCACGCTTACCATACACACACCCGCTCACCTAAGTTACCATTCCAACAAATTATTGGCCGCGCTTTCGATACGGTTTTAATGATTTGTTTACAACTTTGTTGGCTTGCAATTTACCGCAAGCATACGCTTCAGCTTTCGCTGCCTCCCAACCCCCGCCAACCCGCACGTACTCCTACAATTTACCGCGCCATTGAAAGCTTATCTACTGATGCGTGCGCGCAAAAATTCAATAAAAAGGAGGCTCGTTTCTGTTTTGGCCTACATGCAAGCCCGAGCTGCCGAGCAGCACACGAAGGCGACTCGAAACTTGGTCAACAGTGGAAGCTTCAAGTGCAATCCTTTAGACGGCGCTTTAAAGCTAACAAACTTTCGTGTCGTGCCTTCAGTTGGCAAAGGACAGTCGAGATAGGCGCTAGTCCTGCGGGCGCCTAAAAGCACACAACAGTTTTTCTTGTTGCCGTGTCAGTTACGCGCTGTGTTTGGCTTAGTGTGCGCGAGTGTATGTGTGCATCCAAATATTTGTCATGAATTATTAACAACAGTAAGCTGAAAAATTTGTAATTAAGGCTAACAAACTGGAGGCCGAAACAAACGTAAGCCAAAAATGTTGCTAATATTGCGCACAGAGATTTTTTGTGTCGTTGCCATGAAGCTTCAGTGCGATGCATTTCTGAAGCGCATTTTGCGCTTTCCCCACCCTCTCTCTCTATCCCTCTCTCTCTCTCTCTCTTTTTCTCTGTCGACTGCTGCTCTCGGCAGCTCTCTTGCAGTGTAGAGTTTCGATTTCGTTAGAAAATCGAAGCAAACAGGGGGTATCGCTGCTGCGGCTACCTGTAGATGCCACACACACATACACACACACACACTCACACACATATGTATCTGGTTCGTCCATATGCGTGTGCCTAAGCGAGTGACAGTGGCCAGGCAAGTCCTTGAAAACGGTTTTATTGTTAAAACATCATCTTCCCCTCTCGGCCCCCGTCAAGCTGACTGCCTCCTGTAATTAATCTATAATTCAAGGTCCAATGAGGCCGTCACGAAGGTTAAACATGACGAACTGCCTTTCTGGCATTATGAGCCTTAGTATGGTTAATGTCAATGATTTCCACATCAATATAGAAATCCCTTCCGTCAGACAAGCAGCTTAAAAAGTTTTCTAAATTGACATTTCTCCATTGACTATCGGATTTATGAGAGTTAGGTTAAGCAGCCTAATCAAACAAGTTAAGGCTGAAATCGTTTGTTTTATAAATTGGTTGTCGGCTACAATAATATATCCATGTATTTTCTTGTATTTAGTTTTAAATATGAAAATATAAATATAATATTAAAAGTGTAATATTTTTTTGTAAAAGTTAAACTTAATTTCTTGAGTTGTGGATTTTAAAATTCAAATAATGACAATAGTTTAAACTTTCTTCCCTTATGTTTCAGCCGATTATGATTGCCAATTGGCAATAGATTTAGGTGTGCAAGATTGAATTATATTTGTCTTAACCGTAATAATAGTTTGTCGGACCAGAAATCATTCGCCTTTGCAATTGTTAGCCATGAAATAGGCAGAAATTTGAAGCGATTGTCTTAATGCCATGAAAAAAATCATGCTAAGAGATCTTTTCAAGCACAGTTTATATTCATCTTGCTCATATTTGTGAATTTATGTTCGTAATTGTTATTCCTCGCACACACACACACACACACACACATTGGCCGCAACAATATTTGAATTCCAAACAAAGCTGCGAGGAATCCTGCCCTCCGAAGACATAACCGCAACTATGAGCGCTAAGCATAAGAAAACCCCCCCTCCCCTAAGATTCCACCGCTCCCACACACTTACACACTCACACACGCGCGCGTTCACATGTTTAGCAAGCGTTTCGCGTTTTAAAAAACCGCATTACGCATACGCCATATTGGTATTGAGGCAGTCTGGCAACTTCGTTGCGCGCCATAACAAAAACAAACAAACAAAGAAATGAAGGAGAGGGAAAAGCTTTTCATTGCTTGCCATTAGTGCTCGCAGCGCTCTCACTCACACTCTCTCGGCCGCTCTCCCTCTCTTTCTCTCTGTTTAAGTGCTGCCTCCTTGCAGTTGAAAAAATTCACGAGAGTGTTGTTTTATTTTTTTGGGTTTTTCCTGCGCTGCGTCGCAGTCGCAGTCGCCGTCACCGTCTTCGCCGCAGCAGCAGACAAACCATTTTCGCTTGAGTAGAAAATTTCAATGATTTTCGTTCGCTTAGTGTGAAACGAACCAACAACTAAAACGAAACGAACGCGCGCGTAAAATACAAACAAAACACAAAAGCCAGAAAGGCATCCACAAAACACGCATATAATTAACACCTTCCCCCTCCCCCGCCAGACAGAGCAAATCACGTTCATATTATAAACAACGTTTTCAATAGAAAAATTAACAATAAATCTGAGAAATTCTCATTTCTAAACCGATTGCATTGAGCATTAACGAACCGAACAGAACCGAAAGAAACAAAAGAATCCACAAGTAGCTGCAGAGCGAATGAGCAAAATAGAAATAAAAGCCTATATAAAATACATATGCACACATCTGAGTACCTGTACGGATTCTCGCATCTATTTGAAATATCAATGTGTATTCGACAACTGCATCTGACATTGGATGAACTGCAAAACGTGTGACATATCTATTTATCTTCTACTTTTTTGTGGCTTCGGGATTGACAGCAGTTGAATTTAGCGGCAAAATTTTGGAATCAATTTCAATGTGAGCGTATTTTATTTTTTAAGTCTTAGATGTATATTTTGAATTTCGTACTTTTACAAACTTTAAAATATATTCCCCTTTCCCGAGAAACTATAATTCATTTTTGAAGAATATTTTTAAAGTCCACATTTCGCTGAACGAAAAAAATTTCTACTTTTGTTGTGAGTTCTTCACCTGACCTAAGCCTTATTTCTAACAAAGAAAAAAACCAATTGATAAAAAGTTTTCCTTTAGACTCGTTTATTAATAGCCCAATTAGTAATGTAATAATAAATAATACCTATACTTAATTATATTTCAGGTCTAGTACAAGTGCGCATTTGATCTATTTTTATAGCTTATTCATTTATGATTCATAAGTCGTCATAGCCTGGTCTATATTTAAATCGCAGCCAATTGAAGTACAGAACACCCTTCTGATATACACGCACTCGTACAGCCAACCTAAAATGCCATTTATGCATATTTGATCAAATTAGCTGCTTTCTGTTAAAATGAATCGAAATAACAAAGATTTTTAGTCGCAGGCGTGCGTCACCTACATGAACATAAACAGCGACTTGTTCGCTTGGTATCTTTTATCCCCTACTGTAACCCCTGCTGCAACCTTCCCTTCTGCTATGTATTTGTCGCGTGTTATTGTGACTGGTGCCACACGGCGTATGAGTGTTATGTATATTTTTATGGACGGCAACAGTCAGACAAGCCGCACAATCAAGCGCCTGTGTCTGTGCTTATGTCAATTTCAAAATTACATGTGCACCCTTCATGATGTGAGCGTATGTGTGTATATGTGTGTTGGTATTGGTATTTTGCTGAGTACGAGCACCGGAAGCTACTGCGAAATGCGCTTCATTGCAACTCTGTGTGTGTGTGTGTGTGTCTGTTTTTAGGGTGGCACTTGTTAGAACGGAAACGGATATCCCGTGTGCTCTTTGCACAGTTTGCCGGCTCACTCAGTGCGCGCCTCCTGTTTGTCATTTCGTCAGCGTCAGCGTCAGCGTCAGCGCCAGCTCCAGTGTCCTTGCTTTGGCAGGGCACGGGAAATTTTAAATTAAATACGCGCCCTGTTAGTCTGTTATGCTGTTTGCCTGTTTGTTTGCTCGCTTGTTTGTTCGTTTTTGTTGCACTTCGCCTTTGGCCACGCCGCAAGCCAAGATTTGCGGGCTTTAACTGACTGCAGATTTTAGATTTGTGCGGTTTCAACAGACTGCAAGGGTGTTGTTTATTGGCCAGCAGCGGGGGGCATCACTTGGTAAACAGACATACAGAAGGTGACCTGAAGCAAGAAAACAAAAAAAAGATGAAGCACAAAAGTGCATCCGGAACAATGTGACCTACACAAACATGAGAAAGCTCTTTACGTGGTTCTGGCAACATAAGCCCAAAGAATATAAATGGAGCTGGCAATAAAAAAACAAAAAAAAGTTTGCATAAAACGATAGTAAGAAACATTATGGGAAGATAATTCACCCTCCATTTAAATCCATTGAAGCAATGTAGTCTAAGCGAGTCTAGTTCGAAAAAATCAATGCAAACCCGAGAATTTTTTCTTTATATGGATAAAAATGCCTTTATTAGCTTTTAATATTTAGATATTTCTTTTTATATATTCTTACCGCTAATCAAAAATATGTTTATACTTTATTAAATAAGTGTTGCCTGTAACAAACTTTTAAGCAACATGCATATATTACAAATTCTTAAGCATTTTGGTAGTTATAAAATCCATAAGTTTAGTACAGGCAGCCATTCAGTACAAACTGAATATTTTAGCTTAAGCGTATTTTCGTAATCGAGCGCCCAGCTGTGCTAGGCTCCAAGAATTTTCATCTCATTTCTTTATTTGCCCTTAAAGAGCTGTAAATTTGCAATGCGCTGACAATTTTCCTAGTATATTCGCCCAATTTCAGCCTTGAGAATAAAATTTGGCCTTCTTGAAGTTTACATTTGCAATGGCCTTTGACTTGTTCATGTTCATGTGGTGCCCCCCTCCGAAGTGATTCATGTGCCCGCCATGACTTTGGTGTTTGTTGTTGCTTAGTGCGTGCGCTGTGCGCTGCATATTTGTTGAGATTTATGTATGTGCCACACACACACACATTGACACACACGCCACAATCGTACACATGTTTTCTTCCCAGAGCCTTATGTAATGCTCGGCAGTAACCCAATTTCAAATAGTGTTTAAACAAATTTCGGCATAGTACATGCACATCCGCAACCGCATCTGGCGCTGCCCGCGCCGCCGCTGCCGCTGCCATTGCCGAGTGTCCTCGATTTGGATCCGTGAGTCTCTGTGGTGTCATCGCACAGCAGGATGCGGCCAGGCAGTCAGCAGTCTGACTTTAAATACTATGCTTAAGCTCTAAATAGCAACTCGTATCTTCGCATCTATAAGTACGCGTATCTGAGCTTGTGTTGTTGCCTGCTTGGCTTTGGCTTGGCTTGGCTTTTAAGTGTTATTGTTATGGCTGCTGTTGTTGTAATCTTTTGGCCCACACAGAGCCAAATACATGGGTATTATAGGTATTATCCTATAAACACTTAGCGTGTGAGTTCTTGTCGATTTCTCGTAGTTTTTGTCTTGCGGCTTTTGTGCTTATCGCGCCAATCACAGCGGCCAGGACCAAGGCACACAGTACAGTCCTATCTAAATATAAATACCATCCCATACATATGCATTTACATCATGTGCAAGTGCGTGAGTGTGTGTGTGTGTGAGCGTGTTGTGTTTACTTAAAGCAGCTTCAAGTTGTTGTTCGTTGTTCTCGTTATTGTTATTATTCCGCCCTGCTTGCAGTCAACGCCTCCTCCTCATAACGACCTACGTGCACATGTATCTGTGTGTTCATGTATCTTGGTTTTCAATCCCTTTGTATTTGACACAACAATAAAAACGACATACACACACGCACACACACACAAGCACACTTAACACATACGCGCTACACATGCATAAATATTTCATTATTTTTATCGGATTTTTCGTGATGCGTCCTAGTGGACTCCTTTTGCATTTCAAGTCAACAGCTGCTTGATTCGCTAAGTTCGCAGCTTGGCTCGATTTCGAGTGCTTGGAAAGTGAATCATTTGTTTTAATATTTATATTGTTAGCCTATATGCCTTAGGCAGGTAGGTATCTATAAGTTATTCGCTGCAATTCATATTTTTATGAATAAGCTGTGATTATTATATGTACATGGATACAGTTTTAAGCAGCTTAACTATGTTATAAGATTCTCTTATTCATCCTCTGGGTCGTCGATGACCTATATTTCTAAGAATATTCTTTGAATTCTTTCTTTCTTTCTTTCTTTCGACACAAATGTGGCGCAAGATCACATTTTATCCGTTTAGTTATCTGATTGGCTTCGAAATATACCAGAAAATGATCGATCAGTGTTATTATAGTTAAATAATATTTAACCTGCCTCCGTTTTTCTGCTTTAGTTGGATTGACGAATATATTATTCATACTAGATGTAATTAATCTAATTTAAATTCATTATCTGCTGTCCTTAAACAAAACGCTTTACTTATCAAGCTTTACCAAGTAGATGTTCTATAAAAATATTGTCATCAGAAAAGAAAGCACGATTGATAGACATAGGTTTTAAACAAAGATTAATGCAAAAGAATCAAAAAAGGAAAAGTTATTGAAGCTGTAGTGTGAATATAAGAAAGGACAAATTTAACTCAGCTCATCTCAACTACTTTTTGACTACTACTACTACTTTTGACTTATTTCCTTGTAAATGTTTAACATTTGATATAAGGATTACATAAAAAAAACTTATAGGTATATTAAACACATCAATTAATTACCGCTTTATTTAAATTTATCACTATGGTGGTTATTAATGAACCAATGAAACACATATAAGAAACACTCGATTTTATGATCTTTATCCTAGTGCCATTAGAGTCAATTTAACTTTTCAATTATCTTTTATTTGTCGTAACCTCTTAAAGGCCAAAATCAATCAGCTCTGCCTGAACAAACGTGCCGACCATTTGTCTCAACAGGGAAATCAATAAATTAAAATTTGCTTGGCTTTTCAACTCTGTTGCAAATATTATCCATATATTTTGCATCAATCAAACTGCGAGCTTGTATCATTTGTGCGGACAACTCCCATAGACTTCACTCCCACATAACTAGGGGGGCGTGGCCAGTCGAATCGACTCCAAGCTGCAGATGCCTGACGTTTAATCACACGGCTGTCTGCTGATTGTTTTGTGGCAGGCGAAATATTTTTCATGGTTCGTCAGAAGTTTTCTTTGTGTGTGATTCATGGAAATTCCGACTGGCTCTGCTGAATGCGAAAACAAATCAAAAGACTACAAAAACGAGGCAGATATCGCACAGAATGTGGCTGACAGAAATATTTGTGTGCAGGCCAGGCAATCAAAATTAAATTATAAAAACATTTAAATTCATAATTTGGCAAGAGGCAAAATGGAAATTAGCCTGTACTTGAGTTCCAGGCACGTGGCAAACGATAACCCAAGCCGAAGGCCAAAGTACCAAAGCAATTTGAGACCAGTGTTGCCAGCTAGCACATATATCTCATCCCATTTTTGTACATTTCAATGCTTTTTGCATTTCCTGACTTGTAATCTGATTGAAACATAAATTCCATATTTGGCGCAAAAACGCTTCCAATTTTGTGTAGCAATTATACATTCATTGTACTCAACGTCACTTCCAAAAAACACACCACGCATTTGACACTTCCTGACAGACAGCCAGGTAACAGGAAGCACAGTAGTCATCCTGGCTACCCCTGCCACCCACGCATTTGCCTGTCAAATTTGTCTGGCTCGGACAAGCGTTGGGCATTGGCGAACTCCCGCAGAGTGCTTATTACATATAGAAATATATATATCTATATATAAAACTGTCCTGACTGACTGACTGATTGGTGATCAACGCACAGCCCACACCGTAAGAGCTAGGCAGCTGAAATGTTCACTGTAGTTACCTTATGTGATGAAGGTGCACGTTAAAACGGGGTTTCCAAAAATTCCTCCCGCACGTTTCGATGGGCTTAAAACTTTGAGAGAATTTATTTTAAAATAGTCACGGACAAGGCCGGGGTGAACCCGCTATTATATACAGTGGTTTAGCTTTTTGTTCATGGTTTGGCCTCTAGTTTAAGTTGGCATCTAAATATGGCAACATTATTCTTGGTCAAAATTCATGTAAAAATGGTACCATAAAATATCCTATATATGTA